>NC_066585.1:444231058-444538771 GCF_024323335.1 Lathyrus oleraceus
GGGTGTACGTGTTTGTACATAACATTCAAGTAATTGGGTTGTCGGTCGTACCTAGCCTGGGGACCCGACACTTGACTTTCCCTCTTAAAACATCTAATGATTCAAACAATTTAGATCTAGGTGTGATGAGGGAGAAAAAGAGTAGTTAGGACTCCATTGTCCTCTCAATTCCCAAGTACGCTGATCGTTGACTGTACTTAGTCAAGGGTCAGATACTTGTCTCCCTCTAAGTTCCAATGATTAGACTTGCCAAACTCTTTTCACAATTCAAATCTCTTTTGGGATGAAAAAGAGTGGTTAGGACAACATTGTCCTCTCAAATCTCGAGTTCTTGGACCGTTGACTGTATCTAGCCAAGGGTCCGATACTTGTCTCCCTACATAAAATCAACCTCAACAAATCAAATCATATTTTGCCTTAGGGATTTCTCCTCAAAACCTTTCAGAAAGAACATATTACTTTCGTTCTACCGTGAACGAAGCTTAAGCCTCTATGTGCGAGCAAGTAATGTTTAACTACTAGAGTGCGAACCAAGCGTATCCACTTTACAGCAAACAAGCAAATACTTTCCGATCCCATGACAGAGTATACAAGCAAGTGAACAGAAGCGCGCGAACGTCAATACTGTTCATTAAAAACAACCACACAAATGTTCCGTTTGTGATCCGAACTACGGAGCTCTGATTTTCTCATTGCACGTATGGGGATATGTAGGCACAAAGACCCAAATCCTTGGCGAGCACACTAACTTAAAACTTATTTTCACCCCCATCTTATTCTTTCATCCCATTCTCGATAGTAAGCAATTTACAGATAAACAACATCCATAAGCATTTGATACAAGCAAGTGGTTCCCATGGAGTACCATGGATGTGAGGGGTGCTAATACCTTCCCCTTGCATAACCGACTTATGAATCTTCTCTTGGTTGCGAGACTATTTCTCTCATTTGGGGCTTTATCGCTATTTTCCCTTTCCTTTGAAATAAATAAAATTCGGTGGCGACTTTGTATTTTTCGCGGCGCTTCAGCAATAAAGTTCAAGATTACGAGTCACTCTAGTAAAATCTGAATCAAATTGTAATACACATTAACTTATGCATAATCTTAAAAGAAACTTTTGAATTATTTTTTAAATTTAAGTGGTGGGATTGTTGAAACTCTATGTGTGTTCATGTGTGAATTTGAAAAAAATGCAAAGTCCAATGTTGCTATTGAGTTATGAACAATTCTTTTTTCTCTCCTTTCTAGTCCCTTGAAAATTTATCTCTTTGAAGAAATTTTATTTCTTCGAAAATATATTAGTCCATTTAATAATTAAGAATGATTAAAATATCATAATCGATTTGATTGTCTCTTTAAAAGTTATATTACTCTCGAATCATATTGAGTGGTTTAAATAATATATATATATATATATATATATATATATATATATATATATATATATATATAACAACTATTTTTAACCGTTTTTAAAAATATTGTTACCAAATTCATAATAAAAATGATTTCTTTCCATGTTAACGAGTTAAGAAGATAACAAAAATGTACTTGAAACATATATATTTACAAAAACAAGTTTCCTAATGGCATATGCTTATGCTAGTATTTGTTTTCTTATAACCAAAAAAGAATGAATTAACTAATCGAATAAAACGAAGATGAGGTTGGTTTAAGTTCAAAATAAAAGAGGTCCCCTTGATTGACTCTCAATCAGACTACCCCATGTTCCTCACGAGTATGAGGGATGACAACGACAATTCCTTTGTGGCTTTCGCCGATTCTTGTACGACATCGTTTTCTATTTTCCCTATTACCCCCGGCGCACATTAGACGACACCGGGTCTCTCCCTTTTTCGGCCACTTTTTTGTTTTTTCCTTCATCCTCTATCTATTAATTAATCAATTAATACTAATAACAACAAAGTAAGCTCGTTTTGATGTACTACTTATTTTTTAAGGAATAATGCTAACGAATTCGCATTTTTTGGTTCACTGTCTTTTGATGGACTTCCTCTCTTTCATAAAAGTATATATGTACTCTTTTTAATGTTAAAATAATAATTATTCTTACTAATATATCTTTACTTATTTAGCTTAATTTATTTAGTTTTTTAAAAATGTTAAATTATAAATATTAATATATTTTTATTTAAATTTTAGGCTTAACTATTTTACCGATTCACGAAATTAATTCTTTTATTTAAAATTTAAAATTTAAAATTTTGATTCCCCTATTTTAAAATTAATAATCCTTACTTAAAATTACCGATATTTTTATTTTTTAAATGATTGTCTATAAATGTATCGCTGAATTTTACGGATACAAATATAAGTTAAAAATAAATATTTCATCATTTTTTATAAAATAATAGTTAAAAAAAATTAAATTATTTGAATTTAGAATAAGAAGATCAAAATGATTTGAATTTAAATTTAGAGATTAATTTAGTGAATTAGATAAATTTGAAGATCAAAACTATAATTTACATAAATTTTAATATATTTTTATATAAACTAATATATAAATAAATGTTATTGTCCTTAATAAAAAAAAATTACATCAATTTAACTTAAGTAACATCTATCAATTAAATTATTTTTTCATCCTATTTTTATTTTATTTAGTTATCCTATTAATTATAATTAACAACGAAAACTTCGTAAATGATAATATTAATTCAATATCATTTTTAATTTTAAAAAACAACTTATAATTCAAATATAATATTTTATTTTTACACGGATTCTGAAAATTCGATAATATATAACAAATCTAGTTAGAAAAATGTGTTTTTAATAATTTTATTATATATAAATCAAATATTTTCTTTGTAATTCTTGTAATTATGAAAGATCATAATAAACAATATTTTTTTTTTATAAATTTAACACAACTTCATTTTTTAAATTAAATTGAATGTTAAATTATGTTAAATTATCAAACTAGGATGAAAAAGATTATTAATATCTCATTGAAGTGCTCTTATCAAGTATCTTTCTTTTAATTATACTATTCATTTGAGTAATTGTTTTTTATTACTCAATCTCTTTCTTTTCATCCTTTTACTTTCACTTTTGTATGTGATGAAGAATAATCAAAATAACTTATTTGGAATGAGAGAAGAATGAAATAAACTTTATTATTAAAACTAAACAACAAAATAGTAAGAGCTCAAAATCCCATAAAAATAGTGTATATGTGTGTGAGAGAGGTTGAAAACACTGTTTCAACTCAAAGCTGCATAATTTTGGATGAGGAAACTCGGTATTTGACTCAGTGAGTCATGAATCAACTGCTAAAAGTAAAACGGTATCTTCTCCAACTTTTGATTCACCTCTCTCTCTCTCTCACTATATCTATTGCATAAGTTTCTGTGTTTCAGTTGAATTCACCTTTCGCTTTCTCATCACTGGATCTGCATTCTTTTTCATGCAATAGGGTTCCTTTTTCTTTCCCAAAGTTTCAAACTTTTTTTCCAGCTTTGGACAATTCTCTTTTTGTTGTTGTTGAAATTAGGGATTTTCTGAGGTTTATCGTTCTTCAGCAACTGAGTTTGTTAACTATGAATTTACTTAGAACCAAACGGTTCAAATAGTTATTTATTTATTTGCCATTATCTCAATTTTGGTGAGATCTATTGTTTTTTAGAAAGGTTTATTTTATTCCTGATGTTATGAGCAATGATTCTTATGTGTTATGCAATTAACTCTACATTAGTTGAAAAATTCATTTTTTTCAATGTTTTGTGGAGACAGTTTCTATGCATAACTTGTTGAATTTGTGGAGTATCTTGTTAGTGGTTAGTTTGTTATGGCGGGGAATTTGGGGGAATTTGTTAGCCGCAGAGATTGAACCCTGGACCGCATTGTTCCCGAACCTCATATCTTAATTTAGTTCACATTTTGGCTAATTAAGACTGTGTGTTATAATTGACTGGTTTGCATTGGCTTGGGCAGAAAATTGTAAATTTGTGCTAGATTGAGATAGAGTGAACGACGAGATGGGTGTCCCGGGGAAGTGGATTAGAGCATTGGTTGGTTTAAAGAAATCAGAAAAGCGCGAGTCCTTAGAGAAGGATGGAAATGTGAGTATAGTTTTCTCTGTCTGTCTTATCTCTTCTATTTACTATGTACTATTCGTTGCTCGTAGTAGTTATTGTATTTGGACTTTTGGCTTAATTTTTGTAAAGTCACTTAGCTCTTTATGTTCTTTCTTCCTCTCCTGTTGCAAAAAACGAAACTCATAAGTAAAGCATATAACTTTGCTTGTTATGGTTCACCTTGAGAGCATGGGTTTTTTGTGATCTATTATGTCACCCTTTTCATGGATTATGTTTCAGAAATCTGAAATCTGAAGAAAGTGTGTTTGTTTAATTTAAGTGAATTCATTTTATCTATTTAAAATTCAAACTACAAAGCCGTAATCAAGCTTTAGAACGGTAAAACACTGTCTATCCACGTTTTGCAGTAGCAGCAAAATAGCCCTTTAGCGGCCGCATATTGGTTAGGGTTTATACTTTCCTTTTCCACCATCTGATATATCCAATTTAAAAATTTTTAAGAGCTGTTTTATCGTTTTCCAATTTAAGTATGTTTCCCTACCTCTCTTCCCACTCATTAACGATAGAAACAAAGAGACGCTCTGTTAAAGGACCAAAAATAGCAAGTTGACTCTTCGTTTCTGGTGACAGCAACTGTGTTTGCAACAGGTGAATGTCACATTCAGGTTCTCGCCCTTGATTTTCGACGTTTGCATATCTGCAAAGTACCAAGGCCAACCAGCACCCTACACACTTGCATATCTGCTGTTAATGTTGAAAGTTATGAGGTTTTAGATAAGGAAATCAAATAGGAAAGATAAAGAGTACAGACTTGTGAACTGTGATCATACTTCAATTATACAAATGATCAAGCACTAACCCTTATTTATACTGATATCAATTAAATAGGAAAATTCATCACCAGGATTACAGGACTCCTTCTCCAAATTAAATATATGAAACATAATATGAAATGTAAAAGAAACGGGGAAACCAGTCTTAAGAGTTCATCTAAGATATTAAGAACTACTCCATGATACAATACAACCCAAACATCATGAGATGTTTTCCATATATTTTAGTAGTTAGTAGCAGAACTTTTTTCTTTTTTATCTATCTAAGTGATTGGGAAAGTTTTGGGAATGCTTTACAAGTTATTTTCTGAATTGTACTTCCACTTTCCTATTGTTAAACTATTAATGTCTAAGTTATTTTAGACTTTTTTCCTAGCACTGTAAAATGCATTGCTTGACAACCTTCTTTCTGGTTGTTGTATAATTTCATGACACATATCATAAACAACGTGTTTTTATTTTCAAAAATAAAATAATATTTGATATTTTGAATAATCGAAAGGCTAGCAAGTTTCGCCATCGAAGAAAGCATTCCATCGAAATTAACAGTAGCAAACTTCAAAATGAGTTTGGTGATGATGGCGCTACACCTATTGGAGATGCAGATCTTGCAAATCCCCAATCAAACCTTGATGCTCATTATTCTCCTTCTACTTCACAACAAGCACCGGATGTTGCACATAGTCATCAAATCACAAATGAAGAATGGGCTGCAATATGCATTCAAACAGCGTTTCGAGGATTTCTGGTAATTGATCACTTCATTTTGGTTTAATTTATCATCACATTTTGAGGATTTCTTGCTGTATTGATTTGATTACATGTACTGTTTTTTATTCCTTTTTTACACTATAACAGGATATCTTGTTCTTTGTTTTATATCTGCTAGGGTTTTATTAGTGATTTGTTAATGTCAAAATGCATTTCATAACTATATGAAACTTTTATTTTTTTGCGATAACCCTATCTTAAACTTGTTCTAATCAATTTCTTTATTGCCGAAATGGCAACAACTCTCACAAAACCTGTTGCTATTAGGCCAGAAGAGCACTACGAGCTTTGAAAGGATTGGTAAGGCTTCAGGCCCTTGTAAGAGGCCATGCAGTAAGAAAACAAGCTGCAATAACTCTCCGTTGCATGCAAGCTTTGGTGAGGGTTCAGGCTCGTGTTAGGGCAAGGCGTGTTCGCTTGGCATTGGAAAGTCAAACAGATCAACAGAAACTTCAGCAACAGCTTGTAAACGAAGCCCGTGTTCGAGAAATTGAAGTAAGTAGTACTATTCCAAAAGCTAATTTGTTTTATTACTATGGAATATATTTGTTTTTTCATCATTATTTTCATTTTTCTTATCTATAATGTCCAAAAAAGGGGGAAAATAATGTCCAAACTAACAAAACCAAAATGAAGTTTTACTTTTATGTCATTTAATTGGTTTTAAAAACAACACAATTCTTTTGATCTGGCTGCATAAGAATCCAATTTGTGCTGAGCGTGTTTTCATGAAGTATACATGCGTACTTTTTTCAAACAAAATTAGGAGGCTCCTGTTAACATAATATTAATAATAGTGACCAGCAACTTAGGTTGTGTATTTCTCGTATTTGTTTGTTACAGGAAGGTTGGTGTGACAGTGTGGGATCTGTTGAAGAAATTCAAACCAAAATATTAAAGAGACAGGAGGCTGCAGCAAAACGCGAGAGAGCCATGGCATATGCTCTAGCTCATCAGGTAAATTTGCCATTGTCAAACTGTATTTTAAAATTGTTATCCATGTCAGTTGCTATTCCATTATTATCTTTGAACACATTTTTTCCTTTGGTTCATCTTTTCATTCCTCGAGCTTGGTCATGAGATATTTTTCTTCCTCTTTGCAGTGGCAGGCAGGATCAAGGCAGCTTGCCGCTTCTTCAGGGTTTGAACCCGATAAAAGTAGTTGGGGTTGGAATTGGTTGGAAAGATGGATGGCTGTACGTCCTTGGGAGAATCGCTTTCTTGACATTAATACGAAAGATGGAGTAAAGGTAGACGAAAATGATGTTATGGATGGTAGTAGCAATGGAATCAGACCTCAGTTAAAGCCTAATAATGCAAAATCAAATCTGCCAAACATCCATCCAAGTGTTGTCAGTCACAAAACCGGCCCCTCTCTCTCTGATGGCTGTGATTCTTCTTCCACTAGTAAGTCAGCAGGTTTGCTCGAGACATCAAACACACAATCTGTTAAACCAAAGTCTAATGCAAATGTTCAAATTCCCGTTGAAGAAAACAACACAAAATCTGGCTTTCCAAGATCTCAAAGTAATCCAAAGGAGAGAAACTCACAGGTAGATAAACAGACGAAAAAGCGGTTATCTCTTCCTAACAATGGTGAGTTTGTTTGTTCTCTTTCTCTGCGTTGTCCAAATATAATTAGATTATCACATACACGAGTGCAAAACATCATCAAGGTTTGCTTAACATAAAACATGATGACAACTATTTTCTAATAAGCTAGAAGCACTATATTGCCAAATCCTGTTGAATGGTGTGTTAGATTAATGAAGGATGCCATTTCTAAGTTTAATTTGTCATGTATTTTAGCAGGGGTTGTTTCCGGGGCTCAAACGAACAAATATCCTACCAGAACTAATGTGAAAGGGACACGCAGCACACAAAAGCCTATAAGGAATAAACCTAAGCTCAATGAAGACGGGAATAGGAATCTTACTAAATCCGTTCCACAGCAAACGGGTGTGTAACTTATAAGTATTAAGAAACTACTCCATTCTCCCTTTGACATCGCGATATGACATTTGTCTGTGAAATGTAATGCATGGTGCAAAGCGATGAGGGGTCGCAACCACAATGTACATGTTCCTCTTTTCTCTTCTACGAAGACATTGGTGTGGTTTGATTGTTGAGATTGGCTTGGGTTTTGTGAGGTGGATACACACATCTATTGTAATTATATGCATATTTGTTGTTGTGAGCTATATGATAATGAATGCTGTATAATATTTATGTTCAAATGTACAACTTTCAGAGTGCCATTGCCATCCATTTCATTGCTATTGCCAAGTTGAAAGGTAGTATATTATTTGTCAGAAAGTACATCGTTGCAGGCTAACATGTAATATCTATCTAATAAAAGAACATAACATTGAATTACCTGAATCACCCTTTTCTAATCATGTTTAAATTGATTAATTTTCAGGGTTATTTTGGACTTAACCCACTTACCATAATTAATACCAAGTTTTATCTAATTTATCCTTTTTTTTTAATAATTGTTTTTACCATTGTTCATTATTATTTCATGTTACCTATGCATAATATGCATAATTTAAGCCACCCGCATGTGCATACACCATTAGAAGAGCAAACTTTCATTTTTCTATGATCTTCATCATCTCCATTTCAAATCTTCACCTCAATCAATTTCATTTAACACCAAACATAACCTTCATTCATCAACTACATAAACCATCTTTTTGAAAACAAACAATTAGAAATGGAATCAAAGAGAAGAGGAGAGGTGAGCTCAGATTCGATTCACATACAATTTTGTATCATTTTTTATTTTTTTAATGGTTTTATGTTGGTACTTTGTGTCTATTTCAAGTATTTTACATGTATGGGTCTCCCTGCGAGAAAACGGTGCGAAATGACGAAAACGAGAGCAAAATACATTTTTTGCACTGTCATGACGGACCCACTGCCAACATGATGGTCGTTATGACGTGTCAAGGGGCAACCCGTCATAGCTAAAAGACAAAAATGGAAGAAGACGTGTCCTAACTGGATGACAGGTAAGTCGTCATCTAGATGACGTCCATCGTTCCTTCCCACCTCATGACGGTCAGTCGACAATACCTTTAAATTAATATTTCTACCTTAAACAACTTTTCAAGTAATTAAAATCAATTAATTTTTAAAAAGACTTTTGCACTATAACGTAACACGTTGGACACACGAAAGCGGACATTTAAATTATAGGCTAAAATTCGGTTCCGATTACGCAAAAGTGAATGGTCCCTTAAAAATTATTTCTTTTTCTACAAGAAAATACCGTCCCATATTAATTATAATTAACGACTTTGTGAGCGCTAACGGATGACGAGAGCCACATTCCGATTTCCTGTCTCTTAATTAATTTTAAAACAACTTATTTCTTTTTCTTTGCAAACCATAGATAAACGTAGTAGCAATATATAATGGTAGGTTGACATTGGTCTCTGTGGATTTGACATTGGTCTATGTGGGTACGAGAATGCCTTGATTTATAAGGAAAGGAATAAGAGATAACATGATAAATGCATTACTAAGAAAGAGTTTATCGAACGAGAGCTTGTTCTTTTGTTCAACTCCAGGTTAAGATTATTTCCTGGTAACTTACGATCCAGATGATTAGGACAGTTTGAAGTAACGAGGGTCAGTGAGTATGGTGCAGTGGAGGTCTAGAGTGAATCCATTGGAAAGTTCTTAGTAAATGGCCAGCGATTGTACCACCCATTCAATAATGTTTTAGAGGAAGGTTGTACCTTGATTCCGTGTCCCCCTTGAGGACTGAGCAAAAAAATTGAGTCGAGCTACCGACTTAAAATGAAGCGTTGCGTGCCATGGATTTCAAGTTTTTAATTTGTTTTAATTTTCATTAATAATTTGTAGACCCAGTTAAGAGAGGACATATATTTAATGTGCCTCTTTATGTCAAAATTGTGCCTCATGCATGTAAAAATGCCTTAAAAAGACACTACCATTCCCTTTATCAAGATTTTTTTTGGAAAAGCGCTACATTAACAACATGACGGGTTGGCCGTCAGCTAGATGACGTGCGTCATGCACTCTAAGGACGCTGTTGACTCAAGTGGTATTCATGGACATTATTTTCAAAGATGGAACTGATCAACAACAACATTACACAACTCTGTACCGACACCAGTTTACTCCGACGAGGTACTCTGATGATTCCTATTTACGTTCTTTAGGATTGTTTGACAGTGTAAATTACACGTTGGATAGAATATGAGGGAATCACTTTGTCCATTTAGGTCACCCTATATATATATATATATATATATATATATATATATATATATATATATATATATATATATATATATATATATATATATATATATATATATATATATATATATATATATATATATATATATATATATATATATATCAACTCACACTCGAGTTCCTCAATTCTTACTCCTATGTCACTAATCTCGCGAGCCAAGGCTCGATTGAGACTATCAGATTTAGAATGTTTAATAGGGATTATGAGTTTAGTCAGAACCAAATTGTTGCTCTGTTACTATTTTCGCATGATGCCAGTATCACCTGCAAGGTCCCTCAGTAGGGGCCTTGGTTAACTGAATTTGGCAGCCTATGGGAGCGGCTAACCGGGAATTTTGATACTGACATGGAAGGGAAGAAATCTTTCCACATCTATCGCACCGCAAAAAATACATGAGCGCATCACACGCTCGAAGATACAACAAATTTGCAACTGAACTATTTATTCCAAAGGAAAGGAAAAATATCGATAAAATCCAAGGGGAAGAGAAAAAAGGGTAAGGAAGTCAACTATGTAAGGGAAAGACATTAGCACCCCTCACATCTGTTGTACTCAATAAGAACCATTTGAATTGTTCTTTGCTCGAATGAGTGTTATTATCTAAAGGTTTCTTGCGAAATAGGGAAAGGAAAAAAGGTTTAAAATTAATGTGCTCGCTGAGGATTCGAACCCTCGTGCCTACGTATTCTCATAGTGCAATGAGAAAATTAGAGCTCCCTAGTTCGTGGTAAAAAATACCGATTTGTTGGTTGATTTTAGGGAATAGTTATAATCGTATCCTAGAAGTGTGTAAACGTTAGCTGATTCCGATCCTTGCTCGAATGCTCTAAACTTTTAATCTGACTGCTAATGAACAAATCATAACAGTTCTTTTATGAAAAGAAGGAACTTTTTTTTTGAAAAAGGTTTGTGTGATAAAAGAAAAGAAAGAGTTGATTGAGTTTAATTAAAAAGGAAAGAAATTGCTTGAATAGAAAATGTTGTTTAAATAGGGAAAATGTTTGTAATGAAAGAGTGGTATGGTGAAAGTGTGGTTTGGACCAAGGTTGTGTTGTTTGAATCCATAAAGAGTCGTATGTATGAATCAAAAAGTGTGTGGAATTAACCAATGATTGGTGTGGCCAACAAAAGGAAACAAATTATGACGGTAACCAATAAATGGTGTGGCTAACAGAAGGAAAAAGAGTATGACAGTAACCAATAAATGGTGTGGCCAATAGAAAAAAAAGAGTATGGTGGTAACTAATAAATGATGTGGCCAAAGAGGAAAAAGGAGAGTGATGGTAACCAATAACTGGTGTGGTCCTAGAGAAAATGAAGTATGGAGGTAACCAATAAGTGGTGTGGTCAACAAATTGTGGTTCAAAGATGAGTTTTTACCACGAGGTGATTAACCCAAAGGACCTATGGATGTCAAATAAAATGACGCAGAGGCCTCAAAAGGGTTCCAAATCTTAGGGGTTTGATCCCTATGAAGTTAAACTACATTGAGGCAAGCAACACGAGTAGGATGAAGATGGAATCAAAGCCTACCTTCGAGGAGGAGGCTGCCTCTGAGAATGTTGAAATCGAAGAAGACGAAATTGAAGAATCAAGAATACCAATGGAACTTCCAAGAGGTAATTGCTCTGATATTTTCTTTTTATTCACCTACCTTCTCCTCCTCCTCCTCCAAGTAGTCCGTTGGCATTTCTTGATATCCGTGCATGGTTGTTCTTGTTGCTCGTGTATGTGAGTGACTTGTAGAAACTCCGACAAATTGGGATGAACGAATTTGAGAGAGAATTCAATGTGAGAGATGAATGCAGAGTGAGAGAAATTCAGACACTCTGAGATTTCGGTGAGGTTATGATTGAATGTGATATGTGTAATGATTGTGATTGTGTGAAAAAAATGATTCCTCTTTCAACAATGATTGGTGTAGGGTATTTATAGAGAATGAAGAGTGTAACTGAAACGGGTAGCTCGGAAATCACAAAAGTTAGGGCAATGTTGAGTCTGTTAGTTTTTCTCTATGTAAATTAGTTGAAATTGATAACGATTAATATTCCGTAATAATTAGTTTGAATTAGTTATGGTGTTGGTAATTCAATTAGTGTTAGTTAGGTTGTGCTATGCAAGTTAGTCGAAATAAAAAAAAATGTTAATGAATGTTAACAAAACTCGGTTAAAGCCTGCTATATGTTAGAATGAATTATTATTTGTTATTTGTTAGTTATGATTGATTGTGATGTTAGTTATTATGTGTTACTTGGATTGTAAGTTTGAATCAGTAATTAGTTATATGGTGGACTGTTAGTTAAATGGTGATTGTTAGTTTCGAATTCTGTTAACAAGTTAGTTTGTTAGTTGTAATGCTTATGAATTTGTGGATTAGTTAGCATTGTCTGTGTTAATAAATGATGTTGATGTGAAATTGTGATGATTAACTTTGTAAAATGTTAAGTTTAGTCATGATAAATAGTCAGAATCAGTGAGTTAGTTATATCAGTTTAAAAAAAGTTAGTAAATTGAAGTTAAAATTGGATTGTATAAACTGATAGTGTAGAATCAATTAGATCTGATAAAAAAAAGTATCTGTTAAATTAGGGACTGTTAGAAGTTAATGTTCTGAACTATTGATATGAAGTTTTGTTGAATTTTTTTTAAGAACTGAATGTTATATGTTAGAATTGGCATGAAGTTGTTGTGTAAGAATTTACTATGTATGGATTGAGTTTGAAAACTAGTTTTGGAATATGATTGCATTATTGGCATGCTGAATTTTGATTGTATTCCTATTAATGCTTATGTGTGAAAATGGTTATAGCAAATGAATTAAATGGTTGAAGTTAAATTGTTAGGTTATGTTAGTGTGACTTGAAAGATGGAAATGTATATGTATGCATTGGTTTATGATGTGTTTATGGATCTTTGAATTGGGTGAGGGCTGAATTATGACTAATGAATGCTAATTGTATTGTTTGTGTCCTTGTAGGATCATTGTGCATAATTATGAAAGGGGGAAAGGCTTGATTAAAAATCAAAGCATCGAGTACCCAAAAGTCATAGATCAACGAAGACTAAGACAAAATGCCTTGTGGAAGAAGAAATTGAGGACTTAGGGTTAGGGTCAGGAAGTTGACCTTGGCCAACTGGTTGACCAAAGTCAACTGTAAGTTTAAAATGTACTATTTTATAGGTTTTGATTCTGTTTCTTTTGTGATGCAACTGAATACTTTGAAATGAAAATGTTTTTTTTAATGAATTGTGTATGTAACTTGCACTTCAAGCTAGCCCTCCTTTCCTTCCACTCTTGGATTTATGAATATTTAATCTAGTACTTGGATAGACTTGAATAAAACTTGCACTTTGAATGAGACTTGAATTATAAAGCCTTGAACTTGAATCTGAATCAAATAACCAATGGGCTAACGTAATTAATAAGCCCATAAAGAGAGTAATAAGTCAAAAATACATATTTTCATGGTTGACCAAGTAAAATCTGCCATACATAATCAATTCCAATGCCATGATGCAATTCACACGACCCACAAATGCCTAAGATCAAGGAATTACGGTTTCTCAGCTTTGTGCTAAAGAGAATTGGTCTTCAGTAGTCAATGTAGAATCAGGATGCCCTATATTTGAATTTCAAGGAAACCCTAGCTCCATGTTGATCACAAACATCAAAAGCCTTTGAATTCTTGATGTTTGCTTCAAAAAATGCAAATGGTAAAATGAATGTGTTATGATGCTAATGAATATGCAGATGAATCAAAAGCCAAAAGTCAGATGAAAATGGAAAAGGGAAGGAAAATTTTGGGGTATGATAACGTCCATAACCAGACTATTTGTTATTTTAGGTTATTTTTGGTCGAGGTGACAATGGTAGTTTTAATTAAGGAGTTATTTTCATCGACCGTGTATTTAAATCCACACTAGTACATTTTGCAACGTTTATGCTCTCACACATGCGTTCAATGTCCAACTCTAAAAGGGGAGATATATCTATTGGAGGATCGATTAACTCCGTTGCTTACGCCTTACATTTAGATGCTGAGTTAGCTACCCTAGTAACTCTCGCTGGCAGCATTGCCTTGGACATTCATTCTTGTCAGGCGTATCATATGATTAGATATAAGAGTGAGGGAAGATACCATTTGATGATTAATAACTCTGTAGTTAGGAACGTTACTTTTCCATGCCCAACACACACTAATGTGCAAGTTGGGGCAAATATGCTATATGATTTATCTGTCAGCGATGACGCCGATGTTGCTCCTATGGATGTCGGTACGGGTGATGAGACCGATGATGAGTTGTATCGGAGAGAGTGACACTCTCCCACACCTTCTCACCTTACCCGCACCCCCTCACCTATGCATCCCTCTTCCCCGCCCACCTCCCCCCCATGCACATTTTTCACTTGCACACACTGCACCTCATTTCATTGACTCTTTTTCAGGTACATCTAACTTGCATCAATTAGCTCAGGAGTACGATTATAATGCCTTTAGGCATGAGATAGTTGACTTGAGACATGAGATCCAGGCATGCAATGATCTAGAATTGGAGCGTGATATGATGAAGCATATGAGGTTCATGTAGGCATCTCAGGCTCACATAACCGCACATATGCAAAGTTTACAAGAAGTTGAGGCTCAGAGTCATGAGATTATACAAAGCTTGACTCAACAGATGCACGAGATGTAGATAGAAATGGATGGCAAGAACTCCATAAAAGCTCAGCAAGATCAGATGCACGATGAGATACTAGGGGATATGCTTTATTATTTGCAAGGACTGGGTATGCCACCTCTTGAACGTCGGCCCCGCCGGGGCTGATGTTCATTCTATATTGCTAGGTTCTACCTTCCACTCTTGCCCTTATTTCCTTACATTAAGGACAATGTATGATTTAAGTGTAGGGGAGGAGTTTACCGCTTTTCTTTACTTTTGATTTACTATTTTATTTGTTTCCTTAGTTTAGATTTATGTTATTTTTGACTTTTATTGTGTAGCTTAGTGTATCGAGTCATTGCATGTATTGTCGAGTCCTTTATGCAAGGTTTTCTACTTGTTATTGATTTCCCCCGAATAATTGAGCCTTACCAATTATTTTTTAAAAGTCTTAGGATTCTTAGTGTGATTTGAAAGTATACAGGCTATAAAAAGAAGAGAGGCTAGGTTGAGGAGACATGGGAAAATTCGACAAAATTAGTATTATCCCAACACCTCAAGCCACCCAAATATGCATGTTAGTTTAAATTTCCATTGAGCCTTAGTCTTGAACTTCTATTTGGTGGTAATCCTCGAGTAGTTTTTATATCTAATCGGACATCGTCTATAGTCGCACACCAAGTAGGTCGATCGATGAATATAAATGAATGATCTGTTGCTAAAAAATGAATAAAATGAGAATACCTCATCTACTAAGTTAGGTGAGCCTCACCTGATCACTTAGCTGAAACAGTCGTTGAGCCTTCAAAATAAAATATACATATTTGTAAAAGAAAATAATCGTGTAAACAAAATGAGATGTATTGATCAGAATCACTAACCGGCTTGCCCACCATGTGTGTGAAAGATAAATGGCCTTAATGTGTCTGTCCTGAATGAAAGAAGATGAAATGAATAGGAAAATTAGACTTTGATTCAATGGCATAGTTTGAACCAGTATGCATAGGAGTGAGACTTGTGACCGTAAATATGGTTTATGTTGTCACAATATCCTTGGTGTTGACACTAGTACCTATCAAATAAATTTTAGCCGAACCGACTTTTATAGCCATATATGAGTATTTGAATGCTTTGTTTTCTTTAAGTCTTTATACCTTCACTACTGCACTTCATTGTTTCACATGCTAGATGACTTGCTTGAGGACAAGAAAGGATTCAAGTGTAGGGGAGTTTGATAACTCGAAAATATATCGCATTTCCGACTCAATTTACATGTAATTATGTGTCATTTCCTATTTCTTTTTATGGTTTTATGTTGGTACTCTGTGTCTATTTCAAGTATTTTACATGTAGGGGTCTCTGTGCGAGAAAACTATGCAAAACAGCAAAAACAGGAGCAAAATACACTTTCTGCACTGTCATGACGGACCCACTACCAGCATGACGGTCGTTGTCGTACCTCGAAAAAAATGAGAACAAGATGCTTGCAAAGCGCCATCGCACGCTCGCGAGATGGACTGAACAGAGTCTCCATCGAGCTTTATTTATTCCCATAGAGGGAAAAGGAAAATATCGATAAAACCCCTAAAAGAAAGGATGAGATATGGTCATCGCAACCAATATCAGGATTCGGGAGTCGATTATGCAAGGGGAAGGTATTAGTATCCCTCACGTCCATTGTACTCAACGAGAACCGTTTAGTTAGTTTTGAATTAAATGTTATCTTGTGTTAGTTTCTAATCTTCTAGTTATTTGGGATAGAAAAAGAAAGAAGAGAAGTTTATTTAGAATTTTTATTAATGAGAAAGAACCTAAAAAGGTTTTTATTAATAGGAGGTAGAAAGGAACTAAACCTATTTTTTTATTAATGGGCCTGATAAGATTTCGCAATCCTGCTCCTACGTATCTCCGGGTGCAATAGAGAATTCAAGGCTTACGTAGTTCTGGGTAGAAAAAGTTTATTTGGTTGTCGATTTTAGCGAAATCTATTTTGTATTAATCGATGAAAAACATTGTTTTACCAAAAACAAGTGAGGAATAGGCGTTTGCATCATATTGAATGGATTTACAAATCAATCATTCACGGGAATACGTCACTTATCTCAACTCAACGATTGTGGATGAAACATTGCTTTGCCCCATCTTAAGAAAAGATGTCTTTCGTTTATAAAAATATTTTAAGATCAATTGCACGACGACGAGAAAAGGAATTTGATTGGTTGAAATGTATTTTATAACTAAATGTCAAATGCTTCATTAGCCTCGGGATCAAACATTCGGGGTTCCACCGGAATGCTAGATTCCAACGATCATTTTTTCATTCAAGATTTAATTGAGAAAATTGTTTGATGGACAAACGAACGCTTGATAAGAATCAATTGTTCAAATAGTTATGCCAAAATTCTAGATCCCAACGACCATTATTTTGTGCATGTTGATTTAAGTGTTTTAAGAACGAAAGAAAAGAATGAACAATTAACCCATAACGCGTGGCTCGGGACCGATCATTCGAGGGTTCCCACTGAAATGCTAGATTCCAACAGTCCTCTTCTTTCGTGCTACTTTAGAAAAGATTTTGATATTATGTTTAGTTAAAAAAAAAGTCACTCGATGTTTGATCGAGGTTTTATTTGCATATATGATTTGAGAAAGGGTTTTTAGAATAGTTTAAAGTGATCAAGTATTTGTTCTTGTTTGAAAATGTTAATTTTATTATACACTCACATCTTGTTTAACAATCAAAGGTATGAGTGAAAGTATAGCTAAATCATAGATCAAGTATAAATGTACAAGCATTTCCATAATCAATGAAGATCAAATATATCAAGCAACAATTGAATCAAGGTTATTTCTAAAAGGCTATCTCTTAAATAAAAAAAATCTTTAAACTTTTGAGATATATTTGATAAAAATAAAACATAAATCATACATCTAATCATTTTTTTATCGTTATTTTTTTTTTATAAAACTCCCAACCTCTTTTTAAATTAATTAATGAAATAGTTGGTTATATTTTTTTTTATAAAAATAGAAACAAATAAATAAATAAAAACAAGAAAATAAATAAATAAGATATATATAAAAAATAAACATATATGGGCCTAATGCGGGGAGGCGCCCCAACAATGGTGGTGTATAGAGTGGAAGGGGCCCAAAGGCCCAATCCACACATCAACCCTAACACCAAGATACGTTAAATAGAAAAACTAAACCAACAAAGTAGTGACGACAACGACACAGTGAGAAGAGAAGGCATGTAATTTTTAATAAATTTAAAAGGGTCACCAATCAAGTGTTGATAAATGACTAGATATGTGAGGAAAGAAAAGAAAAATAACACTATTCTTTCCTCTCTCTCTCTCTCTCTCTCTATGTACCATGCTCAGAACAACAAAAAAATTGGGGAAAGAAAATTTAAACCTCCATTTCTCTACTCGCCATCTCCTCCCCATCTCATGGTAAAAGCACGAGCAAAGAGGGGCGGTCGACCGACAATGGCGGCGACACCCCACCTCTTTCTCACTCGATTCAAACTTAAACAAAATTCACAAAAATGAAAGTAAAAGACTCATATGAAACAAATATCACTCCACACCAGATCTGGAATCACAATCCATGAAATCCAAAGGTTAAGATGAAAAAAATGAACCTAAGCGTCGGCTCTGCAAAATGAAGGAAGATTGCAGCGGCGTTAGTAAGGGACAAATCCAGTGAAAAGAGGAGGGAGGTCGAAGGTGATGTAAGGTGAAGTTATTGGTCTGTATTGATGATGTGCGTTACGTTTGAGATGTTGTCGTTGTTGTTTGGTGCGATAAGAACGAAATGACTTAATGGTGGTCATTGGTACAATTGTGGTGCACGAATGAAGCGAAATAAGAGATGAAGACATGCGTTTGAATGTAGATGGTTTTATTTTGGAGGAAAAGAAATAAGGTGTTCGAATGATTGTTTAAGGGAGTAAATAAATGATGAAGGTTGGGAATCGAGTTTGTGGTCACAATGTTGTTTTGTGTGGTGATTTATGGTTGAACACTGTGGAAGTTTTGTTGAAATGATGAACACATTATTGGTTTATTTGAGTGTTATGGTTACTATGAGATTTAGAATGTGGATTTTTATGGTTAGAGTTAAAAAATACAGTGTGTTTGGTTACTGTAAAATAGAATTTGTAGAGTGGAAGGTGAAGTTAAGAGGTGATATGTGTTTTTATGGTAATGTAGTGAAGTGGTGTTTTGGTATGAGGATTGTAGGGTGTAACCAATGGGGAGTTGATGATTGAGGGAGAAGCTTGTTTGGTTTGTTCGTGAGAGGAAGGTTGAGTGTTTGAAGGAGAAGGAGGTTATGCCTCTTATGAGTGAAGGAAGATGAAGTTGATGGAGGTTTGAATGGAGGAAAGAAAAATATGACAAAGGGGGTACATTATGTTGAATGAAGGAGAAGTTCAACTTTTATTTTATTTTATAATTTTTATCCAAAATTGAAGAAAGAGTCGATCCTCTGATATTAAGTGATGGTTTCCATTTAAACTTCAAGATGAGAGAGAGAAATCCAAAAAAAGGGAAAGTTATCACCTCACTTTTATTTTCGATTTTTGACATGTCCTCAAATTAGTGATCCAAACTCCTATCTCCACTCCCTTCTTTCACACGCACCCAGAGAGAGAGAGAGAGAGAGAGCCGTTAGGAGACAAATGGGGAATGAGGCGCATGGCATCTACCAATAGAGGAAGGAAGACATTTTTCCATTTTTGATTTTCTTCATTAATTTAAATTCAATTAATTTCTAATTTTTGATTGGATGAGAGGAGTCAACATGGATTGCCAATATGAACCGATGATCAAATGAATCTGATGGTCATAAATAATTCAAAGAAGCACACATTGTTAGACAGTTTAAATACCTAGAATGACCATTATAGATGCTTTAATTGATTAAAATCAAATTCAATTAATTAAAACAAACGAAATTCACAACCACAATAAAATAAAAATGATGACATGAACAATTCTATTTAATTTTTCTGAATCTTTTGATGAAAGAATGAAAATAAACGGATTTAAAATAAATAAAAGTCGGGTGAAAAAGTGCCAGAAAAATTAAATTGAATGTACTAAAATGATCAGCGCGAAATAAACCTCTCAGAAACATACAAATTTTTGTCAAATTTTGAAATAGAAAACGTCCGGTTAAAGCGCTAAGATGTATCAAAATATGACCAAAAAATTAGCTGAAAAATAAATCGAGCATACCAAATTAAATTACGCAAAACTGAGATTAAAAAAACTGATGTCTGCAAGCTTGATTTTGAAATTTTTTGCCCGCTGATTTGACAATCATTTGAAAAATGCTTAAACCGGTTTTCTTGTAGATTAGAAAATTTATTTCGACTGACATTCTAGGCATTATGCGGTATGGAATGCATGTTATGATATGCAGAGATGCAACAACTATGATGAATATATTGATTTATTGAATGAGGGACAAAATTGGGGTATGACAGTTGCCCCTATTTAAGTATCTTCAACATAAAGAATATGAAGAATGTTAATCTTCGTATGATCGCAATGACAAATAGTTAAATACTAAAACGACACGAATTTTATCCCTGGATGCAGATCAAATGATATGGGATGTAATGAATGCATGAATGACTTTTTGTTTTTGTTTTTGCTTTGCCGGGGATATTATGTGGTATGAGATGTACCCTTAGTAGGAGGTTTTATGGTTGATGAAGAATGAAAGTTGAACCTATGGGGAATAATGGATTTATGGTAATGGTGGCCCATAGAGAATGATAAGGATAATGAGGGGAAGACTCACTGGGATAACAAATGGCTGGGGAACATACACTGGGGAACATTCAAAGTATAGCTTAACAACAAGTTCAGATATGATCTGGCAACATTAAGGAACATACAAAGTAGGTTTGAACAACAGGTTTAGACATGACCTGATTACAACTTGAATATCAAGGAAAGTTTAGTCAACAGGTTCATACATGACTTGAAAACACTGGAAACAATCAAATAATTCCATCAATAGGTTCATACATGACCTGACCATTTGGAATATTCAAAGAGTTTCAATCACAGGTTCAAACATGACCTGACAATGCTGGAGGATACCAAAAGGTTCCATCAATATGATCAAACATGACCTGACAATACTGGAAAACATACAAAGAAAGTTCCATCAACATGCTCATACATGACCTGACACCATTGGAAAATTAAAAGTGTTTCAGCATTAGGTTGAGACATGACTTGACAGCATTGAAAAATTCAAAGTGTTTCAACATTAGGTTCATACATGACCTGACAATACTAGAAAATCAAGGAAAATTCCAATAGGTTCATACATGACCTCAACATTGGGATATTCAAATAAAGTTTCACCCGCAGGTTCAGACATGACCTAACAACACTTGGGAAAAATCAAAGAGAGTTTTATCAATAGGTTCAGACATGAACTGACGACACTTTAGAGTATATTTGTCAGTGCTGGAGATTTCTCATAATAAATTCATCCAATCAGAGATTTTGGAGATTCATAATAGGGAAATTATCCAAGACAAGAGTAAATTGAGGTCTTCTCATTAGAAAATCATCCATACTACAACAATGGGATTTTGTCATTAGAAAGTCATCCATAAAAAACATTGGAGTCTTCTCATTAGAAGATCATCCACACAAAAAATTGGAGCTTTCTCATTAGAAAGTCATCCATACAAAACATTGGAGTTTTCTCATTAGAAAGTCATCCATAAAAACATTGGAGTCTTCTCATTAGAAGATCATCCATACAAAACATTGGAGTTTTGTTATTAGAAAGTCATCCATAAAAGAACATTGGAGTCTTCTCATTAGAAGATCATCCACACAAAACATTGGAGCTTTCTAACTAGAAATTCATCCATAAAAAAACATTGAAGTCTTCTCAATAGAAGATCATCCACACAAAAAATTGGAGTTTTCTGATTAGAAAGTCATCCACACAAAACAAACTATGACGATTCTTTATGAAGAAATCAATCAAAACAAACATCATTGGAATTTTTCAACAAGAATAACATCCAAGCTTCTGGGAATTCCTTAAAATGAAGAGTCACTCATGACTTTCACAGAACAATCAGAAAAGATAGGGTAATCAAACTCTCTGTACAACAATTGGACTTTGACCGTAAGCAATGGATTACAACCAGCTTTTAACGGATATGTGTCAATAATAATTGAACTTTCACCATAAATAATGGATTACAATCAGCTCTTAACGGATTTTGCCAACAATAATTGGACTTGACCGAAGGCATTAGTAAAACAATTACCGGCTACAACGGAGTTTGCCAGCAACAACTGGACTTGAAATGGTGTTGACGACTGTCATACGGTGAACTGACTTTATGTGTTTTTGCTTTGGAAAGCAAATGTCGCGGATAGCAAGAGTCGCCACCGACTTTTCTTTTATCCAATACGAAAAGGTGGAAAAGAACAGGAAAGACCTCAATTAGATTTTGGGTTCGGGAGGTACATTATACAAAGGGAAGGTGTTAACACCCTTTGTATCCATGGTTATCCATGGGCTCTTAATTGCTTGATCACTTATGCTATTTTTCTTGTCTGAAAAAGTGTTTGTGAATTGTTTAGAAAATGTTTTGAAAAGAGAATTTAACTTTGTAATTATTCTTGTATGAATGTATACAAAGTGGTTATCTCGTTTAGTTTTGAAAGTTGTTTAGAAAATGTTTTGAAAAGATGTGAGGTGTGAAAAGTATTTCAACTTGTGAGTAAGCAATTAAGGGTTATACCTACCCGAGGTCTTTATAAGCATTTCCTATCCTTATGGGGGTAAAACTGTCCTTACTATTGAGAAGTAAGTGGTTTTATCCTTTGGATGTAAAAGGGTCATCGTAGGGTCATCGATTGGTCATTAAAGGCAACATTTGTAAGGATACCTTAGCATTCGAAGGGACGATCATCATTTAACCGTAGGCTACAACGAAGGGTCATCGAGGGGCAAAATCATATATTCGCAGGCAACATCCGAGGGACTATGATTTATTTTATAGGGACATGATGATTTAACCGAAGGGTCTTTGCTAAGTGTATCCCCACATTCGCGGGAAATGACCAGAATACCGTAATACCGGATTGCAACCAAGAGAGATCCAAGATCACATATTCAAAGGCAATATTTTACAATCAGTTAGGTAGTTGAAATTAGGTAGTTAGGTCCATATTAGTTAAGTAATTAGGATGAATCTCCACATTAAAATCAATTAAATAATTACATTAAAATCAATTAAGTAATTAGGATGAATCTCCACATTAAAATCAATTAAGTAATTAGGATGAATCTCCACAAGGGTATCCCACAAATAAAGGGGGATACCTAGCAAGCTACCCTCTTCGGGAGTATGTGAGTCCTTACAATATTCAGCAAACAGGTCAGAATACCAAATGGGGGTGCAATTGAGGATTACACCGCAAAAGAAACACAGCAGTAGGAATGTCAGGCAAAACGACGCATGATTAAAATAGAACAGATCAGATAAGCATAGAACAGAACAGCCAAAATATTAGCGACTGTCACGTTCGCCTCTGCCTCGCCTAGCGAAGGCTTAGCGAATACTCTCTACATGCTCGCTTAGAGATGTGCTAGCGAGCGGCTGCGGGTTTTGAATTTCAGAACAGTACGATCTCAGCATGCTGCACGCCCTATGGCATTCAATTACAGAAATAACATGGTCAAACATTCAGGATATTCAGGCACATTTAAACTCACATGCAAAAATCTAATTACATATCCAAAAGTTCAATCATGATGCATTATGTATTTAGAGATTACAGATTGGAAGCATAAAACGGTAGTGATGCGCAAACCTGTTTGCAATTGAATTGCAACATTAAATTGGCAGATGACTTTTGGTATCGGATTGAGTTGGGCGGAGGTAACCTTTGTGCAGATGAATTGCCTTCAGGGTTTCCTTTAGGGTTGCTCTGAATTCTCTGGGTTAGCCTCCAGGGTTTAATTGCTAGGGTTCCGGTTCCTCCTCCTCTGTCCCCTTTCTGACTGAAATGTTGGTATTTATAATGCTTTTTCGTGACCTAATGGGCTCAGAATGAAGCCCAGAATTTTCTGGTATTCGCAAGCTTCGCTAGGCGAGTGGCATAGCGAAGGGTTCGCTAGGCGAAGGAGTTGCTCGCCTAGCGAGCATGCCAGTTTGAGTCTTTTTCTAGATTGGGCCATTTGTGAGCTGGGTCTTTGCTCCTTTAAGGTCAATGTCTTGAACAATAAGTTGGAGTGCCTTGAAAAATGCCTTGTAATATTAGCGGGCAAATTTTGGGGTATGACAGTTGCCCCTGTTCAATATTCTTAAACCGAGAGAGTTAGAATGCTATGTATGCCATTCGTGGTCTGGAGGTGAAAGATTATTGAACACTTAGAAATGCCCCAAAATTTCCACTTGTTAATCAGCAGTTAGTCTTGATGAAGATGGGCTTAAAGATGCCATCCAGGAAGTTTGATGATGAGAGCTTCAGAGTGCGTCGTACATTAGATGATATCTGAAGACATGGGTGTCATACCGGGTCATACGCTAGACCGTATAATGAGTCATCCATTATGCTGTCGACTTCGCTGGGGAGTCAGAGTGTGTTATACGCTACTGGGGATAAGGGATCAGAATGGATCATACGCTAGACCGCATTTGAATAGCAGAGTGAGTTGTTCATTAGGCGGATGACTTCGCTGGGGAGGAAAGATCAGAATGGATCGTACGCTAGATCGTATCTAAGTTGCGGAATGAGCCGTTCGTTAGGCTATATCTGACGAAGGTAGAATCAGAATGGATCGTACGCTAGATCGTATTTGAGTTGAAGATCCAAATGGGTCGTACGTTAGACCGTATTGGAGTTGCAGAATGAGTTGTCTATCAGGCTGTATCTGAGGAAGAAAGTAGTCGTACGCTAGACTACACCCCGGAATGTACCGTACGCTGGGCAACATCTGAGGATTTGAAGGTCCAACTGGGTCGTACATTAGACCGTATTGGAGTAGTTGAAGGTCAGAATGGATCGTACGTTAGATCGTATCTGAGTTGAAGGAGTCATATGTTGAGCTGAATCAGAATGAACCGTACGCTAGGCTATATCTGATAGTATTTGTATATGTTGTATTTGCAATGAATATCTGGGGTGGGCTTAAAGATGCCACCATTGGGCGGATATCAGAGTGCTTGCCAGAGTGGATTGTATCTGAGAGATGTAGTTGAATCTTGAATGTAATTGATAAAGATGTCCGTCTGAATGGACCTTTGTTTTGACTGTATCAGGAGGATAATTAACCTGAAAAATAAAGTTAGCTTCATGCTATGTCATGATGCATAATATGTTTTATGCTTATGAAAATGAATGCGAACAATGTATGCATGCGTATGCTGTGAAATGATGTAATGAATGAATTATGCATCTGAAAAGTTTTTCCTGGCGACTCCCTGGGGAAAATAAATTGAAGGTGAGAAAAACAAGAAAGGGGGGGTTTGAATTGTTTGGAAAAATAAGCGCTTTTTTCAAAATGAAAAACACACAATGATTTTATACTGGTTCGCTTATAACACAAAGCTACTCCAGTCCACCCGGCCAAGGTGATTTCGCCTTCAACAAGGACTTAATCCACTAATCTTGAAAGATTACAAACAACGTCTAAGAGAAAAATCTCTTAGTCCTCTCAAGTATACAGACTACACAGAGTCACTTGAGGAAATCGACAAACAAATAAATGAAAGATTAATGTAATCTAGAATGCTTCTAAGAAAGCAGATATTACAATAGTAAGAACAAGAGTTTTTCACGTAATAAGCAAAAGCTTCGTGAAGATCTTAGAGAGCAAGAGTGTTTTTCTTGAGTGTTGATGTTTCAGTATAATTTTGGCTTGTTAGCTAATACTTGTGTAGTAGTGAATGTTGATTTGCAGTCCTTTATATATAGAAGTGAGGTAGTAAATGAAACTGGTGGATATTAAAATGAATTTACGCCATCACTTAAATAGCTTCTGCAGGATAACTTTCTCTCCTTGAAATGACTACTTACCACAAGTAGTATCTTCTTTATTGAAAACGGAGATTAACGTCTCTTTCTTAATTAGGAAAACCATTTGCAAATCTTTACTTGACTTTAACGTTACTCTTTCATGATTAGCAATCCATGCTCAGAGTATTTGTGTTTCTGGAGAATCTTCGAATCTTGCTTCTGATGTTGAGTTCAGATAGTTTCTTCAGATAGCGCTGATAACTTCTGGAATCTAGAGATAGTATTGTTCAGAGTCAGAACTTCTAGAGCTTACTTCTTGTTCAGATGCATCTGATACTTGTTGTTTTACTCAGAGTTAGACTTTCTTGAACTTGTTTTCACTTCAGA
The DNA here is from genome assembly GCF_024323335.1 of Lathyrus oleraceus. Classification (NCBI taxonomy): domain Eukaryota; kingdom Viridiplantae; phylum Streptophyta; class Magnoliopsida; order Fabales; family Fabaceae; genus Lathyrus; species Lathyrus oleraceus. The sequence continues at coordinate 444,257,101 of NC_066585.1, forward strand.
TGCTTCTGATCATTTGATAGTTTGTATCTGATCTGGTTTTGTATCTGATGACATCATCAGATTTCTTCCTTCTTTCTTTAGAATCCTGCACACTTAGAAACTTTTCGTTAGGGTGCCATTTTTGGTTTCATCCTTTGTTATCATCAAAATCAAGGAATCTGTTGTAGAACAATTTTTGTTCTTACAATCTCCCCCTTTTTGATGATGACAAAACAACCTTAATTAGCAGATGAAACATGAATAATATTAGATCAGATAGACAGAAGCTCCCTCTGAGATAGTGCTAGGGAGTTCAGAAGTTCTTACCAGAGTTTCTTAAGTAAAGAGGTTTCTTGATATCTTCTGCAATTTCTTAAGTCCAGGTTAGATAAATTTATTTTTAAGAAAAATATGTTGCAGAATGCTTAAGGTATTTAGACAATATTTTCATCAGAGCTATTAATGACTTCTCCCCCTCTTTGTCAGAATCAAAAAGACATAAAATAAATAAATAAAGGAAGAGAAAAACATTGTATTAAAATAGAAGCACAAAGGCAACAAGAAATAAGAAAACATCAGATCCAGAGAAGGCAAGAAACAGAAACAACAGGCAAGCAAAATAAATAAAATCCTAAGTGCCTAGGGGTTCGGAGGCGGAGGCATTCTCTGAAGCAGCATTGCAAGCATGTTCTGGATGTTGTCGTTGACAGTATCTTGCTTGTCCATTCTGGCCCGGAGTTCATTCTGATCTTGCTTAAGTTCTTTCAGAGTCTGAAGAACCATAGGGATCACAGAAGAGGACTCCCCCAGAGTCAGAGCCTGCTGAGCTTCAGCTTCAGCAGCAGCTTGTGCTTCTGCATCCGCTAGAGCCTTAGCTTCAGCTTCCTTTTCCCTTAGGATTTCAGCTTGACGAGCTTTTTCTTCTTCTTCTAGTCTTCTTGCTTCTTCTTCAGCTTCCTTGGCCAATCTCTCTTCCTCCAGCCTTCTGGCTTCAGCTTCTCTGGCAAGTCTCTCCTGGAGTCTTGCCTCAGCATCTCTGATGTAGCCATTTCTGACTTGTTCAGATATGCTCTTCAGTCTAAAAGACTCAGAGGTCATCCAGCCAATGACTCTGTTCCAGTGTGTCCTTACAGATTTAGGATCATCACTGATTTCAGAGTTAGTGGTCAGAGACTTGACCTTTTGTACTGAAGCTTCTGCTACCTGCATGATGGCTTCCTCAAGGGTAGGTGTAGAAAGTTCAGGTTCATGTTCAGGTTCAGAGGTATGAGGTGGAGAGTTTGGAGGGCTGAGATTTAATGTTTGAGGTTCAGATTCTGATTCAGGTTGAGGTTCAGATTCTGATTCAGGTTGAGGTTCAGATTCTGCTTCTGGTTGAGGTTCAGATCTTTGGGGTGAAGCATAAAGAGGGTTTAAGTCTAAAGGTTCAGTTTCTGGTTCTGGTGCAGCGGAGATGTTTGGTGGGGTGATATCAGAGGTGTGGGGGTCAGAGGGTTGTGTTACAGAAGGTATGGTGGTTGTTTGTTGTGGTGGAGGTGAAGTTGCTTCAGATTGTGTTTGTGTTTGTTGTTGTGAAGCAAGTTTATGAGCATAAATTGTGGCTATGGTTGGGGAATCAGGGTCAGAATATTCTGGGTCAGAAGAGATAGAAACATATGGGGGTGATTCTGGTTCTGAGGATGATGAAGAGGAAGTGCTTTGGTGGGTTTGTTTAGGTTCAGAGGGAGGTATGAATGTACGGGCTACATTTAGAACTGGTGAAAGTTGGGAGGTTCTGGTGGTTGAAGGTGGGATTTCAGAGGTAGTAAAAATAGGTTGTGAAGAGAGAGGGTTAGAAGAAGCCATCAGAGGATTAGTGGTAACAGAAGGAATAGACGTACCAGTAGATATATTCAGAGGAGCTGAAGATCTGCTTCCAGAAGCTTCTTCAATTCTTGCCTTCTTTGCCGGAGGTGCTATCTTCTTCTCAGAGAGACCTCTCTTGTATCTGACGAAGTCTTCTTCTGAATCTAGACAATCGTCGAGGCTGAAGTCAGAGATGTCAACACCTTCATCCAGCAGACGATTAAGATAGATGGCCACCGCATCTCTGGGTTCGTTCTTGAAGAACCTGGCAAGGCCATGAGGCATCTTCCTCTGATCTTTCAAACAATCCCAGGATGTGTCCAGAGTGGGTCTGACTTGAATCTTCTTAATTATCCCCATACTCTTGAGATTTCTGGCATTCAGAGGCTTCCCAACATCTATTGCCAGATCTAGCATCAGCTTGGTCTTCTCCAGATGATCCACCAGCCCATTCTCAATGAAGACATCAGATAGCAATCTTCCCAGAGGAATGTAGGATCTGGGCGTCATATTGTTTCTGGTTTCTCTGACAGAATCTCTCAGATATCTGAAAAGGAGAGCAGGGAGGCAGATCTTCACACCCTTCTGAATGCAATACAGAATGCATTTTTGGTCTGCATTAATGTAGTCAGAGGAGTTAGAGGCTGGACGGTGGTGAATAGTTCCCAGAATAATCTTCAGCCACACTCTGAGGTTCTGATGCAGCTCTTTGTTCTTTGAAGGATTTCCTTCAGTGTTGGGTTTGAAGATTGTTGGATTGATTACATCAGTGATGCGCTTTGACCTAGGAGGGATGTTGTAAATCCTTTTTCCTCCAGCTCTCTCCATGTTCAGTAAGGAGGCAATTGATCCTTCAGTAATAACAATCTTTACCCCCAGAACATATGAGACGATGAAGTGGTCATCTGCATCTGCAAATCTCCAGAACTCCTTGATGAGAAGAGGGTAAACAGGACCATAAAGCCTTTGGAAGTAGTTTTCCCATCCTTGTTTGCGAAGCTCTTCAGTAAGATCAACGCCATTTCTCTTCAAGTTGTCGAAATCAACTAGCGATTCACACAACACGTCCAGTCCTTCAAAAGGGGTTGAAAGGTTAATATGGCGTTCACGGTCAAGAATATGGGGTTCTTTGTAAACAGGGGTGATGGTGACGCCTGTAACCGTTGGTGTTGGAATGCTTGAGGTTTGAGCAGTAGAGCTTGATTCCATTTCTTGAGAGAAGTTAAAGACTTGTTGTTGTTGAGCGTCCATGGTGAAGGAGAAGAAGATTGATGAAGATGAAGAGCTTTCAGAGAATGCTTGAGAGAGGTTTAGGGTTTTAGAGTGAGTGAGAGTGATAAGTGTGTGAAATGTGAGAAAAAGTGTTTATATACTCTAAGTAAAACACATGCAAAACGACACATTAAATTGCGTTAGCACAACGCTCAAGAAGCACGCTTGGGGGAAAAATGATTACAGCTAATTAATGAATGTCTAATCCCACAGTACGCACACTGCTCGAGGAGAACTCAAACGTCTGCCTTTTGAATTTCTTTTGACAGCTGTCTAGAAGTTCTAAGGTTAGACGCTCAGAGCTCCACGTGTTGATGTATCTGATCTTCAGGAATACCAAGGGGTTTGTTCCTGGAGATTTCTAACTCAGATATCTTCTTAACTGGTAGAAGTATCAGAGTCAGAGGCAGAAGTGCATTTGTTTTTATCAGAGTCTCATTTTACATTTTCAGAGCCATGCTTCACTCAGGGCAATTTTTAATGTTCAGATGTTCTAAGATAAAAAGAAATCTATCTTCAGCTAGAGGCTTAGTAAAGATATCTGCCCATTGATGTTCAGTATCAATGAACTTCAATGTTACTATCCCTTTCTGAACATAGTCTCTGATAAAATGATGTTTTATTTCAATGTGTTTGGCTCTGGAATATAGAATGGGATTCTTACTTAAACAAATAGCAGCAGTATTATCACAAAAGATAGGAATGTTACTCTCAAAGATTTGCAGATCTTCTAACTGATGCTTCATCTAGAGCATCTGAGTTGTGCACAGTGACGCTGAGATATATTCTGCTTCTGCAGTTGATAGAGCAATTGTTGATTGTCTTTTGCTAGCCCAGGATATTAGATTGTTTCCCAGAAGCTGGCAATTTCCAGAAGTGCTTTTTCGTTCTATTCTATCTCCTGCATAATCTGCATCACAATAACCCGAGAGTCTATACTCTGATGTTTTCTCATACATCAGGCCCAGGTTAGGAGTTCCTTTCAGATACTTAAGAATTCTCTTAACTGCTGTTAAATGAGATTCTCTAGGATCTGATTGGAATCTGGCACAAAGACAGACACTAAAGAGAATATCAGGACAAGTAGCAGTCAGATAGAGAAGAGAGCCTATCATACCTCGATAGAGCTTCTGACAAACCTTGTTGCTTACCTCTTCCTTTTCAAGAATGCAAGTTGGGTGCATGGGAGTTTTTGCAGAGTTGCATTCAGTCATGTCAAACTTCTTCAGAATGTCTTTAATATATTTACTTTGATGGACGTACGTGACTTCTGGAGTTTGATTAATTTGAATTCCCAGAAAGAACTTTAGTTCTTGCATTAAACTCATCTCAAATTCTGCCTGCATTAACTTAGAAAATTCTTGGCAAACAGAGATATTAGCAGAACCAAAAATAATATCATCAACATAAATCTGACATATCATGAGATCATTATTAAGGTTTTTACAGAAGAGTGTAGAATCAACTTTCCCTCTGATAAAATTTTGTTCCAGAAGAAAATTGCTTAATCGTTCATACCAAGCTCTGGGAGCTTGTTTGAGTCCATATAAGGATTTCTTAAGTTTAAAAACATGTTCTGGAAAATTTGAGTTTTCAAAGCCTGGAGGTTGATTGACATACACTTCTTCTGAAATATAACCATTAAGAAATGCACTCTTGACATCCATTTGATATAATTTGATAGAGTGATTAATAGAAAAAGATACAAGAAGACGAATAGATTCTAACCTCGCGACTGGAGCAAGGGTTTCATTATAGTCAATACCTTCTTGTTGACTGTAACCTTGAGCTACCAGTCGAGCTTTGTTTCTGACAACTTCTCCTTTCTCGTTCAGCTTGTTTCTGAAAACCCATCATGTTCCAATGACATGAGTGCCTCTGGGTTTAGGAACGAGATCCCAGACATCATTCTTTGAGAATTGATCCAATTCTTCTTGCATAGCTGCCACCCAGTCGTTATCCTGAAGTGCTTCATCACAAGACGTAGGCTCAATCAGAGACACTAGTCCCAGAGGAGTATCTTCAGAAGTCCTGAAGGTGGATCTGGTTCTGACAGGTTCGTCCTTGTTTCCCAGAATCAAATCTTCAGATACATTGATACGACTTTTGACTTTCTTTGGGATTTCTGGAGATTTAATTTCTTCAGAGTTCTGAGTGACAGTTGCTTCTGGAGTTTTATCAGATTCTACAAGAGTGATTTCCAAATCTGCAAACTTTTCAACTAGCTTTGACTTTTCAGGGTCAAGCTTATCATCAAATCTGACATGAATTGATTCTTCCACAATTTTGGTTTCTGTGTTGTATACTCTGTAGCCTTTAGAGCGTTTTGAGTATCCTAACATAATACCTTTCTGTGCTTTGGAATCAAACTTGTTCAGATGTTCTTTAGTATTTAATATAAAGCAAGAACATCCAAAAGGATGAAAATATGAAATGTTTGGTTTTCTTCCTTTACACAGTTCATAGGGAGTCTTTTCTAGAATAGGTCTTATAGAGATTCTATTCTGAATGTAACACGCTGTATTTACAGCTTCTGCCCAAAAGTGCTTTGCTACATTAGTTTCATTGATCATGGTTCTGGCCATCTCTTGGAGTGTCCTATTCTTCCTCTCTACAACTCCATTTTGTTGTGGAGTTCTAGGGCAGGAGAAATCATGGGATATTCCATTAGAATCAAATAATTCTTCAAAATCTTTGTTTTCAAATTCTCCACCATGATCACTTCTGACTCTAATAATTTTAGAGTCAAATTCTTTTTGCACTTTGGAACAGAAACTGGTGAATACAGAGTGAGACTCACTCTTGTGCTTTAGGAATTTTACCCATGTCCAGCGACTGTAATCATCAACAATGACTAGTCCATACTTCTTTCCATTAACTGATGCTGTTTTCACAGGACCAAATAAGTCAATGTGAAGAAGTTCCAGAGGCTTAGAGGTAGAAACAACATTTTTCTTTTTAAAAGATGTTTTTGAAAATTTTCCTTTCTGACAAGCTTCACACAGAGCATCTGAAGAAAACTTCAGTTTAGGTAGGCCTCTGACTAACTCGAGTTTAGTTAGCTGAGAGAGTTTCCTCATGCTAATGTGGCCCAAGCGTCTATGCCATACCCATTGCTCTTCGTGAACTGACATTAGACATTTAACATTTTGATCTTTTAAATCAGAAAGATTTATTTTGTAAATGTTGTTTTTCCTCTTGCCTGTGAAAAGGACAGAGCCATCGTTCTGATTAATGGCTTTACATGTTTTTTGATTGAAGATTACATCATAACCGTTATCACTTAATTGACTTATGGATAACAAGTTATGCATTAATCCTTCTACATAAAGAACATCAGATATAGAGGGAAGAGTACCATTACCAATAGTTCCGGAGCCTCTGATCCTTCCTTTCTGATCTCCTCCGAAGCCTGCAAATCCAGCATCTTTAAGTTCCAGACTTTGGAACATAGACTTTCTTCCCGTCATGTGTCGCGAGCATCCAGAGTCCAGGTACCATGACTGGTGTCTGAACTTTGCTGCATAGGATATCTGCAACATACACAATCTTATCTTTTGGTACCCAGAATCTCTTGGGTCCTTTCAGATTAGTTTTCCCAGAGTTTCTTATAACTTTGGGTTTTCTAGCATTTTTAAATTTTTGTTCTTGTGTGTGTGTAATGATATGAAAAGGGAGACTTAAGTTGGTTACTGGTAGAAGTTTTATCTTCCTTAGAATCGTACCCAATTCCCTTTTTATTGTTCTGACTAACTCCATAAATCATGGATGCCATAATACTCCTATCTATCCCATTTTTCAGAAATTCTTGAAAGGCTTCTTCGTATTTATAAATTATTGCATTTGAAGTTTGTGGAGTTTGAGATAACGCTTCTTCTAATTCTAAGCTTTTTCTTTTTGCTCCATCTCTTTCTAATGTTAACAATTTAATTGTATCTTCTTGTGCTAGAATTGTCATCTCAAGCTCGCCACAATCTTCAAATTTTGCTTTAAGACAGCCTTTAATGTTTTTAAACTTTTGTTTTAATTTCTGATATGAGCTAAGAGTTTCTGACAAACAAGATTCTAGATCAGATCGGGAAAGTTCAGAAAATACCTCTTCAGATTCTTCATCTGAGCTACTCCTGGATGTGGTAGCCATAAGTGCCACATTGGCCTGTTCATCAGAATCAGATTCTGATGATCCAGATTCACTATCATCCCAGGTAGCCATCAGTCCTTTCTTTGTCCTGAAGGTATTCTTCTTGAAGCTTTCTTTTCTAGGGTTGTCTTTCTTTAGCTTGGGGCATTCATTTCTGTAATGACCTGTTTCTTTACATTCATAACAGGTAATATCTTTGTTAGATTTACCTTTTGAAGTTGATTCAGATCGATCCCCTCTGGGTCTTGGTCTTCTGAAGTTGTTGTTCCTCTTTTTCCAGAGTTGCTTAACTCTTCTGGTTAGTAGGGACAACTCTTCTTCATCATCAGAGTCTTCTGGTTCAGAGTCGTCAGTGTCTTCAGTTTCTGCCTGGAGAGCTTTGGTTCTGTCAGGTTTCCGTCTTTCAGATCTGGACTTTAGCGCTACGGACTTGTTCCTTTTCTGAGGCTCATCTTCCTCTAGTTCTATCTCATGGCTTCTGAGAGAACTGACAAGTTCTTCAAGGCTGATATTGTTCAGATCCTTTGACAGCTTCAGAGCAGTAACCATAGGTCTCCATTTCTTTGGCAGACTTCTGACTATCTTCTTAACATGATCTGCAGTTGTGTATCCTTTGTCTAGCACCTTGAGACCTGCAATAAGAGTTTGGAATCTAGAAAACATAGCCTCTATAGCTTCGTCATCTTCCATCTTGAAGGCTTCATATTTCTGGATAAGCGCCAGAGCCTTCGTCTCTTTGACTTGGGAGTTTCCTTCATGAGTCATCTTCAGAGAGTCAAGTATATCTTTGGCTGTCTCTCTGTTGGTGATCTTTTCATATTCGTTGTATGATATAACATTTAGAAGTATTGTTCTGGCCTTGTGGTGATTTTTGAAGATACGTTTCTGATCTTCTGACATCTTATTTCTGGGAACTTCAGCTCCATTTTCTGAGACTGGAGGTGTGTATCCATCTGTGACAATGTCCCAGAGGTCAGCGTCATAACCAAGAAAGAAACTTTCGATTCTATCTTTCCAGTAATCAAATTTCTCTCCATCAAAAACAGGAGGCTTAGCATTGTAACTATCTCTTTCATTTGAGTGGGCCATGGTTTTTCTCGTACTGGATCTCTCTACACTGTTAAGTGTTTGATTAGAAAATCAATAACAGAGCCGGAGCTCTGATACCAATTGAAGGTGAGAAAAACAAGAAAGGGGGGGTTTGAATTGTTTGGAAAAATAAGCGCTTTTTTCAAAATGAAAAACACACAATGATTTTATACTGGTTCGCTTATAACACAAAGCTACTCCAGTACACCCGGCCAAGGTGATTTCGCCTTCAACAAGGACTTAATCCACTAATCTTGAAAGATTACAAACAACGTCTAAGAGAAAAATCTCTTAGTCCTCTCAAGTATACAGACTACACAGAGTCACTTGAGGAAATCGACAAACAAATAAATGAAAGATTAATGTAATCTAGAATGCTTCTAAGAAAGCAGATATTACAATAGTAAGAACAAGAGTTTTTCACGTAATAAGCAAAAGCTTCGTGAAGATCTTAGAGAGCAAGAGTGTTTTTCTTGAGTGTTGATGTTTTAGTATAATTTTGGCTTGTTAGCTAATACTTGTGTAGTAGTGAATGTTGATTTGCAGTCCTTTATATATAGAAGTGAGGTAGTAAATGAAACTGGTGGATATTAAAATGAATTTACGCCATCACTTAAATAGCTTCTGCAGGATAACTTTCTCTCCTTGAAATGACTACTTACCACAAGTAGTATCTTCTTTATTGAAAACGGAGATTAACGTCTCTTTCTTAATTAGGAAAACCATTTGCAAATCTTTACTTGACTTTAACGTTACTCTTTCATGATTAGCAATCCATGCTCAGAGTATTTGTGTTTCTGGAGAATCTTCGAATCTTGCTTCTGATGTTGAGTTCAGATAGTTTCTTCAGATAGCGCTGATAACTTCTGGAATCTAGAGATAGTATTGTTCAGAGTCAGAACTTCTAGAGCTTACTTCTTGTTCAGATGCATCTGATACTTGTTGTTTTACTCAGAGTTAGACTTTCTTGAACTTGTTTTCACTTCAGATGCTTCTGATCATTTGATAGTTTGTATCTGATCTGGTTTTGTATCTGATGACATCATCAGATTTCTTCCTTCTTTCTTTAGAATCCTGCACACTTAGAAACTTTTCGTTAGGGTGCCATTTTTGGTTTCATCCTTTGTTATCATCAAAATCAAGGAATCTGTTGTAGAACAATTTTTGTTCTTACATAAATCCCCATCTTCTGGTTGGAGATACTTGTATCGATGACCCTTCCTTAGCTGGGGGACACTTGATTTCTATCTGATGATGAAAACACTCAACAGAGCCTGGCTGGGGATGGAAGAGATGACCAGTCTGGTGATGCCAACCTCTTCTGGGAAATAGCTGGTTTATGCTGGGGAATAGAATTAGCAACCGGATTCATTGGAACGCATGGTTAGACCTTCTTCTTGATCCTGAAGTCTTTTGTAATTGCTATTTCCGTTTTATGCATGTATTTTTAGTAAACATCGATCATATTCAAAGGCACATATTAATTCAAATTAAATCAATGGACGTTTACGCAAACAAAACAGAGAAAGTAAAACAAAAGCATTTTTTTTTTTGGAAACAAAATTGTATTGATTTTGAAAGAGGGCCTATAAATAGGCAATTTGTGTATAAAGAGACAGAAATCCTAGTAAGAGGAAATTGTCGAGAACATAAAGAAAAAGCTATGAAGGAAAAGTCCTATCGATTTTAATTCTGCTACTGTCATTATGTCTTCAAGCATCTCATCTCCTGCTGTCGGATAGAAGTGATTGGCTTGTTCAGTCCCTTGAACTTGGATGAAGCTGTCTGAGAATGGGACATAGTCATACGCTTTTAATCCCTAATTTTTGCCTGGACCGCCTTTTCAGGTTTTCAGTCCACCAGGATACCCTTTTTTGCCCAAGCCGCCTTTTCAGGTTTTCGACTTGCCGGGTGTACATTTCTACATGTTTATCCCTAATTTTTGCCCGAACCCTTTTGGTTCGCCGGGATGCCCTTACTTTTGCCTAGGTACGTCGACCTAGCGGGTCTCTTTTATGCGTGGTATTTTTTGACTATGTCCGCGTTCACAGGATGCGTGAAATCTTCGCCATCCATTGTAGCAAGCATCATGACTCCACCAGAGAATACCTTCTTAACTACAAATGGCCCTTCGTATGTGGGAGTCCATTTGCCTCTGGGATCACCTTGTGGTAGAATGATACGCTTTATTACCAAGTCGCCCATTTGATACACCTGTCTCTTGACCTTTTTGTTAAATGCTTGGGTCATGCGCTTCTGATATATCTGCCCGTGACAAACAACCGCAAGTCTCTTTTCATCAATCAAATTTATCTGATCGAGTCGAGTCTGAATCCATTCATCCTCGTCTAAACCTGCCTCTTTCATGATTCTTAGAGAGGGAATCTGAACTTCCACTGGTAAAACAGCTTCCATTCCGTAGACTAAAGAGAAAGGAGTTCAGTAATCATCTTGTTGTTCAAATTGGTGCCATTGTCTGTGATAACTCTTTCAGGGATGCCATATCGACAAATAAGACTATTCTTGATGAACCGTGCCACCACATTCTTGGTGACATAAGCAAATGAAGTTGCCTCTACCCACTTCATAAAGTAATCAATAGCAACAAGAATGAAACGATGTCCATTAGAAGCAGTAGGTTTAATCTCTCCAATCATATCAATGCCCCACATTGCAAAGGGCCAAGGTGCTGTCAACATGTTCAATGGAGCAGGAGGTACATGTACTTTGTCCGCATAGATCTGGCACTTGTGACAAGTTCTGGAGTGATGGTGGCAATCAGCTTCCATGGTAGACCAATAATACCCTGATCTCAGAATCTTCTTGGCCATTGTATGTCCACTAGAGTGAGTCCCAAAAATACCGTCGTGCATGTCTTCCATAATCTTTTCTGCTTCCTTTTTATCCACACAGCGAAGCAAAGTCGAATCATGATTACGTTTATATAATACTCCATTACTCAAAAAGAATTTAGCGGAGAACTTCCTCAGAAAATTTCTGTCATTGATGGATGCCCCTTCAGGGTATTCCTGAGTTTCTAAATATCTCTTTACTTCGTGGAACCAAGGTTTCTCTTCTACCTCATCAGCATTAAGTTCATAACAGTATGCTGGTTCATTTAATTGTTCAATGGTGATCATGGGAGCTTCATTGTCCCATCTGACTCTGAACATAGATGACATGGTAGCCAACGCGTCTGCCAACTGATTCTCTTCTCGTGGAATATGTTCGAATGTAATCTCTTCAAAGTATGGGATTAATGTCAACACCCGCTCTCGATAAGGGATGAGATTCGGATGTTTAGTGTCCCATGCTCCTTTGATCTGACTGATTACCAAAGCTGAGTCTCCGTACACACTCAAAAACTTGATTCTCAGATCTATAGCAGCTCTGAGTCCCAAAATACATGCTTCATACTCAGCCATATTATTGGTACAATCGAAACATAGTCTAGCAGTGAAAGGCGTATGACAACCCTTGGGGGAAACGATTACAACACCAACACCATTGCCCAATGCATTAGAAGATCCATCAAAAACCATAGTCCATCGGGATCCCGGTTCGGGTCCTTCATCCGATCCAAGTTCTTCATAATCAGTAACAAGCATGACATCCTCATCTGGGAACTCAAAATTCATAGATTGGTAATCATCCACTGCTTGATGAGCCAAATGATCGGCCAACACGCTTCCTTTAATTGCTTTCTGGGTAGTATACTGGATATCATACTCTGTTAAAATCATCTGCCATCTCGCTATTCTTCCGGAGAGGGCAGGTTTCTCGAATATGTATTTGATGGGATCCATCTTAGAAATCAACAAAGTGGTATGATTCAACATATACTGTCTTAGTCGGCGAGCAGCCCAGGCCAAAGCACAGCAAGTTCTCTCGAGCAGTAAGTATCTTGTTTCACAGTCGGTAAACTTTTTGCTAAGGTAGTATATGGCATGCTCTTTTCGACCAGACTCGTCATGTTGCCCCAACACGCACCCCATTGAATTTTCCAACACGGTTAAATACATGATTAGGGGTCTTCCTTCAACTGGTGGTATCAGGATCGGAGGTTCCTGGAGATACTTCTTGATTTTGTCAAAAGCTTCTTGACATTCGTCATTCCATATCATCTCTTGATTCTTCCTCAGTAGTTTGAAGATGGGTTTGCAGGTAGCAGTTAAATGGGAGATAAACCGGGCGATGTAATTCAAACGTCCCAAGAAACCTCTGACTTCCTTATCTGTACGGGGCACTGGCATTTCTTGAATAGCTCTCACCTTAGCCGGGTCAACCTCAATTCCTTTACCACTAACAATAAACCCCAAGAGTTTACCGGATCTTACTCCAAAGGTGCATTTGTTCGGGTTCAATCTCAGCTTATATTTCTTCAGCCTCTCAAACAATTTGTACAAATGATCGAGATGTTCTTCTTCAGTATGAGATCTGGCTATCATGTCATCCACATATACTTCTATTTCATGATGAATCATATCATGAAACAAAACCACCATAGCACGCTGGTACGTTGCCCCGGCGTTCTTTAAACCGAATGGCATTACTTTGTAACAGAAAGTGCCCCATTGCGTCACAAACGTAGTTTTCTCCATGTCTTCAGGTGCCATCTTAATCTGGTCATAACCCGAGAATCCATCCATGAAGGAGAATACTTTGTGTTGAGCGGTGTTATCTACCAGAACATCGATGTGCGGGAGTGGAAAGTCATCTTTGGGACTCGCTTTATTCAAATCTCTGTAATCTACGCACATTCGCACCTTACCATCCTTCTTCGGCACTGGTACCACATTAGCAACCCATTGGGGGTAAGAAGTAACAGCTAGAAAACCGGCATTGAACTGTTTCATAACTTCGGCTTTGATTTTCTCGGACATCTCAGGACGCATGCGACGAACCTTCTGCTTAACAGGATGACAATCTTCCTTCATCGGCAAACGATGCACTACTATATCAGTATCCAGTCCGGGCATGTCTTCATAAGACCAAGAAAAAATCTCTACATAGTCATGTAACATCTGAATCAATCTTTCTTTGATACGGTTTTCCAAGCCTGCTCCTATTTTGACTTCTTTCTTGTCCACTTCAGTACCCAGGTTTACAATTTCGATTGACTCTTCATGCGGCCGTATGGTCTTTTCTTCTTGCAGTAACAGTCTGGCAAGTTCTCCAGGGACTTCACAATCTTCCTCACTTCCATCCTCGGCTTGGTAGATCGGATTTTCAAAGTCATAATTAACAGTAGTAGAACTATTATCGACAGGATCCAGAGTGGATATGGGTCTGCAATTCGTTACGTGAGTGTGTGTAAGAAAACATAGCTTGTTTGAAAGATGACGGGAAAGATAAAGAGCGCAATATTTGAATGCAAAACGTCCATTGATTTATTGAATGTGAATATGCTTATGAAAATGACAAAACCCTTAACAAATTAGCTATTGTGCCCCGGGCATAGACACAATGCTTTAAGAAGTTCAATTGTAAAAATTAAAAAAATTGCAACACTAAAACAGACAATAACAATTACTCCTGACTAAAGGAAATCGGGATAGTGTCTTCAGCCCTCCAATTATTGAGTCCGTCACCAATTGTTGGGAAAATCCAGCTGTCCAGGTTGCAATCGCTATCAACATCTTCTACAGCATTAACCTGATCTTTGACCATCCTTTCAGAGTTAAATCCCAGACCAGACTTGTCAGACTTGTATGGTACGTTGATCAGTTGACCCCAACCAGTACGACCACCATTTTCAACCACGGCTTGAGCGTCCTTCAGAGAAATCATAGCAGGAGGAGCACGAATAACCTTGGGCACAAGGGGAGTCGGCTTAAGGACAGGACTGGGCGGGTGAACCATTTCAAATGACTGAGTGGGAGTCTCAAAGAATTCGCCATCCATCTCGACGTATCTGAAGGCCTGCACACTACTGACAATATACTCTTCTTCTCCACACACAGTGACAATCTTACCCTCTATTGGATACTTCAGCTTTTGATGGAGAGATGAAGCTACGGTACTTGCCCCATGAATCCAAGGGCGTCCCAGCAAGCATGAATAGGCAGGACGGATGTTCATCACGTGAAAGGTAGTGTTGAAAACTTGAGGTCCTATCTTGATAGGGAGAACCACTTCACCATGGACAACACTTTTCGCACCATCGTACGCACGCACCACAGTATCACTAGGTTTCAATTCGATGCTTTTACAGTCAAGCTTATCGAGTACAGCTTTCGGTAGCACATTCAAAGAAGAGCCATTATCGATCAACACATGAGCCAAGGTGATCCCCTTACACTCAATGGAGATGTGCAGAGCTTTGTTATGATTCTTTCCTGCTGGTGTCAGATCAGCATCGGAAAAGCCTAGGCCATTGCCAACAGTCAGGTTAGCAACATAGTTTTCGAACTGATCGACAGATGTCTCCTGAGGTACATGAGCGGTCTTCAAGAATTTGATCAATGCATTGGCATGAGATTCAGAAGATAACAACAAGGATAACATCGAAATTTTAGACGGAGTATGCCCCAGCTGTTCTACCACATCAAAATCACTCTTACGGATGATTTTCAGCATTTCCTCCACTTCCTGCTTGGCAACATCTTCAGTAGTAACTTCGACCGGTGTCTTTGACTGAGAAGGGTTGATCACTGGTTCCTTTCCTCGAGTTTCAGGGGCGGGAGGTGAGATTTCTGGAGAGAAGATCCTTCCACTTCGAGTAACTTTACTAGTCCCAACAATGTCATTAGGATTAGCAGAATTACCAACTTGCTTTACGCCATGGATGTAAACATCACCTCCATAATTCCACGGAATAGCTTTGCTTGAGGAATACGGTACCGGGCCAGGTGCAGTAATGATTAGGGGAGCTACCTTGGGCTCATCAGTAATCTTCACAGGCACTCTAGTAGCGGTAATCTTCACTGGGACTTTGGACCTAGCAATCACGGATATTTCTTCAATAGGGTTTCCTACCTTAGGAATCTTTTCGAAGAGAATTGTACGATCGTCCATCAGCCGTTGAATACCATCTCTCAACTTCGGGCAACCATTGGGTCGGAGTACACAAAGATCACAATTTTCAGCACAACCTGGAAATAAACCAGCTTGCAATAAATTCTTCTTGATGATCAGGAGAGGAGATGTTAAGTTCGCTACATTAGAAATATGAGAATTGTCATCCACAACATTAACAGTCTTGTCATGGTTAGGCATAGGTGCAATGATGACATTAGGAGTCTCTGGAGGATCAAATTCAACTTCTCCAGCGTCGATCATATCCTGAATCTTATTCTTCAACGACCAACAATCGTTTGTATCATGCTCGGGGCTATCGGAGTGATACGCACACCTGGCATTGGGATTATAACGAGGAGAAGTAGTGTTGAGATTCGTAGGAGGATCTCTGAGGGTAATCAAATTTGCTTTTAGCATACCCCGCAGTGCCTGTGCTAAAGTCATATTGATCTTGGTAAACTGCCTTCTTGGCCTGTCTTGTCTGTGCTGGAAGTTTTGAGCTGGCGGGGCTGCAATTGTAACTGCCCCGATGGTATGGTCACGACTTTTCTTGTTATGACCCCTTTCACCATACATAACATTTGACTCATTCTTTCCCTGATGGGGCTTTCTGGTGCTTGCAGAGGTAGCTGCCTGTATCTTTCCACTTCGAATACCGCTTTCAACACGTTCACCCGTCAATATAAGGTCAGTGAAACCTGATGAAGAACTTCCCAGTAGATGGCTGTAGAATGGACCAGTCAGTGTACTCATGAACATGTCCACTAATTCTCGATCAGTCATAGGGGGTTTGACTCTGCCAGCCAAATCTCTCCATTTTTGGGCATATTCTTTGAAGCTTTCTTTAGAGCCCATAGTCATATTCTTTAACTGTAGCCGAGTAGGCGCCAATTCAGAATTGTACTGGTAGTGCTTGTAGAAAGCTGTCGCTAAATCAGTCCAGGTGCGGATGTTAGAGCTCTCGAGCTGATAATACCACTCCAACTGTGTGCCAGACAGGCTCTCCTGGAAGAAATGGATCCATAGTTTCCTATCAGTGGTATACGGCTGGATCTTTCTCACATAAGCTCTCAGATGCATCTGAGGACAAGATGCACCATCATACTTAGTGAAAGTGGGGATCTTGAATTTGCGAGGAATGACCACATCAGAGACCAGTCCCAAGCTTTCGAAATCCAGACCGGGCGCCTTCTGACCCTCCATAGCTAGCATGCGTTCTTCCAACAACTTATACTTATCCTCTTTTGGAGAATACTGTTCATCTTCATAATCTTCATCGTCGTCCTCCTGGTTGAGAGGATCAGCATTCTCATCTTCCGAATCATTTTTAGTCTCCTCTTCTTGATCTTTCGGAAGTCTAATCTTGACTCCTGCAGCCTGTCCTTTAAGCCTTCTTCCCGGATTAATGTAACTCACAGGTTTCTGGTCTTTCTTCTTCTCGAGCAAGAGGGCCTTTAGTTCCTCCTGCCCCTTGGATAAGCTCAGCATCATCTCCTGGAATTGAGCATTCTGAGCCTGGAGATCTTTGACAGTTTGTTCGAGAGCCATTTTTCTATTTAGAAGGAAGACCGTAAGAACATTGATCTTTTAGAATACCTGTTATGCAATGTTATGTTATGCTATGCAATGTATGAAATATTTTCAAGGACTTTTGGAATTTAACTTTGCGTAAACCACCAAAAAGAGAGGAACTTTTTATTAATAATTTCTTTAATCAGTGTTCATTACAAAAAGGAAATAATAAAATACAATGAAAGCTCAAGTCTCCCAGGGACGGCTTCTTTTTGGGCGAAGATATGCATTGAGTCTTCGTTCCTCATTAAGCTGGCTGGTGAGTTCTAACACTTTCTTCCTTTCAGCGCAGAACTGGGCTTCAAAAGTATCCCTTTCCTCTCTCAACTGGATCCAGGATTTCTTCAATTCTTCAACATTGGTAGGCATATCTGGATAAGGAATGATCTGAGGAGTACCTCCTTCAACTTCTGGTTCAACAACCAGCGGTCCGACTGCAAGATATGGCATGCCAAGTTCACGAGCTCTTGCGCGTACCCATTTGAGATAAGGTTCCATAGGAATAAAGTTTTTCTTCCCTAAAGTACTTCTTTTCACCATGCCCCAAGCTCGTACAAACCTTTGACGGAGACCTTGAGAGTCGTTGTCGTAGTCAAACACAGTGCCTTGAATAATTATTTCATGTGGACCATCTCTTCGAGCATAACCAAACTGGCGTAGGGCTAAAGCTGGGTTATAAGTAATACCTCCTCTTATCCCCATGAGTGGTACATTAGAGAATTCTCCACAACGGTCAATGATGATAACATTTTCTTTGAGATGAGGACACCAACGAATGTCTGAATGGGAGAGCGACATTATCCTTTGAGACCATTTCAGATTTTGCTCATTCTTCAAGACTGATTGAGGAAGGTGCGAAATAAACCACCTAGATAATAAAGGTATGCAGCACATGAGAGTCCCTTGTCTCTTCTAGTACGGGTGTGAAGGGAATGCAAAATGTCTCCAAGCAAGGTAGGCACAGGGTTATGAGTGAGAAATATCTTAATAGCATTCCTATCTACGAATTGGTCTGGATTAGGAAATAACACCAAACCATAGATTAGTAATGCTAGAACGTCTTCGAAAGCATGGACATTCATAACCTTTAAGAATTCTCGGGCCTTATTTATCAGAAACTTGACAAGTAAACCCTTAACTCTACTTCTTGTTACCCAATTGGTTTCAATATCGGACTTTGTCATGTGTAAAGCTGCGGCAACTTCTTCAGACTTCGGAATCTTTTCTAAACCACTGAAAGGCGTTTGATCAAGGATAGGTATCCCAAGCATCCTGGAGAATTCTTCTAATGTGGGTACCAACTGATAATCTGGGAAAGTGAAGCAGTGATGTTTAGGATCAAAGAACTGGAATAGGACTCTCATCATATCTTCTTTGAAACCAGTGGTAACCAAATTGATGAGGGAACCATGCTTCTTGATGAACTGAGCATGATCGGGAAGTTCTGACACTAAATCCTTGAGTTGAGGAGAGATCGTTATAAGATTGATCCGGATGGTCTTCCTGGAAGCCACAACCTGTTTAACAGAGCAAAGCTAAATCCCTAAGTCCTTGAAATGGTTAGTACAATGTCATGATGTTATGATGTTATGATGTTAAATAAATAACAAGCACAAACAAGTCACACAACCATCATTCTTAGGTTTTAAGGCTTGCATGAGTTCCATAGGTAAGTACCCTCCCTACTGAAGTTTGGTTGGTTCAACCTGTCCTAGAATAGTAACCGGGTTCTAGAAGGATCTCAAATCATTGACCTTCCTTTAAGTCCACTTCAGTGCAACACCACGTGGTTGACCGAAGCTTCCCTAAAGTCCAATCTCAAAGAGTGTAGTATCGAGTCTCAACCAACCCCAGTCGGAACCGAAGTCAGTTATCTCACTACTTTCTAATGGCTAGGATGGGTCAATTAGGGTTCTAAAAGGTCTGGTTAATGCTTTGATGACACCACGCGGAAGCCAAATTTTTCCTCAAGTGAACATGAGGAACATCAGGACATCCAAAAAGTCACATTAACCGTAGCCATCATTTTAACCATTCCAGTATACGTCGGATAGTCGCGATGATCTATTGCTACTTACCTAAGGTACACTAGATCCGGGTGTAGGATCTTTCACTCAAGCATGACATACCCAAGCAATCCCTTAAAAGTAAATCAGACAATTTAAATAAGTGATCTTGTTTTTAAGGTGACCTCTCTTTAAGTGTCCCCAGCAGAGTCGCCAGTTCTGTCATACGGTGAACTGACTTTATGTGTTTTTGCTTTGGAAAGAAAATGTCGCGGATAGCAAGAGTCGCCACCGACTTTTCTTTTATCCAATACGGAAAGGTGGAAAAGAACAGGAAAGACCTCAATTAGATTTTGGGTTCGGGAGGTACATTATACAAAGGGAAGGTGTTAGCACCCTTTGTATCCATGGTTATCCATGGGCTCTTAATTGCTTGATCACTTATGCTATTTTTCTTGTCTGAAAATGTGTTTGTGAATTGTTTAGAAAATGTTTTGAAAAGAGAATTTAACTTTGTAATGATTCTTGTATGAATGTATACAAAGTGGTTATCTCGTTTAGTTTTGAAAGTTATTTAGAAAATGTTTTGAAAAGATGTGAGGTGTGAAAAGTATTTCAACTTGTGAGTAAGCAATTAAGGGTTATACCTACCTGAGGTCTTTATAAGCATTTCCTATCCTTATGGGGGTAAAACTGTCCTTACTATTGAGAAGTAAGTGGTTTTATCCTTTGGATGTAAAAGGGTCATCGTAGGGTCATCGATTGGTCATTAAAGGCAACATTTGTAAGGATACCTTAGCATTCGAAGGGACGATCATCATTTAACCGTAGGCTACAACGAAGGGTCATCGAGGGGCAAAATCATATATTCGCAGGCAACATCCGAGGGACTATGATTTATTTTATAGGGACATGATGATTTAACCGAAGGGTCTTTGCTAAGTGTATCCCCACATTCGCGGGAAATGACCAGAATACCGTAATACCGTAAGGCAACCAAGAGAGATCCAAGATCACATATTCAAAGGCAATATTTTACAATCAGTTAGGTAGTTGTAATTAGGTAGTCAGGTCCATATTAATTAAGTAATTAGGATGAATCTCCACATTAAAATCAATTAAATAATTACATTAAAATCAATTAAGTAATTAGGATGAATCTCCACATTAAAATCAATTAAGTAATTAGGATGAATCTCCACAAGGGTATCCCACAAATAAAGGGGGATACCTAGCAAGCTACCCTCTTCGGGAGTATGTGAGTCCTTACAGTATTCAGCAAACAGGTCAGAATACCAAATGGGGGTGCAATCGAGGATTACACCGCAAAAGAAACACAGCAGTAGGAATGTCAGGCAAAACAACGCATGATTAAAATAGAACAGATCAGATAAGCATAGAACAAAACATCCAAAATATTAGCGACTGTCACGTTCGCCTCTGCCTCGCCTAGCGAAGGCTTAGCGAATACTCGCTACATGCTCGCTTAGCGATGTGCTAGCGAGCGGCTGCGGGTTTTGAATTTCAGAACAGTACGATCTCAGCATGCTGCACGCCCTATGGCATTCAATTACAGAAATAACATGGTCAAACATTCAGGATATTCAGGCACATTTAAACTCACATGCAAAAATCTAATTACATATCCAAAAGTTCAATCATGATGCATTATGTATTTATAGATTACAGATTGGAAGCATAAAACGGTAGTGATGCGCAAACCTGTTTGCAATTGAATTGCAACGTTGAATTGGCAGATCACTTTTGGTATCGGATTGAGTTGGGCGGAGGTAACCTTTGTGCAGATGAATTGCCTTCAGGGTTTCCTTTAGGGTTGCTCTGAATTCTCTGGGTTAGCCTCCAGGGTTTGATTGCTAGGGTTCCGGTTCCTCCTCCTCTGTCCCCTTTCTGACTGAAATGTTGGTATTTATAATGCTTTTTCGTGACCTAATGGGCTCAGAATGAAGCCCAGAATTTTCTGGTATTCGCAAGCTTCGCTAGGCGAGTGGCATAGCGAAGGGTTCGCTAGGCGAAGGAGTTGCTCGCCTAGCGAGCATGCCAGTTTGAGTCTTTTTCTAGATTGGGCCATTTGTGAGCTGGGTCTTTGCTCCTTTAAGGTCAATGTCTTGAACAATAAGTTTGAGTGCCTTGAAAAATGCCTTGTAATATTAGCGGGCAAATTTTGGGGTATGACAACGACAACCAAACTTCAGATACCAATTACGATTGTATTTACAAATGGAGTGACAATTATGCCAATGAGTTCTAGTAAGAATTGAGCTTAGAATAATGCTAGTGACAGCTGAATTTTAGGAGACAACAATGAGCCTTGAAATAATGCTAGGGAATAGCATATGGGTTCTGGAAGTGCGTCAGAACAAAAATGACATGATGTTTAGAAGTGTTTCTCAATCCCCTTAGACATCCCTATAAATTTCTCTTACTAGGATTACCATTTCCTCTCTCACTAAATTATGAGTTAACTAAAAAAAATTAGAATTAACTAAATTATGATTCCACACACGGGAGGTGCGTGTGTTAAATTTTGGGGGTTTGAAAATTTATAGTTTAAAACTAATTATTTTCTGAACCAAAGTTAAATCTTTTTCCAAAAGAAACATTTGGATATTTAGCGAAAAACCAATGTAAAAAAAATACGCGGAAAATAAAGAGTTACTGGAAGAGATATGACATATGAAATTTATGGAGGTTTAGTATAAATTAAGTGACCTAGTCCTCTCCCCAAGGATTGATCTTGAAAATTTTCAATAACTAGGGATGAAAATGAGTCGAGTCGAATCAAACTCGCTCTTGCTCATCTCGACTCGATAATAATTGGTTCAACTCAAAACTATACTCAAATTTGACATGAATTTTTTTAAAATTCAAATTCAACTCATTTTAACTTCATGAACAACTCGGTTCATCTCATTAAATTCATCTCGTTAGATTTGCCCATTTACTTCACGGATTTATAACATGTTTTTTTAAAAAATATTAAATTAAAATAAAAATCATAAAATTAGAAAAAAAAATTGGGGGTAAGTCTTTAAATGATACTCTTATAATAAATATAGTAATATACTTAACTGGTATATTTAACCTACTTGTAACTCCATCAAATCTGATATGTAATCAATATCATAAATATAATTTAATGTGATATTCAAAATGGTTTATTAAAGATATTTAATTAGATCTTTCCTTAAAAATAAAGATTTATTTCAAAGTGATTTTAGAAAGTAGAAAACACTATAATTAAATCCTAGAAATAAAATAAAAAGCTTATGTTTCCACAAATCTTAGTTTGCGATGTGTAATCAATATTTTAAATATAATTTAATGTGATATTCAAAATGGTTTAATAAAGAGACTTAATTAGATCTTTCTTTAAACCTAAAGATTTAGTGCAAAGTGATTTTGGTAAGACTTTTAAACTAGAAAGTAGCAAACCCTATTACTTAACCGACGCTTTGTGTTTTCTTTCACTGTCTCTCTCACTCTCCACCGCTTACACACACAACAGCACTTTCTTGTTTCTCCAAACATCGAAACCCTGCTATTGCGTTGTCATCATGGTGAAATCTTCTTCACCTCCTTCGTTTCATAAATTCAGAAACAGCAACAAGGATAAACAACAACGGTCTTCTGAATATGATGAGAAACGACAGCATGTCTACAAATGTGAGTTCTGTCCCAAAGCATTCAGCACAGGCCAAGCACTCGGCGGTCACAAGACTTGTCATCGATCCAACAAACAACAGATACATGATGATAAGGCTCACAAAACTATCAAGATCACTTTCTCTTTATCTTGTTCTCCAAGTTATCCTAATAATCACGACGCCAAACTGAAAAGACATTCCTGGACTAGGGTTTTCAAAGGTACCGTTCATCATCCACCTGCTGCATTGAAACCTCTTCAACAAGAAGAGTTACCAGCTGTTGACTTGGTAAGTTTGCTGCCACCAAGATCGTATAATACCAAGAAAAGAAGCAGGAGATATCTTATTCATGATGGAGTTTCTAATAATACTGCTCCAATACCGTCGTTGGATATGTCTCGTGAATCAGTTGCGAATCTTGATTTGAATCGTTCTGTGTATAAGAGGATAAAAATTTCAAGCAATGGGAATGAAACTGAGATGATGCAGAAACCATTTGTACCGCTAACAAGTGATGGTATTGATGAAACAGTGTGGAAGGAGGAGAAGAACCTGAGCGAAGGTGAAACAGCGGAGTCAAGAGTTGTTGGAAACTTTGATTTGAACGAGCTCCAGACGCATCATGTTGAAACAGGCGTGTCAAGACTTGTTCGAGACTTTGATTTGAACGAGCTCCCGACTAATGATATTGAAAAAGAATGAGTGGTATATTGTGCCATTGTTTGTTACTTTATGATGTTTATGTTGAAAGAGAATGAATTATATTCTACTGTCATGTAATGTAAGTTTTAGATTTGATATGATTATAAATTTTCACATGTTGATTGTGTTGTTTTTATGTTATTGAATGAATGTAGATGATTTGATCTTATAATAACTAGTTTTGTTTGGAAGTTTCAGTTTAAAATATGCTCCTGTTGCTACTTCTGTATTCAATTTTATTCCATCTTTGTGCTAAGATTATTCTTTCCATTGCTTATTGTTTTGTAACTTAAAATATTCAACTCATGACAAAGCCAAAACAAAATTAACATTCTGTCAAATAATTGGGTGTGTCATGTTGTCATATAAAGCTTTTGCTGAAAAAGTATCATCAAAATTTGTAGCTGTGAAAGATCTGAGTTAGCACTGCTTTTCATTTATAATTATTTTCCATAACTTGATAGGTATTTTTTATTATTATGAATTTGGTTTAGTTACTTAAACATCTATTGGGATATTTAAGTGTTTATAACTATATTTATCAGTCACGTACACGTAATTAATTAAGGCCTTCAATACAAGAAAATTGATTTTTTTTTGTGATAATCATTGTTTATAATTAAAATTCAAATAAAAGTCTGCAAAAATTTTAGTGACGTCCCCCTTTAGCATCAATTATAAATTATAAAGGGATTTGGTGTGACATTTAATGTCACTATAACTTCTAGTTAGAGACAAAATTTTAAGTGCAGTGTCATAATATGTTATCATAATTTATAAGTTGTAAAAATTATATTTTCGATTTTGTAGGTATCACTAAAACTTATATAAATATGATTTTTTAATTTTAAATTTTATTTTATAAATATAATTTTATTTCAAAAATACAATAAATTTTAATTTTGATTTTTTAATATTATTAATATTAAAATAAAATTATTCATTAAAAATATTTTACAATGACAAAACTAGATAATTAAAATTAAATATTTATATAAATTTTTATTAATTTTAAATATTATATATATTTATTTTATATTATACAACTCCACAATCGATTAATCAAAAGCTTGTTTGAGTTTGACCAAATGACAAGTATGAAAGGTCAATTACACATTATAAGAAGATTTTTTTTAAATATTCAATTTTTTATAAAAATTTTCAAAAATATCCATATTTTCAAAAAATTACAAATATGGGCATTTTTTGCCCTAAAATGGCCATGGGCGCCACCCTAGATGGCGCCTACCCTTAAATTTAGGGCAAGTCGCCACTAGGAGTGGCGCCTACTCCTAATTCCATTTTTTTTTATAAATTTTTTTTAATATGTTTTTAATTTTTTTTTTAATTTTTTTAATTTTTTTTTAAAATTTATTAGTTTATATTTATTATAATTTATATTAATACATATATATAAATTAATATAATTTTTTAAACTTATTTTAAATTTATTAATTTATATTTATTATAATTTATATTAATTTATATTATTTATATATATGTATTAATATAAATTAATATAAATTATAATAAATATAAATTAATAAATTTAAAATAAGTTATAACAAATTTTAAATTTTTTTAAAAATAATTAAAAACATATTAAAAAAAATAAAAAAAAATAGAATTAGGAGTAGGCACCACTCCTAGTGGCGACTTGCCCTAAATTTAAGGGTAGGCGCTATCTAGGGTGGCGCCATGGCCATTTTAGGAAAAAAAATGCCCATATTTATAATTTTTTTAAAAATATGGGTATTTTTGGACTTTTTTTGTTAAAATTGAATATTTAAAAAAAATCTTCACATTATACAATCAAACATAACTTTGTTCATACTTATAATAGGAATGATAGTAATTTTCATAAATAGAAAACTATTTTAACTAAATGAATGCAAATTAAGAAACATTGGACTCATTTGGCTGATGTTATTAAATTAGTATATACTAAAAAAAAGCTTAAATACAATTTTGGTAATTCTAATTTGATGTTTTTTAACTTTTAATCCCCACATTTTAAAAACAAATTTTACATCATTAGTTTTGTAGACGTAACAATGATGATTGAAATAAAAATGTTATTTCTAATAACATAATATTGATGACTAGACTTATTTATTAATTAATTTTTTTATTGAATAAATTATTAAGTTTTTTATAATTAGAATTAATTAATTAAATTTCTTAAAAATGAAATTCTAAAGCCCTGGCCAATTAAGCTTTAACATGACCCACATGATGGCAATGAGTTAGGCATAAAATAGCTATATAAAGATTTGTCACATTATATCAGAAAATGATGTGAGACTTATAAAGCTTGTCATTCTCTCAACCCTGCAACTCCTCTTTTCTACCATGCTCACTTCATTCTACAACTGTGTTTCTGAACCAAAAATGCAGAAATTCTAGAGGTTTTAGGTTGGATCTTTATTTTGAACAATAATGTTTTGATGCATTATATGAAACAAGTTATCTACATATGATAAAGCTATACTCTTATCTTGTTCTATTATTTTACACACATTAGAATGGTAGGAATCTGATTGAAGTGCATGAAGCATTTCATAATGATATAAGGATGCATTGATATCATTGTTTTGAACTTGTGGTTCAAACTTTACTACCTCTCCTGCTACATCAGCACCTAAATCAAAGTTCCACAAAAACAAAGCATAAGTATATACACATTAATTAACCACTTATTATTTTTATATAAACTACAAAGCAGTTTTCATAAGTTAAAACAATTGATAGACATGTCATAAGCTATTTCTTACGTATCATACAAACACTTAGAAAAAGTGCTTATGCGGATCAATAAGCTAAACTGTTTTTGTAAACTAATCAAAACATAGAAGCAAGTAAAAAATAAGTTTAATTTCAAAATTGATTTTGAAAAAAGTATACAGCTGGCATTAGTAACAGTAGTTTACTCTATTTACTTTCGCTATTCACATTGGATATATTCTCAACAATATAAACCAAAATTAAAAATATAAACGTTGTTAGAAATGTATAATAAAAGCATTCATAAGAGAAGATATCACGTTCTTCTTATAAAATCTAAAAGCAAAACACTTATCTCTTATTATTAAAGCAAAACTTGTTCCAACTAGTCCATCATATATTACTTCCATCATTTTTAGTTCTCCACGAATAATTGCGGGTTAATCTATTCATATTATCACATTGGTTTTTTGAAAATTTGAAAACACTCATAACATAGTTAGGAATAGTATTGACAACGACTTTAATTAAGATAGTCATTTCTGCATAAAATAAATTATTTTCCTTCTATCCATTATTAAGTTTACCTCTAATTCTCTCCAAAACGTATGCAAAGTCCCTTCTTTTGGATTTTCCAAATTAGATAGGAAGACCTAAGTAGTCGCCAACGTTAGAAACACATTTGATAGGCTTCCGATGCTTGATTTTATATTTAGTTTCTTCAATAACTTTACTACTGAAAATCCTATCAGAATTGTCATAATTATTAAGTTGACTACATGAATTTTGGTACTTCTTGTTGTGACAATCGTCGCACCAGAAACGAATGAAACTATAAAAAAGATTGAGTTTCTTGAACAAACACATGAACCCATTTGCAGTTTTACGAAAGAGGGAGAAGAGGGGAAAAGAAGAACAAGAATTGGTTAAAATTGTTTTTATATTCACTTTTCTAATCAGGGCAAAAAGTTACAGGTGAATAACAACAACCAACGCTTAATCTTCATTTCAAAAACTTGAAAGAACAACCTATTTATAGACTACAAGCTAACTTAAACATTAAGCTAACTGAAATAACAAGTTAACTTATACAACTGCATGCTAGAACATGCTTCGACTATAACACACACATCTTTGACTTCTGCATGCTTGAACAGACATTGACTACATCATGCACAACTCTGTCGAAACATGAATTTCTCCCTGTCGACACTAGAGTTTGATCAAAAATACCAAAAATCTTCAACTTGAAAATAACTCTACGACATTAAAGGAGCAAACTAGCTTTCATGATGCAGCTTTATCAATTGCATGTAGTGGAAGAACTTGCTACTTTGTACTGAATTAGTGATCATATTTGAAGCATTGTGACCTGTAGAAAATTCATCACTTTGACTTCTCCACTTTTGATTTTCTCCCTAGCGAAGTGCAACCTAACATCAATGTGCTTTGTTCTCTCACGATAGGCTGAATTCTTCGACAGATGTATGAGACTTTGACTATCACATTTAGCAGTGATAACTCGACATTGAAGTTTCAGTTTCTTAACAAACCTTTCAAGCGACAATACTTCTTTCACGGCTTGAGTGAGGTCAATATATTCAGCTTGAGTGGTTGATAGGGTAACAACCTTCTGAAGAGAAGGTTTCCAACTGACTATTGTATCAAAAATAGTGAAAACATATCCAAAAAGATATTTTCCGGTATCCATACATCCTGCATAGTCAGAGTAGACAAATCCTTCGACTTCGGTTTCACCAACTCTAATGGCTCCACCATAAACCAAGAACCTACTCAGGAATCCTTTTATGTATCTCATAATGCACTTCAAATATTTCTAGTGTGTCTTCATAGGATTAACATATACCGGCTTGCAAGGTTTATGAGTGAAACTTTCGTCAGATGTGTTTTGAATGATCTCAAAACTAGCATACTTTAACGTTAATGTATATTGAACGGTATTGAACAAGCAATGGCCCAACTAATGATGTTGCTGATGAAATCATTCACCATGAATGATATGCTTCTCTTTATGTGGAAAGAGAATGAGTGGTATATTGTGCTTGTTACTTTATGATGTTTATGTTGAAAGAGAATGAATTATATTCTATTGTCATGTAATTTGATGCATGACAAGATATATGTAAGTTTTAGATTTGATATGATTATAAATTTTCACCTGTTGATTGTGTTGTTTTTATGTTATTGAATGAATGTAGATGATTTGATCTTATAATAACTAGTTTTGTTTGGAAGTTTCAGTTTAAAATATGTTCCTGTTGCTACTTCTGTATTCAATTTTATTCCATCTTTGTACTAAGATTATTCTTTCAATTGCTTATTGTTTTGTAAGTTAAAATATTCAACTCACGAAAAAGCCAAAACAAAGTTAGCATTCTGTCAAATAATTGATTGTGTCATGTTGTCATATAAAGCTTCTGCTGAAAAAGTATCATCAAAATTTCCAGTTGTGAAAGATGTGTGTTACCGGTGCTTTTCATTTATAATTACTTTCCATAAGTTGATAGCTATTTTTTATTATTATGAATTTGGTTCAATAACTTAAACATCTATTGGGATATTAACTGTTTATAACTATATTTATCAGTCACATGTTGTAGTTAATTAAGACCTTCAATACCAAAAAATTGATTTTTTTTTGTGATAATCATTGTTTATAATTAAAAGTCAAATAAAAGTCTGCAAAAATTTTGGTGACGTCCCCCTTTAGCATCAATTATAAAGGGGTTTGGTGTGACACTAGACTAGATTGAATGTTACTATATCTTCTAATTAAAGACAAAATTTTAATCACAGTGTCATTATATGCTATCATAATTTTATAAGTTGTAAAAATTATATTTTCGATTTTGTAGGTGTCACTAAAACTTATATAAATATGAATTTTTAATTCTAAATTTTATTTTATAAATATAAATTTATTTCAAAAATACAATAAATTATAATTGCAGGTTAATCTATTCATATTATCACATTGATTTTTTTGAAAATCTAAAAATACTCATAGCATAGTTAGGAATAGTATTGACAACGACTTTAATTAAGATAGTCATTTCTGCTTAAAATAAGTTATTTTCCTTCCCTCCATTAAATTTACTTCTAATTCTCTCCAAAAACGTATGCAAAATCCCTTCTTTTGGATTTTCCAAATTAGACCGGAAGACCCAAGTAGTTGTCAATGTTTGAAACACACTTGATAGGCTTCCACTCATTGATTTTATATTTAGTTTCTTTAATAAATTTACTACTAAAAACCTATTAGACTTGTCATAATTATTAAGTTGACTTCAAGAATTTTGGTACTTCTTAATGTGACAATCGCCGCATCAGAAACGAATAAAACTATGAAAAAGATTGAGTTTCTTGAACAAACAAATGAACCTCTTTGCAGTTTTATGAAAAATTTAGAAGAAAAAAAGAAGAAGAAGAAAAATTGGTTATGTTCCATGTACACCCTGAATCCATATTCCACGTCTTCCTAGAATTGCTGCTTGAAACCAAAAGAACATCAGATGATTCAAAATCTTCTTACACAATAGTTACGTTTCCATTATCCTTTCCTCCATGTTTATTCATGCGTTCACACTAAAAAAAAAAAGTCATTTGCAACATGATTTTCACGCCACAAAGGTGAAAATCACGTAACAAAGCTACATTAGCATCTTAGTTATTCATATGGCAGAAGCAGTTGAAACAACTCTTTTTCCACATGAATTTCACGTCACAACATTGCGTCATGATTTTCACGTCACAAACTTTTGCCACATGATTTTCACGTCACAGAATTCTGCTGCAAATCAGGTTGACAAGTTTGCCACGTGAATTTCATGACACAAATATCAGTTTTGCGTCCTGTTTTCTACGCCACTAAATTTAAAATTTATTATTAATTAGCATCATGTTATCCATGTACAGATTAATTTTTTATTAAAAAATTAATAAATAATTAAAATACAAAATTAATAATAATTTTTTTTATAAATTTATTTACAATTAAAAATACTAATTTCAATTAATAATTGAAAATACAAATATTTTCAAATAATAATTCAAAATATAAATTTCAATTAAAAACGGTTAAATTCAAAATAATTATAAATATTTTACAAAAATTATTATTTTAAAGTAAAATAACAATAAAAAAAATCAATCAACAACAGCATCGTCATCATCATCCATAACTTCGTCCACGTCATCATCATCATCATCCCATTGAATTATTTGTTTGATTCCCTCGTTGTGAGAACAATTGTCGCATTATTTTCTCCATCTTAATTTGTCTCTTCTTCACTTCCTCTATTTGGGCATTTATCGCCGCCTCACGTTCTGTCGCCTCGCGTCTCGCCTAAGTTAGCGCCAATTGTCGCCCTACTTTCATCATTTGGGGTGTCAATTGTTGTGGATGTGACTTTCCTTCCCCATCAGCAACTCTTTCAAATAATGTTCTATTCCTTAGTCTGTAGTTTCTAGCCAAAGATCCAACACCAAATAAACACCGTTAGGCCTTCTCCCGCCAATTACTAAATTCTAAAAATAAAGATCCACACGATCATCAATCAGGTTTGAACACATTGGATTATACTGAGGATTTTGAACTAAAAATTCTGCGAGCAATGTGTCATAGTCCTTCTACACATACCAGAAAAAAATTGTTAGGGAACTCAATATATGATCAATTTACTAGACATACGTCAAAATGTAAATTATGCTGAAAAATACTCGTTTCTTCATAATTTATTCCCGATTTCTTGGCTTTGCATTGTTTCTTCATACTTCTTCATATGTAACTCATCTTTAACTTGGAATTTCATCGTATTCATCGCAAATACTCTTAAAAATAATGTAATGACAAACTTTCATCATCGATCTAAACATGTTATGTGTCGACCTAAGGACATTGTGTGTCGACACATAGAAGACAGTTGTAGCACCTCAAATTTGCACCTCCCATTTTGTATATACATTTTCATTTTAGGTCATAAGCATTGCATTGTTCATATCATTAGTCTATCAAGTCATCATTCAAGACTGGTTAAGAGATTCAGCTGTGCAAGCAAGCAAGTGCACTTTCTATGGAATCGAAGCCCTAGGGTTGGTTCAATGAGTTCATGTGATATAGGAATCATTTTGAAGTGGTTTGGCCAAGCATTGGATGTTCAAGGCTCATCAGTCAATGATCAATTCATCTGAAACCCTAGAAAGTCAACAGAAGTCAACTGTCAGTTCAACCATGGATTTGAAGGTGGGAGATGGTTAGAGAGGCCTCATTCATGTCCACACAAGTCTCATTTGACCTTTCAAACATCAACAATGAAGGATTTGAGGTCTGATCAAAACTTTCCAAAAATAGTAAGTGACCTGTAATTTGAAATTGCCAAAAATGGAAAGGTTTTCAACTCAAGATTACATCATCAAGAAAGCTTCAAATGAAATTTTGTCCAACATGAAAGTTGAACATCTTTCTCTCCCATTTCCAAAAAGTCCAAGATCATGAATTTCTCATGTATGGTTGAAGAGATATGGATCAATCATGGCCAAGTGAACATGGAACTTCAAACATGCATAACTTTCAAACCAAATGTCCAAATGAGATGGCTCTTTTTGCAACATTCTTGTTTCAACCTCTACTTACCAAAACATGCATTACATGCCATGCATTCTCATTACATGATAATTTGCATTTTCACTTAATTTTTTGAGGGAATTTTCAAATTTAAAAATGATGCATTGCTTACACATTCTACCAATTCCATTGGCTCCAAAATAATATTTCAAGTGAATTCAAGCCATTTTTCGTGCACTGTTCATCACAACTTTCATGCATAAGGTGAAGTATCCAATTTGCACTTACACTCTCATTTTCCTAATACACTTAACCAAAGGCTTAAGCATGATTAGCAGCATGATTAGGAGGGAGTATAAAGGACTAAGCATAACTGTTTCTGCATAACCACAATCACAATTCAGATCTAGATCCAAGTTTCACAAATTTTTCTCTCAAAAATTTCTCTCAATTTCTTCACATAGCATCCATTTCTCTTGATCCATTCATCATCTGGAAGAGTTATGGAGTAGGTTTGCAGCAAGAATCGAAGGAAACAATGCACTATTGCTCATACTTGGAGCTTTGAAACATCAATGGTGGATTCAGATTTGGATGAGATCAAGCACGTTTAAGCCTCAAGTCTTCATCCATTCATCCATACAAGTGATTTGGAGGATCTGTTTGAGCATTGCAAGGCCTGGATCTGCTGAATTCCAAAGTTGCTTCTCCAAGAGGTTGATGTTAACTCATTTGAGTTTGAGCTTGATGTCATCTGAAACCCTAGAAAGTCAACAGAAGTCAACTGTCAGTTCAACCATGGATTTGAAGGTGGGAGATGGTTAGAGAGGCCTCATTCATGTCCACACAAGTCTCATTTGACCTTTCAAACATCAACAATGAAGGATTTGAGGTCTGATCAAAACTTTCCAAAAATAGTAAGTGACCTGTAATTTGAAATTGCCAAAAATGGAAAGGTTTTCAACTCAAGATTACATCATCAAGAAAGCTTCAAATGAAATTTTGTCCAACATAAAAGTTGAACATCTTTCTCTCCCATTTCCAAAAAGTCCAAGATCATGAATTTCTCATGTATGGTTGAAGAGATATGGATCAATCATGGCCAAGTGAACATGGAACTTCAAACATGCATAACTTTCAAACCAAATGTCCAAATGAGATGGCTCTTTTTGCAACATTCTTGTTTCAACCTCTACTTACCAAAACATGCATTACATGCCATGCATTCTCATTACATGATAATTTGCATTTTCACTTAATTTTTTGAGGGAATTTTCAAATTTAAAAATGATGCATTGTTTACACATTCTACCAATTCCATTGGCTCCAAAATAATATTTCAAGTGAATTCAAGCCATTTTTCGTGCACTGTTCATCACAACTTTCATGCATAAGGTGAAGTATCCAATTTGCACTTACACTCTCATTTTCCTAATACACTTAACCAAAGGCTTAAGCATGATTAGCAGCATGATTAGGAGGGAGTATAAAGGACTAAGCATAACTATTTCTGCATAACCACAATCACAATTCAGATCTAGATCCAAGTTTCACAAATTTTTCTCTCAAAAATTTCTCTCAATTTCTTCACATAGCATCCATTTCTCTTGATCCATTCATCATCTGGAAGAGTTATGGAGTAGGTTTGCAGCAAGAATCGAAGGAAACAGTGCACTATTGCTCATACTTGGAGCTTTGAAACATCAATGGTGGATTCAGATTTGGATGAGATCAAGCACGTTTAAGCCTCAAGTCTTCATCCATTCATCCATACAAGTGATTTGGAGGATCTGTTTGAGCATTGCAAGGCCTGGATCTGCTGAATTCCAAAGTTGCTTCTCCAAGAGGTTGATGTTAACTCATTTGAGTTTGAGCTTGTGCCTTGCACATTGTTGCATTGCTTGTTTGACTGTGTACTGTTGACTGTTGGTTGTCTGTTTGACTTTTTGACTTGTAAACTGATTGAGTTAGATTTTTTTCAGGTACATAAGTTGCTTAAGTTCTTTTGAACTTGCTTTTGCTTTTGCTTGGCTGCTGAACCATTTGAGGTATAACTCTCTGACTTCATGTAGTCTGGAAGACCTGTCCTGTTACTTGGGCAGACACCTGTCTGAAGCCCTCCTTAAGAGGCAATGCTTGTGTTTGTTTACTTTTGTGCCAAGCAAGAAAAGACCTCTGAGAGGCAATTGGCAGATAAAAGAGATGTGCGATCCATCTCCTGCTATTCAGTGTGTCATCCCCTTTGCTCACACCTTGTGTTGATGCATTGTGGATATTAACCCAAGATCTTTGTTGAGTCAGTCACATGTGGATAGAAGAGTTCCTACTTTCTGAACTCCCACACTTTCATTTGTCTGAAGCTCTCCCAGGCCAGGGATAAGAGCTGTGAGGTCTTACCCTCACTTCCCATTTCATCTGCTTCATCCTAACTCTCAATGTTAGGGTTAAGAGCTAACATCACCCGATTCCAGTTGGTTTGTGTTTCACAGCCTAACCTTGTGTGAGCCCACTTTGTTTGTATATAGTGTGTGCTAATTGTGTGTATGATTGCTTTGCCTGTGCTGTTTAAGATAGCTTGCTCCCTGTGCAAGTTAGATAGAAACCTTAACATAGGGATCGTATGCATGACAACTTCTAGGCTCGAGTCGTAGTCTCCCTAGTGGTTTGTGTCTCCCTTTGTATCTGGTTAGGCTAGTCCTTTTTCCCTGTGTAGGGGAACTACGTCGCCCTGATCCTCATACCAGATGAGGTACGTAGGCAGGAGATGAGCTGATCTCTCCGGGTGCCCTTTTTCTTTTTCAACCCCTTGTGTTGTGTTAGAGTCTGACGTAAGTCTAGCGATTGGCAGTTGGTTTCCTGTGTGTTTGTTGGTTTGGAGTCTGACATAAGTCCAGCGATTGGCAGTCGGTTTCCTGTGTGTGTGTGTGTGTGTGAGTTTGTTGGTTCGGAGTCTGATGTAAGCCCAGCGATTGGCATTCGGTTTCCATGTTTGCCTGTTTGTGTGGAGTCAGACGTAAGTCCAGCGATTGGCAGTCGGTTTCCTGTGTGGTTTTGTTTGGCGTGTGTTAGCCGAGCTACGAGTGCTCTGATTCTTCCTCTGGATAGAGAAGATACGTATGCATAGGATGCAACATCCTAGCGAGCACGTTTCCCTTGTCCCCGAACTACGTCGACTCTGATATCTGTGCCTGACAGACTACGTAGGCCCAGGATGCGATATCCTGCCGAGTTAGTTTCTTTTGTCTTTCTGTGTCTTCTTTCAGCCTGTGTGTGCAGTTTGTTTGAGCAGTTTTTAGCAACCTTTATCCTTCCTTTTGTGCGTGGATCCCGTCGAGTACGACGGATGCGTAGGGGTGCTAATACCTTCCCTTCGCATAACCGACTCCCGACCCCATCTTTCTCTGGTCGCGAGACCATGTCTTTTCCAGGTTTACTTCGAGCGTTTCCTTTCCCTCTTTTGGGATAAATAATGCACGGTGGCGGCTATGTTGTTTCTTTTTCCCGCCGGTTTTTCACGTAATGCGACAGCTGGCGACTCTGCTGGGGATTTAGAGAAGTTGACCTCTTGCTGGTCCATCTTCCCTAAGCGAGTCTCTCCTAGCGCTCTCTAGGATAGGGTTTGGTTGCTTTTGCTGTTTCATTTATTGCATTCATTTATTTATTGTTTGCATTTATGTTTGCATTTATGTTTGCATTCATTCATATTCATCTGTCATCTGGCTGTGTTGTGGTTGTCTCTCTGTTAGGGTGGGAGTTACTCGAGGTAAAAGGCCCAATACCCAGGCTATGAGCGAAATCTAGGACACCTAGGAATAAAGTGATTCATGGGAAGCGGGTGGCATTGCGCCACTTAGCGGAACATTGATATCACGAGCAGTTCAGACTCTGATGGGATATTATCGTTACATACTTCGGGTGTGTATATGATGATATTCTATGAAAGGGTTATTTATGCTGCGTTTCTCTCGACCTTACCCTGGCCTAGATGACACCCGTGAGTGGGGAGGGAATGATCATTATTACAGGTACAGTTGGTGACTTGTTGGTGACTTGTGATCCTGTTGGTGACTTGGTCCTTCAGATTGGGTTGTCTCAGATGACTTTGGGTTTCAGATGAATTTGTGGTTCCGAGTTCAAGCCGAAGCTTTGATCCTGTGTTCCGAGATACACAGCCAGCCAGTCTTGTCTGCATCATTTGCATCATAGCATGTTTATTTTCAAAAAATAATGCAATTTTTTTTTTTGTGGAAAAAATCGGAAAAAAAGAGAATCAGAAACAAAAGAAAAACTAATCTCTGCATGCATATCATTTCTCAGGTTCATTCAGGAGTCTATTCACTGATAGAGATGGCAACAGTCCCAGAGTTGAAGCGGAAGACTTGTTCCTACAACTTTCACCGTGAGCCTTTGACATCGCTGATAGAGTTGAGCAACCTTGTGACTAGTGGTGGTAAGAAGGGGTTTGTTGATCAGTATGGGGATATTCTGACACTGTTGAAGATGGTAGTTGATCCAGTGCCGTTGCAGACTCTTCTACAGTTCTACGACCCAGAGCTTCGTTGCTTCACTTTTCAGGATTATCAGTTGGCGCCTACTCTTGAGGAGTACTCCATTCTGTTGAATGTCCCGATCAGATACCAGGTTCCTTTCTTGGATGTGCCTAAGGAGGTTGATTTCAGAGTTGTTGCCAGAGCTCTCCATTTGGGTATCAAAGAAGTCAGTGATAATTGGAAGTCCAGTGGGGATGTTGGGGGTTTGCCTTTGAAGTTCTTGTTGAGGGTTGCTAGAGAAGAAGCAGAGAAGGGGAATTGGGAAGCTTTTCATGCTCAGTTGGCCATCATGATCTATAGGATTGTCTTGTTCCCGAGTATGCCCAACTTTGTGGACTATGCTGCAGTCACTATCTTTCTCGGAGGAAACCCGGTTCCTACTTTGTTAGCTGACACTTACTATGCTATTCACAGTAGGCATGGTAAGGGTGGAGCTATCAGGTGTTGTCTCCCACTTTTGCTCAGATGGTTCTTGTCTCTCTTGCCAGTCAGTGGACCTTTTGTGGATGCTCAGAGCACTTGTAAGTGGACTCAGAGGGTTATGTCTCTTACCTCGTATGATGTCAGGTGGCAGTCGTACCGGATGGATGTGCGTAATGTTATTATGAGTTGTGGAGAGTTCCGTAATGTGCCACTTGTAGGGACTAAGGGTTGCATCAATTACAACCCAGTTCTTTCTCTTCGCCAGTTGGGGTTTGTGATGAGTGGAAGACCACTTGACGCTGAGATAGTTGAGAGTGTGTATTTTGAGAAGCGAAGTGACCCTGTTAGAATGGAGCAGATAGGAAGAGCTTGGAAGTCCATTTGTGTTAAGGATGGAGCTGTTCTAGGGAAGAAGTTTGCCATTTCTATGCCTGACTACACTGAGTGGGTCAAGAAGAGAGTGGAGACTTTGTTGTTGCCCTATGATAAGATGAAGCCTTTGCAAGAGCAACCACCTTTGATCCTTGCTGAGAGTGTATCTGCTGAGCAGTACAAGCTAGCCCTGATGGAGAACCGTAGGTTGAAAGAGAAGGAACAAGATACTCAGATGGAGTTGTACAAAGCCAAAGCTGATAAGTTGAACTTGACTCATCAGCTCAGAGACATCCAGAGTGTAGATATTGGTGGAGTGAAGAGCAAGAAGAGATCTTATGAAGAAATGGAGAACTTGTTGATTGCAGAACACCGAGAGTGCTTGAGGTTGTAGAGAGTTGAAGCCAGTTATCAGAAGAAAATAAGAGACATGGAGAAGCAACTCATAGACAAAGATATCCAGTTGAAGAAGGAAGTTGACTTGAGACGTGCATCAGAGGGCCAACTTGGAGGAGAAGTTGTAGAGCTCAGAAGACAATTGAAGGAGAAGCTCACTCCCTTTCCAGAATGTTCAGAGTGTGACCTGTTGATAGACCAGTGTCACTACTTGAAGACGCTCATTCCTGGAAGCCATTTGTCTTAGCTTGTATCTCTGTTGTTTACGTTGAGAATCACCTCCAGGCTTGTTGGATGGGGTTCATTTGTTGTACTTTGACCATTTGGATCTTTGTTGACTTTGTTGTATGATCCTGTGTTGCTCATTATCTATAGATGAGGTTGTTGGTTTCGCCTTGTACTCATTACTCTTGTGTATGTGGTTTATGTGCTTCTGTGTTGTTCTTGCTGCAGGTTGCCATCTTTCGAAGATGAATTAGGCTCTTTGAATGCCTAAGAAATGAGCATATCATGTGCATCATATGCATTAGCATCATATGCATTAGCATCATACACATATCATTTTGCATAGCAGGTGTTCTCGTTCGTGACTTTTCACTCTGGTTCCTGTGTCAGGCAGGATAGCTGATCAACGACCGCATCGTTACTCAACCAGATTGAATCATCAGAGGAACATGGACCAGGTTCAAGCAGAATTGGCTGAGATGAGGGCAAACATGGCCCAGTTTATGACAATGATGCAAGGGGTTGTTCAGGGGCAGGAGGAGCTGCGTGCCTTGGCCCAAAGACAGGAAACCGTGATTCCGCTGTCCAACCGTGCTTCACCAGTTGGTGTGCCTGTTCATGAGAATGTTGTTGCTGCTGCCGTCAATGACTACGCTGTAGGGGATGAATTGAGGGGGATCAGAATCAACGGACAACCTCTTGCTGCAGAGACTGTTAATGCTAGAGCTACCCGGGCTCCTGTTCGTCATCCTACTCCGATTGTTGACAGACAAGAGGATATGTTCACTCTGCTTAGTGAAGACGATGATGTGGTTAGAGTGGAAGAGAGGGACCGCAAAGTTGATGCCCTTGTTGAGAAAATCCGAGCTATGGAATGTCAGAACTCCCTTGGGTTTGATGTGACCAACATGGGTCTGGTGGAAGGGTTGAGGATTCCTTACAAGTTCAAGGCACCCTCGTTTGATAAGTACAATGGTACTTCTTGCCCTCGCACCCACGTGCAGGCGTATTATCGGAAGATCTCTGCTTACACCGATGACGAGAAAATGTGGATGTACTTCTTCCAGGATAGCTTGTCTGGGGCTTCCTTGGATTGGTATATGGAACTGAAGAGAGATTCTATCCGATGCTGGAGGGATTTGGGTGAAGCCTTCTTAAGGCAGTATAAACACAACATGGACATGGCGCCGAGCCGGACTCAGTTGCAGAGTCTTTGTCAGAAATCTGGTGAAAGCTTCAAGAAGTACGCCCAGAGGTGGCGTGAGTTGGCTGCTAGAGTACAACCCCCTATGCTGGAGAGGGAGTTGACTGACATGTTCATTGGTACACTGCAGGGTGTTTTCATGGACCGGATGGGAAGCTGCCCATTCGGTAGTTTTTCAGATGTGGTAATTTGCAGAGAGAGGACAGAGAGTTTGATCAAGGCTGGTAAAATTCAGGATGTGGGTTCTTCATCGTCCAAGAAACCGTTTGCTGGGGCACCTCGTCGGAGAGAGGGTGAAACCAGTGCTGTGCAACATGGTAGAAGAGTTGTGAACAGAAATCAGTATCGCCAGGTTGCTGCTGTGACCATTCCGGCGCCTCAACCTCGTCAACAACAGCAACAACAGAGGGTTCAACAACCGCCACAACAACAACAACAACAGCGTCCGTATCAGCCAAGACAGAGGATGCCTGATCGACGTTTTGACCTATTACCGATGACCTATGCTGAGTTGCTACCTGAGTTGCTCAGATTGGGATTCATGGAGTTGAGAACCATGGCTCCGTTGACAAAAATACCACCTGGGTATGATGCCAACGTGCGTTGTGATTTCCACTCTGGTGCACCGGGGCACCACATTGAGAACTGCAGGGCTTTTCATCATAAAGTCCAGGACCTAATTGACGCTAAGACTATCAATTTTGCTCCTGTGCCAAATGTTGTAAACAACCCTATGTCGCCGCATGGTGCACACAGAGTGAATAATGTTAAAGGGGAAGAAGCTGAAGATCTGGTGGTCAGTATGGAAGATGTTCAGACTTCATTGTTTGTTGTAAAAGACCGTTTGTTGAGTGGAGGCGTATTCCCGGGCTGTTGTGAAGGCTGTGCTGAATGTGCTGAATCTGAGAATGGTTGTGATCAGTTGAGGGATGGTATACAGAATATGATGGATGAGGGCTGTCTACAATTCAGTCGGGCTGTTAAAGATCGTGGGGTGGTGTCAACCGTCACTATCTACTTCAAACCGTCAGAAGGACGTGGTCAGAGGGTTAGTGCGTCTGCAACTAGTGGTACTCATGTTACCATCTCTGCTCCTGTAACCGTCAGTGCTCCAACTACAATTGTTGCTTCGAGCAGAAGGGTTGTTGATAGTAGGGTCGTGCCATGGAGATATGACAACACTTACCGCAGCAATCGAAGGGTTGAGAATCAGGGCAGGCCAGTGAATCAAGCGCCTGTGACTATTGGTGTGCCTAGTAAAGCTCCTGTGGTTGTTAGTCCAGTTGTGGACAATGTTGGTGGACCAGGAGGTTTTACCCGAAGTGGACGCTTGTTTGCTCCGTAACCTTTGAGAGACAACAATGCCGAGGCTCTTGCCAAGGCTAAAGGAAAACAAGCTGTGGTTGATGAAGAACCAGCTCAGAAGGAGGCGCCTGAGGGTTCATTTGAGAAAGATGTGGAGGAGTTCATGAAAATAATCAAGAAAAGTGACTACAAGATTGTAGATCAATTGAATCAGACTCCGTCCAAGATTTCTATCCTCTCATTGCTGCTGTGCTCTGAGGCACATCGTAATGCCCTGTTGAAGATGCTGAATCTGGCTTACGTGCCTCAAGAGATATCTGTCAATCAACTGGAAGGAGTGATTGCCAATGTGAGCACCAGGCACGGTTTGGGGTTCACTGATTT
Source organism: Lathyrus oleraceus (assembly GCF_024323335.1). Classification (NCBI taxonomy): domain Eukaryota; kingdom Viridiplantae; phylum Streptophyta; class Magnoliopsida; order Fabales; family Fabaceae; genus Lathyrus; species Lathyrus oleraceus. Next base: position 444,297,559 of record NC_066585.1, read on the forward strand.
GGACTTGACGCCTGAGGGTCGTAACCATAATAAGGCCTTGCATATCACCATGGAATGCAAGGGTGCTGTTTTGTCTCATGTGTTGGTAGACACTGGCTCTTCTCTGAACGTGTTGCCCAAGCAGATCTTGAAGAAGATAACTGTAGAGGGGGTTGTGCTCACTCTGAGTGACCTGATTGTGCGTGCATTTGACGAATCCAAACGGTCTGTTTTTGGTGAAGTCACCTTGCCAGTGAAGATAGGTCCGGAGGTTTTCGACATTGTCTTCTATGTGATGGACATCCAGCCGGCATACAGTTGTTTGTTGGGGGCGTCCATGGATTCATGTAGCTGGGGCAGTTTAGTCAACTCTTCACCAGAAGTTGAAGTATGTCTGGAACGGTCAGATCGTGACCGTGTGCGGTGAAGAAGATATTCTGGTGAGTCATTTATCCTGTTTCAAGTATGTAGAGGTGGATGGCGAGATCCATGAAACCTTATGCCAGGCATTCGAGATTGTTGCTCTTGAGAGGGTGGCTTTTGCTGAGCAGAAGAAGCCATGTGCCTCAATTGCATCGTATAAGCAGGCCAAGGAGGTTGTCGACTCTGGCAAGGCTGAAGGCTGGGGCAAGATGGTGGATTTGCCTATCAAAGAGGACAAGTTTGGAATTGGTTATCAACCCTTGCAGGCGGAGCAGGGTGTGCAGACAGGTCCGAGTACCTTTACCAGCGCTGGGCTGATGAATCACGGTGACGTCTTTGCGGCCAGTAGTGAAGATGGTGACAGTGATTGTGATCTCGACAACTGGGTTCGCCCGTGTGCACCAGGGGAGTTGATCAACAACTGGACGGCAGAAGAAGTGGTCCAAGTTACTCTTCAAACAGAGTAATTTTCTTTTGTTTTTCATTTTGCACAAAACTCTACGTTCTGCCCAAGACGTAGTGGTTCATTGTAGGGCCTCATCATGTTTTTCCAATGATATCATTAATAAAGGACATTTTGCAAACAATTTTGTGATCCATGTCTTTCTATTTTGTTTTCATTTTTCAAAAAAATAAAAATGGCAATGCTTTTGTTTTTGTGACTTTCTTGAATTCTTTTTCTAAAACAACGCATTAAACATGCAGAAGTGATCTCACGGAATCCACTATGAACAGTTTTGTTATGGCTCAGTATGATTTCAATAATCCCATCTACCAAGCTGAAGAGGAGAGTGAGAAAGACTGTGAACTCCCTAAGGAATTGGTCAGATTGTTGAAGCAGGAGGAAAGGGTCATCCAACCTCATCAGGAGGAGTTGGAGATTATTAATCTTGGTACTGAGGACGCCATAAGAGATATCAAGATCGGGGCTGCTTTGAAAGAAGATGTCAAGAGTAGGTTGATTGGGATGCTGAGAGAATATGTGGAGATATTCGCCTGGTCTTATCAAGATATGCCTGGGTTGGATACCGATATTGTGGTGCATAAACTACCTCTCAGAGAAGAGTTTCCTTCGGTCAAGCAGAAGCTTCGCAGAACGAGTCCTGATATGGCTGTTAAGATCAAGGAAGAGGTTCAGAAGCAGTTCGATGCGGGTTTCTTATCAGTAACGACTTATCCTCCGTGGGTTGCCAACATCGTTCCCGTGCCGAAGAAGGATGGCAAAGTCAGAATATGTGTCGATTACCGAGATTTGAATAGAGCGAGTCCGAAAGATGATTTCCCATTACCTCACATCGATGTATTGGTTGATAATACGGCTCAATCCTCGGTTTTCTCTTTCATGGATGGTTTCTCTGGTTATAATCAGATTAAGATGGCGCCAGAGGACATGGAAAAGACGACATTCATTACACCTTGGGGCACGTTCTGCTATAAGGTGATGCCATTTGGGCTGAAGAATGCCGGTGCTACCTATCAGAGGGCTATGACGACTCTCTTTCATGACATGATGCACAAAGAGATTGAAGTGTATGTGGATGATATGATTGCGAAGTCGCAGACAGAAGAGGAGCACCTGGTCAATTTGTAGAAATTGTTTGATAGGCTGAGAAAGTTCAAACTGAGGCTGAATCCGAACAAGTGTACGTTTGGAGTTAGATCCGGGAAGCTGTTAGGTTTCATTGTCAGTGAGAAAGGGATTGAGGTTGATCCAACAAAAGTCAAATCTATTCAAGAGATGCCTGAACCGAAAACAGAAAAGCAGGTTCGTGGATGTCGCATCTGCGAAAATCAACCGGCGGGAAAAAACAAAACAAACAGAGCCGCCACCGTGCGTTATTTATCCCAAAAGAGGGAAAGGAAACGCTCGAAGTAAACCTGGAAAAGACATGGTCTCGCGACCAAAGAGAGATGGGATCGGGAGTCGGTTATGCGAAGGGAAGGTATTAGCACCCCTACGCATCCGTCGTACTCGACGGGATCCACGCTCAAAAGGATAGGATAAGGGTTGCTAAACACTGCTCAAAAGAATGCATGCACACTGGAATAAAACACAGATGGAAGAAGAGGGGGAAACGGGCTCGCTAGGATATCGCATCCTATGCCTACGTATCTCATCTGGAATGAGAATTAGAGCTACCGTAGTTCGGCTCACGCACGCCGAAACAAAACACAACACAAAGAAACCGACTGTCAATCGCTGGGCTTACGTCAGACTCCACACAAACAGGCAAACATGGAAACCGAATGCCAATCGCTGGACTTACATCGGACTCCGAACCAACAAACACACACAGGAAACCAACTGCCAATCGCTGGACTTACGTCAGACTCCAAACGCAAACATAGGAAACTGACTGCCAATCGCTGGACTTACGTCAGACTCCAAGAAAACAAGAGGTTAACCGGACGCTGAGTCGTCAAAAGCAACAAAAAAGTTGAACAAACAAGCTAACAGGGAGTCTGGTACTCGAGCCTGCTAGCTGTCAAGCAAACACACACAAAAAGGGAAAGGGTGTCCGGAGAGATCTCGTATGATCTCCTGCCTACGTACCTCATCTGGTATGAGGATCAGGGCGACGTAGTTCCCCTAAACAGGGAAAGAACTTTCTCCTAACCAGAGACTGGGAAATGACAAACTAGAAGGGAGACTGACTCGAGCCTAATAGTTATCATGTAATCCACAATGGTCCTAGGTTGAGGTTTCTATCTAACTTGCACAGGCAGCAAGCTATCCTAAACAACATAGGCAAAGCAAACATACACACAATTAGCACACACTATATACAAACAAAGTGGGCTCACACAAGGTTAGGTTGTGAAACACAAGCCAACTGGAGTCGGGTGTAGTTAGCTCTTAACCCTAACATTGAGAGTTAGGGTGAAGCAAATGAGATGAGAAGTGAGGGTAAGACCTCACAGCTCTTATCCCTGGCCTGGGAGAGCTTGACTCAGAATAGAAGATGTGGGAGTTCAGAATGTAGGAACTCTTCTCCACAGATGACTGACACAACATAGATCTTGGGCTATTATCCATAATGCATCAACACAAGGTGTGTGAGCAAAGTGAATGACACACTGAGTAGCAGGAGATGGATTACACATCTCTTTTATCTGCCAATTACCTTATCAAAGGACTTTTCCTGCTTGGCACAAAAATAAACATTCACAAGCATTGCCTCTTAAGGAGGACTTCAGACAGGTGCCTGCCCAAGTAACAGGACAGGTCTTCCAGACTACATGAAGTCAGAGAGTTATGTAGCGGTGTATTCGTCACTATATGATTTATTGATTAAACCATAAGCAAAGTATACAATGAATCGAGTCGCCGCCGCACTTTTATTTATCCTAAGGACTGGTTAAAAAGCGAACAAAAACCTAAGAAGTTTTACACGTAGAAAACTAATGAAAAGATCAGAGAATCTGGGTAAGGGGTAAATTACGCAATGGGAAGGTGTTAGGCACCCATCACGTCCTAGGTACTCCTAGGGAGCCCTTTTCACACTTGTTGTATAAAAAATGTTTATTCGTTTTGACATATTGTGCAAACATGAATGGGATGATGAGAAAAGAATGTACAAGTTAGTTATTTTTGTGTTTGAACGGATGAACCCGTTGCCTACGTACCTTCCATCAAAGGTAAGGATCAAAACGCCGTAGTTCGGCTAAAAGATTTCCAAAAATTAATGAATTCAATTTTAAGACACAAGCACTAAGGCTTTTCATTACCAATGGGAGGAAACTCAACCCGAATCAACAATCCACCATGCGAGGACGGCTTCAACATACTAGTGAGGGGTTAACCCTATAATAAGTATGGAAGACTTACAATCAACTCACTAAGGATAAGGTAAGATTTACATCAACCGCTATGGTAATTGAAACCTAAGGCTAATGCACGAAAACATATTAACAATGGACAAAGCCAAAACAATTGAATGGGTGAAGTTAATTGATTATGATTATTCACAAAATATGGTCAAGGTATGATTAAGATTGATTCAAAGAAGTGTTATGAAAAGTGAAGTTTGAAAAATCAAGGACTTAAGGTCCAAGTTTCTAATTTGAAAAGGGATGAGAATGTTTGCACAACAAGTCAAAGTTTTTGAAAGCAAAGTGTGAAAAGGTTTAGGACAAAGAGGGTATGGATGATGGAATGTAAAACTTCCTAGAAAGTTCACCTCTTGAAATCATATAGAAGATGATTCAAGTGTGTCCTTAGGAATGGGCAACAATGCAAGTAAGCAAATAAAAGCAAGGTGATACCGGATGCCATCAATGGACTTATACCAATCTCACAAACAAAAGCGGATACCGGATACCAATAAATGGGTTTACACCAATCTCCTAAAACAAAACAATGATACCGGAAGCCAATAAATGGTCTTATACCAATCTCACAAAAGCAAAAGCGGATATCGGATACCAATAAATGGGTTTACACCAATCTCCTAAGGTAAAACAAATGATACCGGAAGCCACCAATGGTCTTATACCAATCTCACAAAAGCAAAAGCGGATATCGGATACCAATAAATGGGTTTACACCAATCTCCTAAGGTAAAACAAAACTTGGATGTCGGATGCCAATCTATCTGGACTTATACCAACCTCCAAAGGATGATCATAGGAGTACAAATGCCAACAACATGGTCTTACAATTGCATCCTCACATACAACAACCAAACAAGCAATGGACATAAGTGACCAAGTGAAATGGTCTTACACTTTGTCCCTTCCAAATCATAGGAACAATGGCCAAAGAACATGGTCTTACAATTGTCCTCAATGGGTAAACTCAAACAAACCACAAGATATGTAATGATGATCATGCACTAATAAACAAATTAATGATGATAAATGCACAAAGGCAAGCATGCAAACATGTACAAATGCAACAAGCAATCAATCAAACAAAGTCATTTAGCACCCACTATAACCAAACAATTAGGCTCAATCAAAGGGTTAGACTTAAAAGTCAACTGGAATAGGGTCAATGGTGCTCTTAACCTTGACATTGAGAGCCAAGGTGAAGCAGATGAAAGGATATGAGGGGTGTGCCTCATCACTCTTATCCCTGGTCAGGGAGAGCATTGAATATCAGAAGGTGTGGGAGTTCAGAAAGATGGAACTCTCTCCACAAGTTAGACTCGATAGATCTTGGGTTTTTACTCACTATGCATCAACACATGTGGTGTGAGCAAGGTGAGTGACTCACAGAATAGTAGGAGATAGGTTACATATCTCTTTTGTCTACCAATTGCCTCATATGAGGTCTTTTCCTGCTTGGGGACAAAGTTAAACAATCACAAACATTGCCTCTTAAGGAGGACTTCAGACAGTTGCCTGGCTAAATAACAAGCCAGGTCTTCCAGACTACATGGAGACAAGAGAGTCTACCTCAATGCTTAAGCAAAGCAAAGCAATAGCTAGTTCTCAAAGGAACTAAAGCGATTATGGTACCTGAAATCAATCAAATATAATCAGTATCCAAGTCACAAAGTCAAAACAGACAAGATATGAACCAATAGTCTACACAATCAACCAGATGTGCAAAGCACAAACTCAAAGAAAATGAGTTAGCATCCTACAAAGCAAACCAAGTTAGTTCATCACAATCAAGTAAACCAAAATCAATCAACTTGAATTAATCTCCTTAAAGCAATTGCTTTTTTAACCTGAAAAAACAACTCAAACGTGAGAAGTGAACCCTTAGGCCAAAGCCTAGGGTCAAAGGAGGAGAGGAAATTTAAAACAGCAAGTGAAAATTGATCAAAATCAAGATTTATCAAACAAGAGTAGAATCCAATTGGTCTCACATCAAAACTATTCATCAAATCCATTTCACACACAAAGCATGTCAAACTATGCATTTTGGAATCACATGGGAGCTAACAGAATGATCACACTCAAACCAATACCAAAATAGCTCAATAAATTCCAGGAAAATTCAAGCTTAAACAGAACACATTCAATGAGCAACATATCAAATTTCATTGCATTTGGACAATGGTAACCAAGTCAATGAAAATCAACAAATCAAAGCATATAGAAACAAGCTCATACATGGTATCAAATTGAGCATCAACTCCAATCAAGTGTAAAACAGTGAGGACAAATGATAAATGAATGGGACTAAAACCATGGTAAACCTCAAGATGTCTACAATACACATGCCAAATTTCAAATCCATCCAATTAATAACCAGAATTTCACAAATCAAATGGGAACATGTATCACAAAAGGGCAACAAATGACTAAACAGCAAATAAAATCCCAATCAAATAGGAAATGCCTTCAAAAATTCCAGAAAAATTCACATGTAAAGCTAACATCTAGATGTAATCTCATGCAAAAATCCAGAGCAAATCATGTTCAACAAGCATAGAAAATAAAATCAAGAAGATGCACAAAGCATGGCATGGCACAAAATGTAACACTCCAAAGATCATATCATATCTCCCAATCCAGGAACTCAAAAATTACAAACCACATATCAAAATGACCAGGATTGAGTGTAGAATGCACATGTAAAATTTCACACATTTTGGATCAAGCATCAAGATTTCATGAATGGAATGGCAAAGCATATGCAAGAAACATACATGAACAAAGATATTAGACCAAAATAAAACACAGCCGTGCACAACTTATTTTATCATGCTCATAAAAAACTAGAGGAAAAATGGAGATGGATGCAAAAATCCCCACACAATTTGGATCATCCATGAGGTTTTTATGATTTTTTGAAGTTTAATCAAGAAAATGCAATAAACATTTAAACATAAAATGAAAAATAAATGTTGCAGTGGCAATTTTGTAATTATTGAGAGGCATGGACAAAACGCTCCGTTTCATTAACAGAGGTGTCAGCACGCGAATGGCCAGCGGAGGCGGGAAACACATTTCAAAAATGAAGCCAGGCAATGAAGATCTGGACGCGCAAGCTGGAACGGAAATTCGAACACAACATCGTGTTCTTCATGTTCATCATCATCATGACTTTTTGCCACCAAAACTAGCAAACTATATATCGTTGCAATCGTCTCATCATGCACATCACTAATATCAACATGATTTAATCTAACTCTCCACATATCAAAAGGATCGATCAAAAGAAGTTTTAGCATCAAACATTCAGATCAAGATATCTTCATCAATACTCCATGGATTTGCACGATTCAAGTTGCAGTATATTCTATGTTGCAAGATCTACCTAAACCACATGTCAATTTCAAGAATCGAAGGATTTGGATTCTTACCTCTATGAAGCAACAACTGCGAAATTGAGCTCCTCAAGGCTCCAATGGTGAAAACAGATGGACTAGGATGATGCAGGAGATGAATAGAAGTGATAGCTCAGCTCAGAAATGCTCGATGATGGAGAATTCTCAAATTGCCATGGATGCTCAAGGTTGCAACAGTTAAGATTCTTCACGATTCTTCCAATGCTAGCTTCGAACAGATCTTCAAATCCACCTGTTAATGCTAATCAACACAAGAGAAAGCAGAAAAAATGATGAATTCTTGATGAACAAGTGCAAAAAAGTATGAGGAAATTGTGAGAAAATTGAGAGGATTTTGAGAATTTTTGATTTTTGATCTGAGATTGTGAATCTGGATCTGGAATTTCTGTTATGATTAGGACTATATAGTCCTTGTTAATCACCTGTTAAACCATGATTAGCACAATTGGAATGGATTAGTAAAAATGAGCTTGTTATGTAATTTGACAAAATTGCCCTTTTGATGATGCAGCCAATGGAACAGTGAAATATCTGTTGAAGCAAGTCACAAATCATGTTTAGAAGCTATTCAAATTGGTTTGGCATGAAAATTCCATGTACTTTTGAAAATCACTATTTTTCCCACCAAATTTTAATTAGTTCACTTGAAAAATGACCTTTTTATGTGAAAGTTTTTGATGAAATGTAATGATGCATTATGATAGTACATGTTAAATAGGTTTTGCTCAAAAAAGGATCACCCAATTTGGCCAAATGGTTTGGAAGTTATGCCACTTTGAAATCCCAAAATGTTTGAAAATGATTTGATCATAACTTGCCAACTATAAATGAGAAATGAGTGTTCTTGGACTTTTTGGAAAGGCAAGAGCAAGATCTACAACTTTCATGTTGGACAAATTTTGACTTGAAGCTTGATTGGACATGTAATTTTGAGGAGAATGACTTTCCATTTTGGGCAGCTGAAAATTACAGGTCATTACTATTTTGGGAAACTTTTTGTCTGACCTCCAATTCCTCAATGTTGATGTTTGACATGTTATATGAGGCTTGTATGGACATGAATGAGACTTTTCCAACCATCTCTCATCATCAAATTCCTGATTAAATGCACAGTTGACTTTGCTATGGTTTTGGTTGACTGAGCCATGCTCTGATGAATTTCAGGCCTCTTCCTCTTGAGATCTTGACTCCAAATGATATCACAACTCCTATGAGCTCTTGATGAATGATCATGGTGCCCAAATTCTTCAAGAATGGCCACCATCCATTGCTCAATGAATGATTTAACTGTTTTGACCTAGTTTGCTTCATCTGCAAGAAACAAGGTTATATGACAATATTTTTGTACTTTTGGGTTAGTAAACAGATGAAAAGCAATGATATACAAATGCAATACATGCTTGGTGATCAAGAACCACACTCACAAGATAACCACCCACTAGGAGGCAAGCAAAGGTGCACAATGATCCTTTAGGCAATGATATGATATGATATGATGCCTTGAGGGATCTTAGGGCAAAAATTGGGGTCTTACAAGTTATACCTAGGTGGTTAAGCAACCAAGCAAAAGCAAGTTCAAAATGAACTTAAGCAACTTATGTACCTGTAGAAACATCACACAAATCAGTTCAACTGTACAGACAAACAAACAACCATGAATATCAACAGTCAAACCCAATGAGCAAAGGCATAAGCCAACAAGTCAAACTCAAATGAGTTAACAACCCTACAAAACACACAAAGTTAGTAGCCAAAATCAAGCATCAAATTCTCAAGTGAGGTAGCATCATGAACCATATAACCTGGATGCTCAACCTGAAATCAAAGCTCAAAGATGAGACAAACCACTAGGTCAAGGCCTAGGGTCAAAGAGGGAGAAAAAATTCAAAACAGAACATGAAAATTGACATGAATCAACTTCAATTAATTAAGAACATCATCCAAAAGGTCTCATCCCAATATCAATCACCAAATTCATTTCATGAACCAAACATGGCAAGGTATGCACATTGTAACCACATTGTGACACAGGAATGAACAAATGCACATTAAATCAAAAATGGTTCACATAATTTTGGCAAAATTCACGGGTAAACAGAACATACAACATGATCATCACACAAAAAATTAGAGCATTTGGACAACATTAGGCATGGTAATCAAATTGCATAAGTCAAGGCAAGCACAAACAAGCACATAGGTGACACAACTTGGTACACCAACTTAGCACAAGCCTAAAACAGAAATGAAACATGGTAAAAACCTCAAACCAAAGCCAAAACAACCTCTAACATGTCTAGAAAGAGTGTGCAAAATTTCACATTCATTGGATAAAGAACTAGCATTTCACAAATAAATGAAAATCAAGGTAATCGAAAAGCTCACATGTGACCATCCAGAATGAAAAATCTTAATTAAATCAGAAATCAATCCAAAAATTCCACCAAAAATTATGCTCATTCAAAACATTCATATAAAGCATCACACAAAAAATCAAAGCAATTGGAGTTCATTTGGCATGGCAAATAATTTAATCAAGTTGGACATCACAAGGTGTGACACTCATTGTCACACCTAACTTAGAAAACTCATAAATCAGCAATGGCAATTGATAAAAATACAAACTCAACACCAAAATGTCCATCAAGATGTCTAGTTTCAACATGTAAAATTTCATGAGCATTGGATTAAAATTGAGTATTTCACAAATGATATGGCAAGGCAATGTCAAAAATAGGCACATGATCAAAAACCCTAGGGCAAAACAAAATCCAGCCAAGAACAATTTATGGAAAAATGATGATAAAAAACTAGAGAGAAAATGTGACACAATGCAAAAATCCTGGTATTTTTTGGATCATTATTTAATTTGTTATGAATTTATGAAGTTTGGAAAACAATGCTGAAATAAAATGGACAATGCATATGGAAATTGGAGGGAAAGATTAAATGGATTTAAGTTTGAAAATATGCAGCAGGTGATACGCGTATGGCGCATAGTGATACGCGTATGGCGCAGAGTGATACGCGTATGACGCATAGTGATACGCGTATGGTGCGCGGTGGTTTCCACCATCTTCTTCGCGAAGACAGCGGAGCTACAATGCATGTGTTCAGAAAATTTTCCAGAATTTCGCAAAAAATGATATCAACAGAAAGCTCTTCCAATGGAGATTACAGATCAATCAACATCTAATCCTAATTCATCAAGATCAAAGAGAAACGAGCAAAAACATTTTGACATGTCAAACTTTAATCAAGCATAACTCATTCGTTTCTCATCCATTTCGCACGAATTTTATATCAGATTAATCAACATGAAAAGCGCTACCTAAACATGGCAATGGATTGAAGAATTAAGAGACTCAAGTTTTTACCTCTTGAAGAGCAGAACAATAAGACCGGCGATTCAAGCTCCTAAAGTGTCCAGATCCACTCCTATATTGATGACTTGAAGCTTTATGAAGAAATTGGAGCTTGTAGTGGCTTAGATCTTAATTAATTTTCCACTTCCATCTTCATGAATTTTCTTGGAGTATGCTTGATTTCTGCTCGAATTCAATGATCCAATGCTTGATTCTTCATCCACTACACTCAATAAACCAGAATATGGAAGAAAAATGCTATGCTATGTGGAGAATTTTCAAGTTTTGATTGAGAGAAAATTTTGGAGGGAAAAAGCTTCTAGATCCAAAAATGGTGAAAAAGTGATTAACCCCTTGAAATTCTGTTATGATTTGGTTTATATATGCTCTACTAATCACATCCAAATTAGAATTAGGCATGAGTTAATTAGGATTAATGAAAATGAGAGGTGTTTTGCAAATTTGTAAAAGTGTGGTGCATGGCCTAATTTGGACGTGAATAGTAACATGCAAGCATCCAATTTCACTCAAAATCACCTAATGAACACAATGGAAATGGTATTTTGTTCATATGATGCGCCAATTTTAAATTCCTCAATTTCCCTCCAAAATTCACTTGAATTAGCACATGAGCATATGATTAAATTTCATGCAATGCAAGATGGGATTTGAAAAGCATAGGTCAAGACAAGAATTTTGCAAAAAGAGTGGCTTCATTTGGAATTTTGAGTCAAAAGTTATGGCACTTTGAAGTTCCATGTACACTTGGCAATGATTTGACCATATCTCTTCAACCATTCATCATAAATTCATGATCTTGGACTTTTTGGAAATGGGAGAGAGAGATCTTCAACTTTCATGTTGGATAAAATTTCATTTGAAGCTTCTTTGACGATGCGAGATCAAGTTGAATTTGAATCAAAAAACTTTCCATTTTTGGAAACTTCCAATTACAGGTCACTTTCCATTTTTGGAAAGTTTTGATCTGGCCTCAAATTCTTCAAGATAGGCATTTGACATGATTAATAAGCCTCTTTTGAACATGAATGAGATGTTGAAACTCATTTCTCCACCTCCTAGCCCTCAGTTCTTGCACAGTTGACTTTCTGGTTGACAGATGACTTGAACATGCTCAGATGACTTTGAGCCTCAACCACTTGATGAAATGGCTCCAAAATGAAACCCTAGCTTATACAAGCTTAATAAAATCATATGATGATCTCCATCTCAATAAAGACCTCATCTCCTTGAAAAACCCTGACTGGTAGAATGCAACTGATTAGGGTTGACCAGAGGTCAAAAACCCTAATCCCAAAGAATCTGAGCATGAACAATGAGCTCCATGAGGATGACATATCCATGATGATGATGATGTACCTTTGCCAATAAGATAATGCTCAAACTCCTTGAAGGACCAAGAAACCCTAACTGAAGCACAAAACCCTCAGATGGTTGGTGATCAATCCAGTAAGACCCTCAGACTTGAACCTCTTAACCTCTCTATCTTCTGACAAGACTTAGGAGGATGACATCATTATTTCCACATGATATGCAATATGCAAATGCCTAATGTCCTAAAACATGAAATGCAACATGTTAAACTAGTCCCAAGAGAGGAGGGCAAATTTTGAGGTGTTACAGCTACCCCTATTCAATCCACTGTGAACCTGTCGATATGAATAGCCTCGGCTTTCAGATGATCAGGGTGAAGAGTGATTGAATACCAAGAACAGACGGACAATTTGCACTCTGATTGGAAAATAATTAACCATGCCTGTCAGAATCGGCAAAGAAGCAATCTCAAAAGAAGAATCCGTCTGGTACGGAGAAAGTCGGCCTGAATACCGGAACAGCACGTTGACCTGTATACCAAAATAAATGGTAACACAAGAATAACCATGGCCTGAACACCACATCCGCTGGGGATTATCATTATTTCTTTTTACTTTTCTTGAACCCCGAAACTTTCTGATGATAATCTTTTTTCGCTTTTCTCGAACCCCGAACAAATATTTTCTTTCGCGCAGATGATCCCCGATCACCGCATTTGAACCCCGACAACTTCATAGTAGTCTTGTTTGCCAAACAATGAACCCCGCTCTCCAATTGAACCCCAGTCGCCTGACGATAACTCGCGATCTCCATTGTGAACCCCGTTCTCCAGAAAACACCCCGTGTCTCCCTTTCTCCATTTGGACCCCGTTCTCCAGAAAATGCCTCAACACTTCCTTTTCTCCATTTGAACCCCGTTCTCCCTTCTCTTGTGATAATTCCGCTGGCAACGTCGGAAATAACACCAAAACACCACTCTGATGGCGACATATCAGAGGGTACACCTTCACGAAAGGAAGGTAACATGTGCATCTCTTCCTCAGAAGACACCCATAACGACCTCCGTTGACCTCAGCCAAAGTCTAAGGTGACACATGAACAGAAGATAATCCTGAAGACCTCATCCCGGATATAATCTTCAACTCCAATCTCCATTTGAACCCCGCTCTCTAGAAAATGCCGCAACATTTCCCTTTCTCCATTTGAAATGTGTTTTCGCGCGGATCGCGTAACGTTCCTTGATTTTATTTCCATCTCCGTCCGATAGAAAAATTTCCACCAATATCGCACTACTGGGGAACATTGTTGCTCCAACGTTATGATGCTGAACTCCTCAGAGTAACATCTTCACCATCCGGCGAAACCAAATCTCAAGCGGTAACCACGGCTCGAGTAACTGATGCTTGCAATGCTGACGCTGATTTTCCAACTAGCGAAACCACTTCTCAAACGGTAACCACGGTTTGAGTAGCATCTTCACCCACTGGCAAAACCAAATCTCAAACGGTAACCACGGCTTGAGACTAGCTTATGCTTGCAATGATGATGCATGACTTTTTTCAACGTAATGCTCCATAATCATGGAAATGCTACGCGATTTATTATGCAATATGCTATGCTTATCTACATGATGAATGCATAAAAAAGTATCCCCCTCAAGGGACTCTTCTGGGGGAGGTCAAGGCACTCTGCTGAGGAACCCGACAACACTCCAACCTCCACCCTGCTGGGGAATAGCGCTGTTGCTGGGAAATAGGACCACCCTCACCAGGGATGACCTCCAATGAAACCCGATCCACTTGGGGACTTTGCTGGGGAAAGAACCACCAACGCACTCTGTGGGGAAACCAACAATCTCTGACTTGCTGGGGATACAATAATCCCGACTCTGCTTGGAGAAACCAATACCAATAGATACCTCCACTGGGAAATAGCAACCTTCAGGCCTGGCTGCTGAGGAAACACCGATCTCAAACCCGCTGGGGGAGATAACCATCCCGACCCTGCTAGGGAAAACACAGACCTTGAATCTGCTGAGGAGGTAACAATCCCAACTCTGCTTGGGGAAACCAGGAAAGTCTGATACTGAACACCCGTCGACTCGTCGAACCATGGTATTCAACATCCAAATCCAATGTCAGCTTTCCAATTTTAAGAACTCCCAGAATCGTCTGGACTTTTCTGATTCATCACCTTGTATTCCTGACTGCTCCGTACTCTACGGTGATCAAACTCCTTAGATTTATACAAACTTTTCAATCTCAGACTTTGAAGAGTCTTCTTGATTAATTCTCAAGGATCGTCGTACGTCTTGCGCCGTCTTATCACCATTCTTCAATTCTTTCATCCCTGATCGGACTCCGTGGGGATCTTTCGTCAAAAGCTTCCACATCACAACCTGCAAGTGAGTGAAAATACCTAACAGTACCTGCAAAAGAGATCGTTAGATAACAATGTGCCCCAGGCGTGCCGAGATTCAACACTTGGGTCGCTCAACCTTCCGAATAAGATTTCAAATTTTCAATCTTATAAGCATGTATTGGAAGGGACCTGTATGTCTTAAAATGCAAAGATTCTTTATCACAAACAATTGGATGTTTTCGCAATCAAAGCGGTAATGAAAACAAAAACAAAATTATTTGACTGAATATGCATTTTATTGATTGAAAAAGTGTGGCTCAAACTGAGCAATAAAAAGGAAGCAATTCCTGAAAAGAGGTAATTGCGCACAAAAGGAAAAAAAATTATCCTAATGGCAATGTGAAACCGTGATCTCATCGAGTTCCAACTCGGTTACACCCCATATGTCCTCAGACTCTTCGTGCTTTCTGCCTTCTGAACAAGACGTTTCCGATTGATCCCTACCGGGGACTATCCATGTCATATCCAAAGTACAAACGATCATGCCAGACGCAGTTGTTCGTTTTGATCCCTCTTTTGCCTGGACCGCCCTTTCGGGTTTTCAGTCCACCGGGATACCCTTTTTTGCCCAAGTCGCCTTTTCAGGTTTTCGACTTGCCGGGTGTACAGTTTTTCTTTTTATCCCTAATTTTTGCCCGAACCGTTTCATCATTTTTTTCTGGTTCGCCGGGATGCCCATTTTTGCCTGGACTATTTTATTCTTTTCGTCCAGCGGGTCTCTTTATACGAAGTATTTTTTAACTACGTCCGCATTCACAGGGGATGGAAAATCCTCGCCATCCATGGTCGTTAACAATAAGGCTCCGCCAGAGAAAACCTTCTTAACCACGAATGGACCTTCATAATTGGGTGTCCACTTGCCCCTTCGATCGTTTTGAGGAGGAAGGATCCTTTTCAGCACCAGATCTCCTACGTGATACACACGAGGTCGTACCTTTCGGTCAAAAGCACGCTTCATTCGCTACTGGTACAACTGCCCATGACAGATGGCCGCCAGCCTCTTTTCCTCAATCAGGCTCAACTCTTCATATCGAGTCCTTACCCATTCAGCCTCTTGCAATTTCACGTCCATCAGGACTCTCAGAGAGGGAATTTGAACCTCAACCGGTAGCACCGCTTCCATTCCATATACCAACGAGAAAGGCGTTGCCCCAGTAGATGTGCGTACCGAAGTTCGATACCCATGCAATGCAAACGGCAACATCTCGTGCCAGTCCTTATAGGTCACGACCATCTTCTGCACAATCTTCTTAATATTCTTATTGGCTGCCTCAACCGCCCCATTCATCTTCGGACGATAAGGAGAAGAATTATGATGCTCAATCTTGAATTCCCGGCACAGTTCTGCCATCATCTTGTTGTTCAAATTAGAACCATTATCAGTAATGATTCTCTCGGGAACCCCATATCTGCAAATGATGTCTCTCTTCAGGAATCTGGCGACGACCTGCTTCGTCACATTTGCATAAGAGGCTGCTTCCACCCACTTGGTGAAGTAATCAATAGCCACTAATATGAACCGGTGCCCATTCGAAGCCGTAGGCTCAATCTTCCCAATCATATCAATGCCCCACATAGCAAACGGCCACGGAGACGACATCAAGCTCAACGGATTTGGAGGCACGTGCACCTTGTCAGCATAAATCTGGCATTTATGACACTTCCGCACAAAATTGAAACATTGGGCCTCCATTGTCATCCAATAATAACCTGCCCTCAACAGCTTCTTCACCATTGCATTCCCACTGGCATGGGTACCGAACGACCCCTCATGAACCTCTTTCATCAACTAGCTTGCTTCTTTATCATCAACGCATCTGAGCAAAACCCAATCAAAATTACGCTTGTACAAAACCCCATCCTTATTCAAGTAGAACACCATAGGCAACCTCCACAGAGTCTTTCAGTCCTTCTTGGATGCTCCCTCGGGATACTCTCGAGTTTCCAAATAGCGCTTGATATCATAATACCACGGCTTCTCATCATCAGGCGTTGTGTCAACAGAAAACACATAAGCCGGTCTATCCAGACGTCCCACCTCAACACTGGGGAACTGATTCCACCACTGCACCTTAATCAAGGCAGCCAGAGTAGCCAAAGCATCTGCCAACGGATTCTCTTCTCTAGGCACGTGATGCAATACCACCTTGGTGAAAAACGTCAACAATCTCCTCGTATAATCCCGGTATGGAATTAAATGAGATTGATGCGTATACCATTTTCCGTTAACCTGATTCACAACCAAAGCTGAATCTCCATATATAACAAGGTTCTTGATCCTTAAATCAATCGCCTCTTCAACCCCCAAGATACAAGCTTCGTATTCAGCCACGTTGTTGGTGCACTCAAATGTTAGTCGGGCAGCGAAAGGAATGTGGGATCCTTTCGGCGTAACCAAAACAACACCAACACCGCTACCATTCACGTTAGCGGCCCCATCAAACATCAGAATCCATTCGGATTCAGGGTCAGGCCCCTCCTCCGGGATCGGTTCCTTGCAATCTTTCGATTTGAGAAACATGATGTCCTCATCAGGGAATTCAAACTTCATTGGTTGATAATCCTCAATGGGTTGCTGGGCGAGGTAATTAGACAATACACTCCCCTTGATTGCTTTCTGAGAGGTATACTGGATATCATATTCAGTCAAAATCATTTGCCACCTCGCAACCTGTCCGGTCAATGCCTGCTTCTCAAAAATGTACTTGATTGGATCCATTTTGGAAATCAATAAAGTGGTATGAACCAGCATATACTATCTCAGTCGGCGAGCAGCCCAGGCCAAAGCACAACAAGTTTTCTCAAGCAGTGAGTATCTTGTTTCACAGTCGGTAAACTTTTTGCTAAGGTAGTATATGGCATGCTCTTTTCGACCAGACTCGTCATGCTGCCCCAATACACACCCCATAGACCCCTCGAGGACCGTCAAGTACAGAATTAACGGTCGTCCCTCCACAGGAGGCATCAGAATCGGAGGCTCCTGCAAATACTCTTTTATCTTTTCAAATGCCCCTTGGCAATCATTATTCCACCTGACCGTTTGATCTTTTCTCAACAACTTGAATATCGGTTCACACGTGGCTGTTAGATGAGATATGAACCGTGAAATGTAGTTCAATCTACCTAAGAAACCACGAACCTCCTTCTCCGTTCTCGGTTCAGGAATTTCTCTTATTGCTTTTACTTTAGCAGGATCAACCTCGATTCCTTTTTTCACTTACAATGAACCCCAACAATTTACCGGACCGCACTCCGAAAGTGCACTTGTTCGGATTCAACCTCAGTCTGAATTGTCTCAACCGGTCGAACAACTTGGCCAGATCTACCAAATGCCCCTCTTCTGTTTGGGACTTTGCTATCATGTCATCAACATAACATTCGATTTCATGATGAATCATATCATGAAATAAAGTCACCATGGCTCTCTGATAAGTAGCACCGGAATTCTTAAGACCAAACGGCATCACCTTGTAACAGAAAGTGCCCCACGGTGTAATGAACGTTGTTTTCTCCATATCATCTGGCGACATTTTGATTTGATTATAGCCAGAAAAGCCATCCATGAAAGAAAACACCGAGAATTGAGCTGTATTATCTACCAGCACGTCAATATGAGGTAGTGGGAAATCATCCTCCGGGCTAGCTCTGTTCAGATCCCGGTAGTCCACACACATTCTCACCTTTCCATCCTTCTTCGGAACCGACACAATATTCGCGACCCAAGGTGGATAATTAGTGACAGCTAGGAAACCAGCATCCCACTGTTTCTGCACTTCCTCTTTAATTTTCATGGCCATCTCGGGTCGAGTTCTGCGCAACTTTTGCTTCACTGGAGGACAATCTGCTCTCAACGGTAGCTTGTGCACAACGATATCGGTATCCAACCCTGGCATATCTTGATAAGACCAGGCAAAGATGTCGACATACTCTTTCAACAATGCTACCATTCTGCTCTTAACACTTTCCTCCAAAGCGGCCCCGATCTTCACTTCTTTTCTGACCTCATCGGTACCCAGATTCACTATCTCAACTTGCTCTTCGTGCGGCTGAATCACCTTCTCCTCTTGTTTCAACAACCTGGCTAATTCCCCCGGCAGTTCACAATCTTCTTCGCCTTTTTCTTCGGCGTGATAGATCGGATTGTCGAAGTCATATGAGGGTGTAACAGGAGTGTTATCAATGAGATCCGGCGAGATATCGCATCTGCATGAATGTTGATTCATGCATTGCTTTAGAACCGGAGCGAGACAAATTGAAAAGGAAAATGAAAACATTGCCATTTTTATTTTTGTTTTAAACTGCAAAAATAAATGAAAAACAGGGAACACCGCTTTTAATTGAAAAACATCCTTTTATTTATGATGCAAGAAATTGCAAAATGAAACATGAGGTGGCCCTTACAATGAACCATTACGTTTCGGGCAAAACGTATGGCTTCCATGCAAATAAAATTGAAAACAGAAAAATATTACTCTTCAAGTAGAGTGACAGTGATGATCTTTTCAGCCTTCCAGTTCTGGACTCCCATCCCTGGTACGCACGGCTTTATCCATCGATCAATCTCACAGTCGCTGTCAACTTCTTCACTCACCATACAGATGTGATCTGGATCCAGCATTCCAGCACTGGTGAATGTGAAAGACGGACGACGTCCTCTACCTTGTCCAGACGAGCCTCGACCCGACTGATAACCAACCCCGAACCGGTCTTTCTTGGCGGAGATGTCCATCATCTTCCCCCAACCTGGAGCTTCTCCACTCTTCACCACCTCAGCGGCCTGCTTATACGAAGAAATGGACAGTTTCTCCTCTTCTTTGGCAAAAAGAGCATTCTTCACCTTAACGATCTCGAACGCTTGACTTAGCGTTTCCCATATCTCACCGTCCATTTCAACATACTTGAACGATGATAGGTGGCTAACGAAGATATCCTCCTCTCCGTAAACGGTGACGACCTGCCCGTCCCAGATATACTTCAGTTTCTGGTGCAAAGTCGAAGTCACTGCTCCTGCAGCATGAATCCATGGGCGACCCAACAGGCAACTGTATGCCGGCTGAATATCCATGACATAAAATACTGACTTGAACACCTCTGGTCCGATCTTCACCGGAAGCTCCACTTCTCCAAACACCGCCCGCTTCGAACCGTCGAAAGCTCTCACTATCAGGTCAGTGGGCGTCAAAATCAAGCCTTCGCAGTCCAACTTCGCCAGGGCTTTCTTAGGCAACACATTTAAAGAGGAGCCGGTATCAACCAACATGTGCGAGAGCACGACCCCTTTACATTCCATTGCAATGTGTAAAGCCCGATTATGATTCCTCCCATCCACAGTCAGATCCAAATCGGTGAAACCCAGCCCATGACTGGCATTGACATTTGACACCATCGTCTCTAACTGATTGATTGTTATCTCCTGAGGAACATAGGCCCTCTTCAGAATTTTCAGCAAAGCCTCTCTATGCCCCTCGGAGCTCAACAATAAAGACAAGATTGAGATCTTGGATGGAGTCTGCTGCAGATGGTCAACAAGTTTGTACTCTGACTTCTTGATGATTCTCAAAAACTCTTCGGCTTCATCATCAAGTTCTTTCTCCGACCCAATAGGCGCCGGTGTCACCACTGGAGTACCTTCATTCACCACTTATTTTCCTCTTGCCCTGGCTAAAGCCTCGGCCTTTTCTTTCTTTTCTTTTTCTCCTTCCCCACTTCTCAAAGCATCAGGAGCAAACAACCTTCCACTACGAGTGAAACCACTGGGTCCGGCATTATCCACCTTTGAAACGGTGGTTTCATCCGCAGTCGGATCCTTCAATCTCTCCCCATTACAGTACACCTCCCCACCATAATGCCACGACACGGCATCATCTTTGTCATAAGGAATTGGTTCAGGTATCGTGATAGTAACTGGAGTCGCATCTGCCAGCGTTGACAAATCAACCGGGTCGAAATAGATAGTTATGGTGGAGACATCTTCCTTCACCAAATCAACCTTCTCAAATCTGAGGCTTCCCTCGTCCATCAGCCTCTGGACAGCCTCCCTCAATGATATACACCCATTGGGAACAACAGTGCACGCAACACAAAAATCATCACAGCCCGGGAAGACCCCACTCTTCAACAACTGTCTTTTGACCTCAGCTAACGGAGTCTTCAGCTGGTCCACCTTCAACAGCCCGATTCTGCCCTCATCAGAGATTGCATTCACCCCCATTTGACCATGCGCAGGCATGGGATTAGCATTCACATTTGGAGACGGTGCAAAGTTGATCGCTTTAGAATCCACCAAGTCTTGGACAACATGCTTAAAAGCTTTGCAATTTTCTATGTTGTGTCCAGGTGCACCCGAGTGAAACTCACATTTGGCGTTCTCATCAAAACTGGCTGGCCTCTGATCAGGTCTCAAAGGAGCCAAAGTTCTCAGTTGGACCAACCCCAAGTCTTTCAACTTCTTCAACAAGAAAGAATAGGTCACAGGTGGTCTATCGAATTGACGATCATTCATTCGCCCTCACACCTGATACCCAGCCCTCTGCGGTCTCTGTTGAAACGGCTGTCGTTGCTGTTGCGGTTGTTGCTGTTGTTGTTGTGCAGGCTGATTATCAGCAGGAATGGTTACCGCAGCAGTGTGCTGGTAGTAATGATCCCTACTCTGTCCTCTTTGGGTATATACAACACTAGTATCACCCTCCTTCTTCCTCTGACCATTTCCAAAGGGCTTCTTCGATCCAGATGACGAAGCACTACCCTGGATTTTCCCCAGCTTCAACCAACTTTCAATTCTCTCCCCGGCCACCACTATATCAGCAAAGTTAGTAACCGGGCAACCAACCATCCTTTCTGCAAATGTACCCTGAAGAGTACCCATAAACAGATCCGACATTTCTCTATCCACCAATGGGGGTTGGACCCTGGCAGCCAGCTCCCTCCATCTCTGCGCATACTCTTTAAACCCCTCATTAGGCTTCTGAGACATACCCTGCAGCTGGGTACGACTAGGAGCCATATCAGCGTTGAACTGGTATTGTTTAAAGAATGCATCGCCAAGATCTTGCCAGCTCTTGATATCAAAAGACTTCAGCTTGGTGTACCATTCCAAGGATCCTCCAGACAGACTGTCCTGGAAGAAGTACATCCACAGCTTCTGATCCATCGTATAAGCAGAAATCTTGCAGACGAAAGCCTGGAGATGAGTTTCCGGGCAGGAACTCCCATTGTATCTGTCAAATGTAGGCGCTTTGAACTTTTGTGGGATCACAATCCCCTCAACCAGCCCCATATTCGACATATTAACAAATCCTGGAGTAACATGGCTTTCAAAAGCCCTGATCTTCTCTGCCAGCAACTGAATCTCCTTGTTTGGCTGTTGGACACCATACTGATCAAATGGTTCATTCAGCATAGAGAATTGATCTGCCTCTCTGTCCTCCTCTCTATCCTCCTCACCCCCAAAGAAAGGAGGAAACAGACTGTCTTTCAAATTATTGCCCATCGGACCTGGTCTACCGCTCGTGGCAGCACCAAAACCACCAGCGTTATTAGTCACTACACCAACAGTTGTCCTCTTCCCAAGATCTCCTCCATCCCTGGAACCCCCAAGGCCATGGTTAGAGACACCTTCTAGATTGACACCACTGTTAGCAGCTGAAGCCCGCTCGAGCTTCTCTACTTTATCAGCAAGTGCTTTCTGCCCGACGGCAAACCCTTGCATGATATTGATCAGTTCATTCATCTTCTCCTTCAGCTCGAGAAAATTTGCGTTGGGTAGATCCATCAGCCTTGGCGTGTTGCGTCTGGTAAAATATCTGTGTGGACGGGTTGTGTGCAAGGGAATGACTCTACGAGCACGAGCAATGATTCCTGAAACAACCAAGCACGTTAGAAACTGACACCTGCAAAATAGAAGACAAGTTATTATGATTATGCATGAATGCAATGTCTATCCATATGAGGAACACTCTGTCTTTCGATCCTGGCTTCATCGAGACAGATAATAATCCGGCAACAATATTCTGACATTCATCATTTGAGTTCATCATACAGATCAGAGATATATGATTTAGCAAAGATACCACCCAACCATGTGTGTGCTATGTGAGTGCATACAGGAAAGCAAATAAAGCTTGAAGATCAATCACTGAATGAAAACAACCGTTGCATATCAAAAGTGCACAATACGTGCGAGAGTCATACATCAAGTCTGATACAAGTCACATACAATTCTCCAGAATCAGAAAGAAAATACAAACAAGTGAATTCCGTCAACAGGCCTGACGGTAATCCAACACAAATAAGAAAGGTCTAATCTGATGAAGGTCCCACAGAAGGCCCTACATCATCAACCATCTTGGTAAACTTCACCGCGAACCTAAGCTCAGTGTTCTCCTGCTGCAATCTCCCTATCTCCTTCTGGTGAATCTTCATCTGTCTGAAGTAATGATCTCTCTCAGCAATGTAGTGGTCCCTCTCGGCAATGTAATGATCTCTCTGAGCAATGATCTTCACGTTCTCTACTTCCTTAATCTTCAGCTTTGCCTCCCATTCAGCAATAAGGACTCTGACTCTGTCTTCCCTCTGATCCCTCACAAGGATTTGTCTCCTTTTCTCATCTTCAATGACCTGCGAAGCTCTAGCCAACCTCTCCTTAGTGATGTCATGCTCCTTTGTAGACGACTCCAATGCCTGGTTGATCTTGCCATAGTAAGCGGTGTCTATCTCAAAGCGCTTCACCCTAAGAGCATGTCTCTTATCCTGATCTTCCATCCTCCCTTTAATCTCCTGATTAGCCATCTGAATCCTAGCAACACTCATCTCCAATTCAGTCTTCTCTGCTTGCAACTGATCTCTGGCTTTCTTCATCTCAAGGAACTCTTCCATGTTGACAGAAGAACGTGGCCCCTCAATCAAAGGACACCAAGGATCACCTCCAGGAAATGGTAGAGGTGTGAGCTCTATCCTCTTCCTAAGCCAATCGTCAAACGGAGGAAAAGACCTGCTGTTAACCTTGCCAAAAGGAACCTTGCCCTTTCTCTGAATGTCACGCCACTCATCAGACACTTGCCTCAACTTTGGCTGATTACCCTCAATTGGGAAGTAGAAAGACTCCTGAATCTCTCGTCCAAGAGGATGACCCTCCACAGAAAACCCCATCTGTCTCCTAAGAAGCATCGGGTTGTAATTAATGCAACCCTGAACTCCTATAAGAGGCACATTGGGAAGACTCCCACAACTGTAAATGAAATCTCGTCCAACCATACCATTGTGAGTCCAAGCTATGTCCTTGGCTCGCAAACCCATCAACCTGAATGACCACTTGACAGTAGGATCAAGAAAAGCAAAGGCACCTCTGGAAGGCAAATACCCCATGAACCACATGTACAGCAGCTGAGCGCAACATCAGATCAATCCCCCACGCCGCTTCTCGTTCCGATTATGGACCGAGTAGTATACATCCCCAACCAGAGTAGGAATGGGAATCCTTTGCACAAACAACCTGATGGCATTAATGTCCACAAAGTTCTTCTGATTAGGAAATAGGATGATCCCATAGATGCTGACAGCAAGCAAAGCACAGACAGTCCTCCAATTACCCACAACAACATGCTCCTTGGCTTTAGCCTCCAAGAAACTCAGATGAACACCGGGCAACTTTCCCTTCTCCTTCAAACCCCCCTTGGTCACCTCTGGGCTCAAATAAAGAGCACGAGAAATCTCAACAACATCAGGCTCCCCCTTAGTGGCAAAGAAAGAAATCTGATCTCGGATCTGAATACCCAGGATGCTAGCATAATCCTCCATCAAAGGCCCCAACAAATAATCCGGGAAGACGAAACATCTCAAGCCCGGGTCATAGAACTGGAGAAGAGTATGAATGGCGCTCCTATCACTGTCTTTGAGCCTGAAAACCAACTTCAGAATACCACCGTATGCCTCACGGAACATCCCCACATGGTCAGGCGTAATCAATGCTATCATATCTCTCAGCACACCAATCTCTGGGTTGAAGAAACTGTAGACAACATCGTCCTTCAAACCGGTCCTCATGTATGAGCAAAGAGGTCTCTCAACCAGGATCTCAATCAAAAATGTCCCTGCATATGGATAAACATGTGTTAGATGCAGATAAATGCAAAATGTGAATGATGCTGATGTATGAATGCAATGCACTGTGCCATCCTCCAAGTCATCTGAACAACCACTGCACTGAGTTACAGCCTCTGAACTAATCACAACCATCTGAGGTACTGAGTAACCACAAATCCGACTTGGGGTTCCGAAATAAACGGAACGGAATGATACATCACCATCATCACCAGAGATCCTCTGAACAGATAACCACAAGACCCTCTGAACCAGCCCAGGGAATCCTGAAATAAACGGATCCCCACTGATAAATACCACGGACGGAACTCCGGCATCTCGGCAATAAATCCATAAATCCGCCTTATAAATAGGACTCTGATCAACAACTGAACCATTAGTCACCATCAAAGTCACCATCAGAACATGCATCTGCAAGAATCAACCCTCCCCTCACAGGTGAATTCTAATCAGGTCATCCTAAGGCGGATAATGGTCTCGACAATCAGGCAAAGATACTCAACCGGTTTGCCCTTTCGGGTGTGCCGTTGTAGCTCTCTTAAGATCGTCTAAACCAAAGATCCGGGAAAGATCGGTCACCGAAGTCAATAGTTCAGATGAAGTTACTCAACCAAAGTGGATACTCCACAAAGGAAGAGCTCCCTCAAAGAACCTCGTCCGGCTTGTGGTATGTCACGTCGCCCAAAACATGTTGACCTAACATGAGAGGCAACATGAGACCACACTAATCCTAGGTGTATACTTGGTCCTGGGTTTTAGCCCCACTCAGAACACCCACCCCAAAACAAAGGAACCACCTGCATAGAAGACAGCACAATGATAGTATGATGCATGCAAACATTTATGCAAATATATACACAACATAATAATCATAAATGCAATAAATAGAGCAGCACTAGCAACCTAAACTATCCTAGAGAGCGCTAGGAGAGACTCGCTTAGGGAAGATGGACCAGCGGGAGGTCAACTTCTGTTTTCCCCAGCAGAGTCACCAGCTGTCGCATCTGCGAAAATCAACCGGCGGGAAAAAACAAAACAAACAGAGCCGCCACCGTGCGTTATTTATCCCAAAAGAGGGAAAGGAAACGCTCGAAGTAAACCTGGAAAAGACATGGTCTCGCGACCAAAGAGAGATGGGATCGGGAGTCGGTTATGCGAAGGGAAGGTATTAGCACCCCTACGCATCCGTCGTACTCGACGGGATCCACGCTCAAAAGGATAGGATAAGGGTTTCTAAACACTGCTCAAAAGAATGCACGCACACTGGAATAAAACACAGATGGAAGAAGAGGGGGAAACTGGCTCGCTAGGATATCGCATCCTATGCCTACGTATCTCATCTGGAATGAGAATCAGAGCTACCGTAGTTCGGCTCACGCACACCGAAACAAAACACAACACAAAGAAACCGACTGTCAATCGCTGGGCTTACGTCATACTCCACACAAACAGGCAAACATGGAAACCGAATGCCAATCGTTGGACTTACATCGGACTCCGAACCAACAAACACACACAGGAAACCAACTGCCAATCGCTGGACTTACGTCAGACTCCAAACGCACACTTAGGAAACCGACTGCCAATCGCTGGACTTACGTCAGACTCCAAGAAAACAAGAGGTTAACCGGACGCTGAGTCGTCAAAAGCAACAAAAAAGTTGAACAAACAAGCTAACAGGAAGTCTGGTACTCGAGCCTGCTAGCTGTCAAGCAAACACATACAAAAAGGGAAAGGGTGCCCAGAGAGATCTCGCATGATCTCCTGCCTACGTACCTCATCTGGTATGAGGATCAGGGCGACGTAGTTCCCCTAAACAGGGAAAGAACTTTCTCCTAACCAGAGACTGGGAAATGACAAACTAGAAGGGAGACTGACTCGAGCCTAATAGTTATCATGTAATCCACAATGGTCCTAGGTTGAGGTTTCTATCTAACTTGCACAGGCAGCAAGCTATCCTAAACAGCACAGGCAAAGCAAACATACACACAATTAGCACACACTATATACAAACAAAGTGGGCTCACACAAGGTTAGGCTGTGAAACACAAGCCAACTGGAGTCGGGTGTAGTTAGCTCTTAACCCTAACATTGAGAGTTAGGGTGAAGCAGATGAAATGGGAAGTGAGGGTAAGACCTCACAGCTCTTATCCCTGGCCTGGGAGAGCTTGACTCAGAATAGAAGATGTGGGAGTTCAGAATGTAGGAACTCTTCTCCACAGATGACTGACACAACATAGATCTTGGGCTATTATCCACAATGCATCAACACAAGGTGTGTGAGCAAAGTGAATGACAGACTGAGTAGCAGGAGATGGATTACACATCTCTTTTATCTGCCAATTGCCCTATCAAAGGACTTTTCCTGCTTGGCACAAAAATAAACATTCACAAGCATTGCCTCTTAAGGAGGACTTCAGACAGGTTCCTGCCCAAGTAACAGGATAGGTCTTCCAACTACATGAAGTCAGAGAGTTATACCTAGGTGGTTAAGCAACCAAGCAAAAGCAAGTTCAAAATGAACTTAAGCAACTTATGTACTTGTAGAAACATCACACAAATCAGTTCAACTGTACAGACAAACAGACAACCATGAATATCAACAGTCAAACCCAATGAGCAAAGGCATAAGCCAACAAGTCAAACTCAAATGAGTTAACAACCCTACAAAACACACAAAGTTAGTAGCCAAAAGCAAGCATCAAATGCTCAAGTGAGGTAGCATCATGAACCATATAACCTGGATGCTCAACCTGAAATCAAAGCTCAAAGATGAGACAAACCACTAGGTCAAGGCCTAGGGTTAAAGAGGGAGAAAAAATTCAAAACAGAACATGAAAATTGACATGAATCAACTTCAATCAATTAAGAACATCATCCAAAAGGTCTCATCCCAATATCAATCACCAAATTCATTTCATGAACCAAACATGGCAAGGTATGCACATTGTAACCACATTGTGACAACAGAATAAACAAATGCACATTAAATCAAAAATGGTTCAAATAATTTTGGCAAAATTCATGGGTAAACAGAACATACAACATGATCATCACACAAAAAATTAAAGCATTTGGACAATATTAGGCATGGTAATCAAATTGCATAAGTCAAGGCAAGCACAAACAAGCACATAGGTGACACAACTTGGTACACCAACTTAGCACAAGCCTAAAACAGAAATGGTAATTGGTAAAAACCTCAAACCAAAGCCAGAACAACCTCTAACATGTCTAGAAAGAGTGTGCAAAATTTCACATTCATTGGATAAAGAACAAGCATTTCACAAACAAATGAAAATCAAGGCAATCCAAAAGCTCACATGTGACCATCCATAATGAAAAATCTTAATTAAATCAGAAATCAATCCAAAAGTTCCACCAAAAACTATGCTCATCCAAAACATTCATATCAAGCATCACACAAAAAATCAAAGCAATTGGAGTTCATTTGGCATAGCAAACAATTTAATCAAGTTGGACATCACAAGGTGTGACACACATTGTCACACCTAACTTAGAAAAATCATAAATCAGCAATGGCAATTGATAAAAATACAAACTCAACACCAAAATGTCCAGCAAGATGTCTAGTTTCAACATGTAAAATTTCATGAGCATTGGATTAAAATTGAGCATTTCACAAATGATATGGCAAGGCAATGTCAAAAATAGACACATGATCAAAAACCCTAAGGCAAAACAAAATCCAGCCAAGCACAATTTATGGAAAAATGATGATAAAAAACTAGAGAGAAAATGTGACACAATGCAAAAATCCTGGTATTTTTTGGATCATTATTTAATTTGTTATGAATTTATGAAGTTTGGGAAACAATGCTGAAATAAAATGGATAATGCATATGGAAATTGGAGGGAAAGATTAAATGGATTTAAGTTTGAAAATATGCAGCAGGTGATACGCGTATGGCGCATAGTGATACGCGTATGGCGCATAGTGATACGCGTATGGTGCGCGGTGGTTTCCACCATCTTCTTCGCGAAGACAGCTGAGTTACAGTGCATGTGTTCAAAAAATTTTCCAGAATTTCGCAAAAAATGATATCAACAGAAAGCTCTTCCAATGGAGATTACAGATCAATCAACATCTAATCCTAATTCATCAAGATCAAAGAGAAATGAGCAAAAACATTTTGACATGTCAAACTTTAATCAAGCATAACTCATTCGTTTCTCATCCATTTCGCACGAATTTTATATCAGATTAATCAGCATGAAAAGCTCTACCTAAACATGGCAATGGATTGAAGAATTAAGAGACTCGAGTTTTTACCTCTTGAAGAGCAGAACAATAAAACCGGCGATTCAAGCTCCTAAAGTGTCCAGATCCACTCCTATATTGATGACTTGAAGCTTTATGAAGAAATTGGAGCTTGTAGTGGCTTAGATCTTAATTAATTTTCCACTTCCATCTTCATGAATTTGCTTGAAGTATGCTTGATTTCTGCTCGAATTCAATGATCCAATGCTTGATTCTTCATCCACTACACTCAATAAACCAGAATATGGAAGAAAAATGCTATGCTATGTGGAGAATTTTCAAGTTTTGATTGAGAGAAAATTTTGGAGGGAAAAAGCTTCTAGATCCAAAAATGGTGAAAAAGTGATTAACCCCTTGAAATTCTGTTATGATTTGGTTTATATATGCTCTACTAATCACATCCAAATTAGAATTAGGCATGAGTTAATTAGGATTAATGAAAATGAGAGGTGTTTTGCAAATTTGTAAAAGTGTGGTGCATGGCCTAATTTGGACGTGAATAGTAACATGCAAGCATCCAATTTCACTCAAAATCACCTAATGAACACAATGGAAATGGTATTTTGTTCATATGATGCGCCAATTTTAAATTCCTCAATTTCCCTCCAAAATTCACTTGAATTAGCACATGAGCATATGATTAAATTTCATGCAATGCAAGATGGGATTTGAAAAGCATAGGTCAAGACAAGAATTTTGCAAAAAGAGTGGCTTCATTTGGAATTTTGAGTCAAAAGTTATGGCACTTTGAAGTTCCATGTACACTTGGCAATGATTTGACCATATCTCTTCAACCATTCATCATAAATTCATGATCTTGGACTTTTTGGAAATGGGAGAGAGAGATATTCAACTTTCATGTTGGACAAAATTTCATTTGAAGCTTCTTTGACGATGCGAGATCAAGTTGAATTTGAATCAAAAAACTTTCCATTTTTGGAAACTTCCAATTACAGGTCACTTTCCATTTTTGGAAAGTTTTGATCTGGCCTCAAATTCTTCAAGATAGGCATTTGACATGATTAATAAGCCTCTTTTGAACATGAATGAGATGTTGAAACTCATTTCTCCACCTCCTAGCCCTCAGTTCTTGCACAGTTGACTTTCTGGTTGACAGATGACTTGAACATGCTCAGATGACTTTGAGCCTCAACCACTTGATGAAATGTCTCCAAAATGAAACCCTAGCTTATACAAGCTTAATAAAATCATATGATGATCTCCATCTCAATAAAGACCTCATCTCCTTGAAAAACCCTGACTGGTAGAATGCAACTGATTAGGGTTGACCAGAGGTCAAAAACCCTAATCCCAAAGAATCTGAGCATGAACAATGAGCTCCATGAGGATGACATATCCATGATGATGATGATGTACCTTTGCCAATAAGATAATGCTCAAACTCCTTGAAGGACCAAGAAACCCTAACTGAAGCACAAAACCCTCAGATGGTTGGTGATCAATCCAGTAAGACCCTCAGACTTGAACCTCTTAACCTCTCTATCTTCTGACAAGACTTAGGAGGATGACATCATTATTTCCACATGATATGCAATATGCAAATGCCTAATGTCCTAAAACATGAAATGCAACATGTTAAACTAGTCCCAAGAGAGGAGGGCAAATTTTGAGGTGTTACAGTGGATTTTTAGGGAGATTGAACTACATTGCAAGGTTTGTATCTCACCTAACTGCCACGTGTGAACCGATATTCAAATTGCTAAGAAAGAACCAAGCAATCAGGTGGAATGATGATTGTCAGAAAGCTTTTGACAAGATAAAAGAATATTTACAGAAACCTCCAATCCTTATACCTCCAGTTCCTGGGAGACCACTGATAATGTACCTGTCAGTGACTGAGAACTCGATGGGGTGTGTATTAGGACAGCATGACGAGTTTGGTCGAAAAGAGCATGCCATATACTACCTTAGCAAAAAGTTTACCGACTGTGAAATCAAATATTCACAGCTTAAGAAAACTTGCTGTGCTTTGGCCTGGGCTGCTCGCCGACTGAGGCAGTATATGTTGAACCATACTACCTTGTTGATTTCTAAAATGGATCCAGTGAAGTACATCTTTGAGAAGCCGGCTCTCACCGGACGTGTTGCCCGTTGGCAGATGATTCTAACAGAATATGATATCCAGTACACGTCGCAGAAGGCCATCAAAGGTAGTATCCTATCAGACTACCTCGCCGAGCAACCGATTGAGGATTATCAGCCGATGATGTTTGAATTCCCTGATGAGGACATCATGTATCTTAAGATGAAAGATTGTGAAGAGCCTCTTGTCGAGGAAGGACCGGATCCTGATGACAAGTGGACATTGATGTTTGATGGGGCTGTGAATATGAACGGTAATGGTGTTAGTGCAGTGCTTATCAATCCTAAAGGTGCTCATATACCTTTTTCTGCCAGATTGACTTTTGATGTCACCAACAACGAAGCTGAGTATGAGGCTTGTATCATGGGGATAGAAGAAGCCATTGATTTGAGAATCAAAACCCTTGACATTTATGGAGATTCCGCTCTAGTGATCAATCAGGTCAATGGAGATTGGAATACCAATCAGCCACATTTGATTCCTTACAGAGATTATACCAGGAGGATACTGACGTTCTTCAAGAAAGTGAAGTTGTATCATGTCCCCCGGGATGAGAATCAGATGGCTGATGCTTTGGCTACTTTGTCTTTGATGATCAAAGTTCATTGGTGGAATCATGTGCCACATGTTGCGGTAAATCGACTCGAGAGGCCTGCGTATGTGTTTGCAGTCGAGTCTGTTGTGGATGAGAAACCGTGGTACTATGATATCAAGAACTTCCTCAAGAGCCAGGAGTATCCTGAAGGTGCGTCAAAGAATGATAAGAAAACCCTGAGAAGGCTAGCTGGAAGCTTTTATTTGAATCAGGATGACGTGTTGTATAAGAGGAACTTCAACATGGTCTTACTCAAATGCGTGGATAGACACGAAGTAGACATGTTGATGCAAGAAGTGCATGAAGGGTCGTTTGGTACCCATGCTGGCGGTCATGCAATGTCTAAGAAATTGTTGAGAGCCGGTTATTACTGGATGACTATGGAATCCGATTGTTTCAAGTATGCTCGGAAGTGCCATAAGTGCCAGATTTATGCTGATAAGGTGCATGTACCACCAAGCCCTCTGAATGTCATGAACTCGCCTTGGCCGTTCGCCATGTGGGGCATTGACATGATTAGGAAGATTGAGCCTACTGCTTCTAATGGACATCGCTTCATCTTGGTTGCGATTGATTACTTCACTAAATGGGTGGAAGCAGCTTCCTATGCCAACGTTACCAAACAAGTGGTTGCCCGGTTCATCAAGAAGGAAATCATCTGTCGTTATGGAGTTCCTGAGAGAATCATCACTGATAATGGTTCGAATCTCAATAACAAGATGATGAAGGAGCTTTGCAAAGACTTCAAGATTGAACATCACAATTCTTCCCCTTACAGACCGAAAATGAATGGTGTTGTGGAGGCGGCAAACAAGAATATCAAGAAGATTGTGCAGAAGATGGTCGTGACGTACAAGGATTGGCATGAGATGCTGCCTTTCGCTTTGCATGGGTACCATACTTCAGTACGTACGTCAACCGGGGCAACCCCGCACTCCCTTGTGTATGGTATGGAAGCTGTCCTACCAGTTGAAGTGGAGATTCCTTCTCTAAGAGTTTTGCTTGATGTCAAGCTTGACGAAGCCGAGTGGATTTGAACAAGGTTTAACGAGTTGAGCCTTATCGAAGAGAGACGGCTAGCAGCTGTGTGCCATGGGCAGTTGTACCAGAGAAGGATGAAGAGAGCCTTTGATCAAAAAGTGCGTCCTCGAAGCTATCAAACTGGTGAGCTAGTTTTGAAGAGGATCCTTCCTCCCGGTACAGATAACAGGGGCAAGTGGACTCCTAATTATGAAGGTCCATATGTTGTGAAGAAGGTTTTCTCCGGTGGAGCCTTGATGCTTACAACTATGGATGGTGAAGATTTTCCGTCCCCTGTTAACTCAGATGTAGTCAAAAAATACTTCACGTAAATTGACCCACTGGACAAAAAGAATAAAAGAGTCCAGGCAAAAAAAGGGCATCCCGGCGGACCAAAAAACAGAAAGAGAAGGTTCGGGCAAAAATTAGGGATAAAAATGAAAAGAATTTGTACACCCGGTAAGTCGAAAACCCGCAAGGGCGGCTTAAGAAAAAATGGGTATCCCGGTGGATTGAAAACCCGAAAGGGCGATCCAGGCAAAAGAGGGATTAGAGCGAAGACTACAGTCTGAGTTATCTGTACTTCATCGCGCTTCGTCGTCTGCCATCTCGAAAGATGTGATCGGTCCAGTCATTCTTCTCAGAAAGCAAGGGATTTGGGAGGAAAACTGATGATCTGTGGGTTATAACAGAATTGGGAAATAGTGGATGTCGTGTTCACATTGCCATTAGGATAGATTTTTCCTTTTGTGCGCAATTACCTCTTTCTAGGAATTGCTTCCCGATGTATTCGCCTTTTCAGGCCCATTTTCAATCAATAAAAGTCGTTATTCAGATAAATAGTTCTCCTGTTTTTATTTTTACTGTTTGTTTGCAAAAACGTCCGAATTTTTGATAAACATTGCATATAAAAACATGAAGGCTAGACAATAACGTGCAGAAAGATAAAACATTTGAAAATCATTTTGAATGTTGAGGACACTCTAGCGTGTCTTGTCCATACAAACCCCTGGGGCATGATTGTTGTGCTGTTTTGCAGGTTATTATCTTTTGGTTCCCGGCTGAAGTAGATAAGCCACGGTTGATTCCTCAGCAGTGTGAGAAGATGGGATGTTCCCCAGCAGATGAAGCAAGTTCGAGACTTGTCTTCCCCAGCATATGTCAAGATCATGATCAGAATTTCCCCAATTGAGTTCCCAGCTGAGTTTGAAGATGGATTATCCCCACTGAGATGGAGGGATATTGTATCCCCAACGGAGGTATCAATTGAGTAGTTCCATTCCCCAGCAGTCTGGTTTGAAGTATTGTTATCCCCAGCGTGGTCGTGAGCGCTTATCCCCAGAAGGGTTGTGGATGTCTATCTCCAGCCTGGTCTGATATATTACTTTCCCCACCAGAGTTATGCTTTTCCTCAGCAGAGTGGTGAATGCCTGTCCCCGTCAGGATTGTGAAGTTTTTCCCTAGCAGATCTCCCGAGCAAAGGTTTATGTTGATGATTTTCCCCATCAGGTTCCCCGAGTGGATCAGGACCGGTGAAAATTATCTCCAGTAGAGTTTATCCTACCTGTGGATGGGATGGTCTTTCCCCAGTGAAGTCGCTTTGGTTGTTTCCCAAGCAGAGTCCCCAAGTGGATTAGGATCCTTGCCCCCAGCAGTGGTGCTATTCTCCAGCATGAGTGAGAAGTCGGTGCTCTCCCCGCAGAGTATTTCTCAGACAGAGTATCCCCACAGAGTAGCTGATCAGTTGGCTCCCCAGCAGGAGTTCATCATTTTGCATCTTGCATGTAGTGATCATTGCATCCTTAAATCGCGTAGCATTTCCATTCGATATGGAGCATTACGCCATAGAAAAATTCAAACATATGCATTCATGTGTTGAAACCCACTCAGACCATACCCCCGACAGAGGCGGATCTTTGTTCAATATCTGTACAGCACGTTGGTTACAGTTGCTCCTGACGGCATTCAGGATGGATAGTTCCCAGAGAGGTTTATTTCCTCACCCGTCCGTGAAAAGAAAGCCTGATGCTCCCCAGTGAGATCCCCATCAAGTGTTTAGCCTTGCCTTGACATATGTAAATGTCATCCTTGTGATACTGGTAAGTGTCATGTCAGCACCCGCGTGTGTTCTTTCTTTGGTGTCGGTAAACACCATTCTTTCGGTGTCGGTAAACATCGAGTCCTACCCAGTCATCGGTAAATGTCTGGTCGTCTTTTCTTTGGTGTCGGTAAACACCATTCTTTCGGTGTCGGTAAACATCGAGTCCCTACCCAGTCATCGGTAAATGTCTGGTCGTCCTTTGTTGATGTCGGTAAACATCATCTTTAGATGTTCGTATCATCTTTCTCTTTCCCCAAGAATCACCTCTCCGTTGGTGTCGATAAACGTTGAGTTTTTCCTATTCGTCCGTTGACGTATAGTTGTTCTCCAGTAAGAGTTCACCTCTCCGTTGGTGTCGATAAACGATGAGTTTTTCCCGATCGTCCGTTGACGTTTGGTTGATTAGATTTTCCCCAAGAGTCACCTCTCCGTTGGTGTCGATAAACGTTGAGTTTTTCCTATTTGTCCGTTGACGTATAGTTGTTCTCCAGACACCTCTCCGTTGGTGCCGATAAATGTCGAGTTTTTCCTAGTTGTCTGTTGACATCTAGTTGTATTTTCTCCCCACAGGTCATCCATTAATGTCTGTTCACCTCTCCGTTGGTGTCGATAAACGTTGAGTTTTTCCCGATCGTCCGCTGACGTTTGGTTAACTTTTTCCCCAATAGATTCACCTCTCCGTTGGTGTCGATAAATGTTGAGTTTTTCCCGATCGTCCGCTGACGTTTGGTTAACTTTTTCCCCAGTAGATTCACCTCTCCGTTGGTGTCAATAAACGTTGAGTTTTTGCCTAGTCGTCCGTTGACGTCTGGTTGTATATCCTATTCCTCCAGTCATCGGTAAATGTCTGGTCGTCTTTGTTTGATGTCCGTAAACATCCTCTTTCGATGTCGGTAAACGTCGAGTCTCATCCCAGTCATCGGTCAATGTCTGGTAATTCTCCAGCCAGAGATCCCCAGTAGAGTCGTCGGTAAACGTCCTATTTGGTGTCCGGTTGCGGATATTTGTCTTCCTTCCTTAGTGAAGTGTTCACCTCTCCGTTGGTGTCGATAAACGTCGAGCTTCTCCCGTTCGTCCATGGACATCTGGTCGAGTCCTTCCCATTCATCCGTTGATGTCTGGTCACCTCTCTGTTGGTGTCGATAAACGTTGAGTTTTTCCCTTTCGTCCGTTGACGTTTGGTTGTACCCTTTCTTTTGATAAAAGATCAAAATCCCCAGGAGTCGTTGGTAAACGTCTTGTCTGGTTACTTGGCTGTTCCTTGTATTATCCCCTGCGGAGTGCAAATTTCCTTTAAGTCATCCCCCGCAGTGTGCAAATTTCTACGGTTCTTCGGTATTCAATCCCTGTTTATCCTGAAGGTCTGACAGCCGTTGCTCTCATCCGTTCGGGTTCCCAGTTGATTGAATAGGGGCAGCTGTAGCACCTCAAATCTGCACCTCCCATTTTGTATATACATTTTCATTTTAGGTCATAAGCATTGCATTGTTCATAGCATTAGTCTATCAAGTCATCAGTCAAGACTGGTTAAGAGATTCAGCTGTGCAAGCAAGCAAGTGCATTTTCTATGGAATCAAAGCCCTAGGGTTGGTTCAATGAGTTCATGTGATCTAGGAATCATTTTGAAGTGGTTTGGCCAAGCATTGGATGTTCAAGGCTCATCAGTCAATGATCAATTCATCTGAAACCCTAGAAAGTCAACAGAAGTCAACTGTCAGTTCAACCATGGATTTGAAGGTGGGAGATGGTTAGAGAGGCCTCATTCATGTCCACATAAGTCTCATTTGACCTTTCAAACATCAACAATGAAGGATTTGAGGTCAGATCAAAACTTTCCAAAAATAGTAAGTGACCTGTAATTTGAAATTGCCAAAAATGGAAAGGTTTTCAACTCAAGATTACATCATCAAGAAAGCTTCAAATGAAATTTTGTCCAACATTAAAGTTGAACATCTTTCTCTCCCATTTCCAAAAAGTCCAAGATAATGAATTTCTCATGTATGGTTGAAGAGATATGGATCAATCATGGCCAAGTGAACATGGAACTTCAAACATGCATAACTTTGAAACCAAATGTCCAAATGAGATGGCTCTTTTTGCAACATTCTTGTTTCAACCTCTACTTACAAAAACATGCATTACATGCCATGCATTCTCATTACATGATAATTTGCATTTTCACTTAATTTTTTGAGGGAATTTTCAAATTTAAAAATGATGCATTGTTTACACATTCTACCAATTCCATTGGCTCCAAAATAATATTTCAAGTGAATTCAAGCCATTTTTCGTGCACTGTTCATCACAACTTTCATGCATAAGGTGAAGTATCCAATTTGCACTTACACTCTCATTTTCCTAATACACTTAACCAAAGGCTTAAGCATGATTAGCAGCATGATTAGGAGGGAGTATAAAGGACTAAGCATAACTGTTTCTGCATAACCACAATCACAATTCAGATCTAGATCCAAGTTTCACAAATTTTTCTCTCAAAAATTTCTCTCAATTTCTTCACATAGCATCCATTTCTCTTGATCCATTCATCATCTGGGAGAGTTATGGAGTAGGTTTGCAGCAAGAATCGAAGGAAACAGTGCACTATTGCTCATACTTGGAGCTTTGAAACATCAATGGTGGATTCAGATTTGGATGAGATCAAGCACGATTAAGCCTCAAGTCTTCATCCATTCATCCATACAAGTGATTTGGAGGATCTGTTTGAGCATTGCAAGGCCTGGATCTGCTGAATTCCAAAGCTGCTTCTCCAAGAGGTTGATGTTAACTCATTTGAGTTTGAGCTTGTGCCTTACACATTGTTGCATTGCTTGTTTGACTATGTACTGTTGACTGTTGGTTGTCTGTTTGACTTTTTGACTTGTAAACTGATTGAGTTATATTTTTTTCAGGTACATAAGTTGCTTAAGTTCTTTTGAACTTGCTTTTGCTTTTGCTTGGTTGCTTAACCATTTGAGGTATAACTCTCTGACTTCATGTAGTCTGGAAGACCTGTCTTGTTACTTGGGCAGGCACCTGTCTGAAGCCCTCCTTAAGAAGCAATGCTTGTGTTTGTTTACTTTTGTGCCAAGCAGGAAAAGACCTTTGAGAGGCAATTGGCAGATAAAAGAGATGTGCGATCCATCTCCTGCTATTCAGTGTGTCATCTGTAACACCTCAAAATTTGCCCTCCTCTCTTGGGACTAGCTTAGCATATTGCATTTCATCTTTTAGGACATTAGGCATTACATCTTTGCATATCATGTGGAAACATTGAGCAAGTCATCCTCCTAGGTCTTTCTCAGAAGATAGAGAGGTTAAGAGATGCAAGCCTAAGGGTCTCATGAATTTGATCACTAGCCATCTGAGGGTTTGTGCTCTAATTAGGGTTTCTTGGTTCCTCAAGGAGGTTGAGTATTGTCTTGGTTGAAATGGTGCATCATCATCATCACAGTTCATTATTCCTGATCAGATTCCTTGGGATTAGGGTTTTGACCTCTGGTCAACCCTAATCAGTTGCATTATGCCAGTCAGGGTTCTTCAAGGAGATGAGGTCTTCATTGAGATGGGGATCATCATATGGTTTTATTGAGCTTGTGTAAGCTAGGGTTTCATTTTGGAGCCATTTCATCAGGAGGTTAAGGCTCAAATTCATTTGTGCATGACCAAGTCATCTATCAACTGCAAAAGTCAACCACAAGTCAAATGTTGGATTTGGAGGTGGGAAGTGATTAGAAATACTTCATTCATGTTCAAACAAATCTTATTTGACATTTCAAACATCAATATTGAAGAAAATAAAGTCAGGACAAAACTTTCCAAAAATAGAAAGTGACCTGTAATTTGAAATTGCCAAAAAAGGAAAGGTTTTCAATTCAAGATTACATCATCAAGAAAGATTCAAATGAAATTTTGTTGAACATGAAAGTTGTAGATATTTCTCTCCCATTTCCAAAAAGTCCAAGATCATCAATTTATCATGTGTGGTTGAAGAGATATGGATCAATCTTGACCAAGTGAACATTGAACTTCAAATGTGCATAACTTTCTAACCAAAAGGCCAAATTAAGTGGTTCTTTTTGCAACATTCTTCTCGTGACCTCTACTTTCCAAAACATACATCACATGCCATGCATGATCATTACATAATTTTTTGGAAAATCACTTGATTTTGGAGGGAAAAATTCAAGTTTGAATTTGGTTCATTGTTTGATCATTCTAGCATTACCATTGGCTTCCAAATGACATTTCAAGTGAAATCCCAATGCAATTCGTACTGTTCATCCATGCATTTTCATGCATAAGGGTGAAATCCCAATTTTGCCAAAACACCTCCTAATTGCTAATTCCAATTACCATTGCTTAAGCATGATTAGAAACCTGATTAGGAGGGAGTATATAACACAAATCTCTAACTGGTTTTTCACAATTCCCAAGTTTAGATCTAGAATCACCAAAAACTCCAAAACTTTTCTCTCAATTTTTCTTCAATTTTCTTCAAACAATTTGCATATTCATTGCTTAATTCATCATCTGGAATCATCATGGAGTATGTTTGAAGGAAGAATCACATGAATTCGTGCATGATTGGAGCACCTTGAAGCTTAAACTCATTAATGGTGAATCCAAGATTCTGTTGAATCGTGTGCAATAGAGCCTCAATTTCTCTTCCATTCACTTGGATAAACATTGTAGAGGATCATTGGAGCTTTGCACAGCCTGAATCAAGCAAATTCCAAAGCTGCACTTCAAGAGGTCACTTTTTCGACTTCCTTAATTCTCTAAATTGTTGATATATTCTTGTAGATCTCTTAATGGTGATGATTCTGCACTTTGAATCGAGCGATTTCGTGCATAATTGAGTGAGATCCATGCGTTTAAAGTTTTGGTGATGAAACTTATTCCCTTCGATTCGTGTTTGTTTGTGTGTTTATTGATGAAATGTTGGTTGATTGTTGATGTACAATGCAAGATCTACCTATTGATGTGCTTAATTTTAAAAACTGGAGAAATTGTTCTTGATGATGATGATGATGTTACTGTTCATTACGCGTGTGTTTTGGAGAAGACGATTCAGGAGAATAGAGAACGGTTTTTTGATTCCAAAAGCGTTGCAGTAGGTTTCGCTAGGGCTCAAACCTGATTGGCTGCATGGGAAGCCCATGCAGCGCGCGCCAATTGCATTTTAAATCCGGCCTGGGTTCGATTCCGTGCCAGGACCATATTTTCGATTGCCTTGCCATATTTTGCCTATTCCCTCCATTGGTCATACATGCTTCTCTTACATGATTTTTAATTTTTCTTCAACTTCATAAATTCATAACAAATAAAATAATCATCCAAAAAATATGAGGTTTTTTGCATATTGTTCCTTATTTTGTCTAGTATTTTTTGATGATTAAAATGGAAATTGTGCTTGGCTGGATTTTGTTTTGCCCTAGGGTTCTTGTACATGTATCATGTTTTGACATTGCCTCGCTTCTTCATTTGTGAAATGCTCAATTTTAATCCAATGCTCATGAATTTTTACATGTTGAAACTAGACATCTTGCTGGACATGTTGGTGTTGAGTTTGCATTTTTATCAATTGCCATTGCTGATTTATGATTTTTCTAAGTTAGGTGTGACAATGTGTGTCACACCTTGTGATGTCCAACATGATTGATGAATTTTCCATATCAAATGATCTCCAAATGTTCTGATTTTTTGTATGGTGCTTGATATGGATGTTGTGAATGTT
Source organism: Lathyrus oleraceus (assembly GCF_024323335.1). Classification (NCBI taxonomy): domain Eukaryota; kingdom Viridiplantae; phylum Streptophyta; class Magnoliopsida; order Fabales; family Fabaceae; genus Lathyrus; species Lathyrus oleraceus. Next base: position 444,338,263 of record NC_066585.1, read on the forward strand.
CATGATTTTCGGTGGAATTTTTGGATTGATTTTTGATTTGATTGAGATTTTTCATTCTGGATGGTCATTTTTGGGCTTTTGAAGTGTCTTGATCTTTATTGGATTGTGAAATGCTTGTGGTTTATCCTATGGATGTGAAATTTTGCACACTAATTCTAGACAGGTTGAATGGTGTTTTGGCTTTGGTTTGAGGTTTTTACCAATTACCATTTATGTTTTAGGCTTGTGCTAAGTTGGTGTACCAAGTTGTGTCACATGTGTGCTTGATTGTGCTTGCCTTGGCTTATGCAATTTGATTACCATGCCTAATGTTGCCCAATTGCCCTAAATTTTTGTGTGATGATCATGTTGTATGTTCTGTTTACCCATGAATTTTGCCAAAATTATTTGAATCATTTTTGAATTATTGTGCATTTGTTCATTCTGATGTCACAATGTGGTCATAACTTGCATACCTTGCCATGTTTGGTTCATGAAATGAATTTGGTAATTGATATTGATGTGGGACTTTTTGGATTGTATTCTTGATGGATTGAAGTTGAGTCATGTGAAATTTCATGTTCTGTTTTGAATCTTTTCTCCCTCTTTGACCCTAGGCCTTGACCTAGTGGTTGGTTGCTTATGTTTGAGCTTTGATTTCAGGTTGAGCACTCAAGTTCCATAGTTGTTGATGCTCTATCACTTGAGCCTTTGATGTTTACTTGTGACTACTAACCTTGTGTGTTTTGTAGGGTTGTTAACTCATTTGAGTTTGACTTGTTGGCTTATGCCTTTGCTCATTGGGTTTGACTGTTTGATATTCATGATTGTCTGTTTGTCTGTATAGTTGAACTGATTTGTGTGATGTTTCAACAGGTACATAAGTTGCTTAAGTTCAATTTGAACTTGCTTTTGCTTGGTTGCTTAACCAGTGAGGTATAATATTTCTGACTTCATGTAGTCTGGAAGACCTGTCCTGTTATTTGGGCAGGCATCTGCCTGAAGTCCTCCTTAAGAGGCAATGCTTGTGAATGTTTATCTTTGTGCCAAGTAAAAAAAGTCCTTTGATAAGGCAATTGGCAGATAAAAGAGATGTGTAGTCCATCTTCTGCTATTCAGTGTGTCATTCACTTTGCTCACACACCTTGTGTTGATGCATTGTGGATATTAACCTAAGATCTTTGTTGAGTCAGTCACATGTGGAGAAGAGTTCCAACTTTTTGAACTCCCACTTTCATTTGTCTGAAGCTCTCCCAGGCCAGGGATAAGAGCTGTGAGGTCTTACCCTCACTTCCCATTTCATCTGCTTCACCCTAACTCTCAATGTTAGGGTTAAGAGCTAATTACACCCGATTCCAGTCGGCTGGTGTTTCACAGCCTAACCTTGTGTGAGCCCACTTTGTTTGTATATAGTGTGTGCTGATTGTGTGTATGTTTGCTTTGCCTGTGCTGTTTAGGATAGCTTGCTGCCTGTGCAAGTTAGATAGAAACCTCAACCTAGGACCATGGTGGATTACATGATAACTATTAGGCTCGAGTCAGTCTCCCTTCTAGTTTGTCATTTCCCAGTCTCTGGTTAGGAGGAAGTTTCTCCCCTGTTAAGGGGAACTACGTTGCCCTGATCCTCATACCATATGAGGTACGTAGGCAGGAGGTCGTACGAGATCTCTCCGGGCACCCTTTTTCTTTTTGTGTGCGTTTGCTTGACAGTTATTAGGCTCGAGTTCCAGACTCCCTATTAACTTGTCTGTTTGTTATCCTTCTCTTGGGTTTTAGGATATGGATGTAAGACCAGCGATTGGCAGTCCGTATCCTATTGGTGTTTGTGTGTGTGGAGTCTGATGTAAGTCCAACGATTGGCAGTTGGTTTCCAGTGTGTGTTTGTTGGTTCGGAGTCTGATGTAAGTCCAGCGATTGGCATTCGGTTTCCATGTTTTCCATTTTGTGTGGAGTCTGACATAAGTCCAACGATTGGCAGTCGGTTTCCTGTGTGTGTTTTGTTTGGCGTGCGTGAGCCTAACTACGGTAGCTCTGATTCTCATTCCAGATGAGATACGTAGGCATATGATGCGATATCCTAGCGAGCCCTTTCCCCTCTCTTTCCACCTGTGTCTTGTTCCAGTGTGTGTGCATTCTTTTGAGCAGTTTTAGCAACCTTATTCTATTTCTTTTGAGCGTGGATCCCGTCGAGTACGACGGACATGAGGGGTGCTAATACCTTCCCCTTGCGTAACCGACTCCCGATCCCATCTCTCTTTGGTCGCGAGACCATGTCTTTTCCAGTTTTACTTCGAGCGTTTCCTTTCCCTCTTTTGGGATAAATAACGCACGGTGGCGGCTCTATTTGTTTTGTTTTCGCCCGCCGGTTGTTTTTTCGTGGATGCGACAGCTGGCGACTCTGCTGGGGACTTGAGAAGTTGACCTCCTGCTGGTCCATCTTCCCTAAGCGAGTCTCTCCTAGCGCTCTCTAAGATAGTTTAGGTTGCTTTTATTGCTTTATTTATTGCATTTAGGATTATTATGTTGTATATATTTGCATAAATGTTTGCATGCATCATACTATCATTGTGTTGTCTTCTGTACAGGTGGTTCCTCTGATTTTGGGGGGGTGTTCTGAGTGGGGCTAAAACCCAGGCCCGAGTATACACCTAGGATTAGTATGGTCTCATGTTGCCTCTCATGTTAGGTCAACATGATCTTGGCGACGTGACATACCACAAGCCGGACGAGGTTCATCTAAGAGAGCTCTTCCGTTGTGGAGTACTCCACTCTGGTTGGGTTACCTCTTTTGAGCTATTGACTTCGGTGACCGTGCTTTCCCGGATCTTTGGTTTAGACGATCTTAAGAGAGCTACAACGGCACACCCGAAAGGGCAAACCCGTTGAGTATCTTTGCCCGATCGTCGAGACCATTATCCGCCTTAGGATGACCTGATTAGAATTCACCTGTGAGGGGAGGGTTGATTCTTACAGATGCATGTTCTGATGGTGACTTTGATGGTGACTAATGGTTCAGTTATTGGTCAGAGTTCTATTTATAAGTCGGATTTATGGATTTATGTCCGAGACGTCGGAGTGCTGTCCGTGGTATTTATCAGTGGGGATCCGTTTATTTCAGGATTCCCTGGGCTGATTCAGAGATTGTTGTGGTTATCTGTTCAGAGGATCTCTGGTGATGATGGTGATGTATCTTTCAGTTCCGTTTATTTCGGAACCCCAAGTCGGAGTTGTGGTTACATGTTCCTTCAGATGGTTGTGATCGGTTCAGAGGCCGTAACTCAGTGCAGTTGATGATCAGATGACTTGGAGGATGGCACAGTGCATTGCATTCATACATCAGCATCATTCACATTTTGCATTTATCTGCATCTAACTCATGTTTATCCATATGCAGGGACATTCTTGATCGAGATCCTGGTTGAGAGACTTCTTTGTTCCAGACATGAGGACCGGTTTGAAAGATGATGTCGTCTACAGTTTTTTCGATCCAGAGATTGGTCTGCTGAGAGATATGATGGCATTGATTACCCCTGACCATGTGGGGATGTTCCGTGAGGCATACGGTGGTATCCTGAAGTTGGTTTTCAGGCTCACAGATAGTGATAGGAGTGCCATTCATACTCTTCTCCAGTTCTATGACCCGGGCTTAAGATGTTTCGTGTTCCCGGATTACTTATTGGGACCCTTGATGGAGGATTATGCCAGCATCCTCGGTATTCAGATCCGAGATCAGATTCCTTTCTTTGCCACTAAGGGGGAGCCTGATGTTGCTGAGATTTCTCGTGCTCTGTATTTGAGCCCAGAGGTGACAAAGGGGGGTTTGAAGGAGAAGGGAAAGTTACCCGGTTTTCATCTGAGTTTCTTGGAGGCTAAAGCCAAGGAGCATGCTGTTGTGGGTAATTGGAGGACTGTCTGTGCTTTGATTGCTGTGAGCATTTATGGGATCATCATGTTCCCTAATCAGAAGAACTTCGTGGACATTAATGCCATCCGGTTGTTTATGCAGAGGAATCCCGTTCCTACTCTGGTTGGGGATGTATACTACTCGGTCCATAATCGGAACGAGAAGCGGCGTGGGGGACTGATCAGATGTTGTGCTCAGCTGTTGTACAAGTGGTTTATGGGGTATTTGCCTTCCAGAGGTGCCTTTGTTTTTCTCGATCCTATTGTCAAGTGGTCAGTCAGATTGATGGGTTTGCGAGCCACTGATATAGCTTGGACTCATAATGGTATGGCTGGATGAGACTTTATATACAGTTGTGGGAGTCTTCCCAATGTGCCTCTTATAGGAGTTCAAGGTTGCATTAATTACAACCCGGTGCTTCTTAGGAGACAGATGGGGTTTGCTGTGGAGGGTCCTCCTCTCGAGCGAGAGATTCAGGAGTCTTTATACTTCCCAATTGAGGGCAATCAGACAAAGTTGAGGCAGGTGTCTGATGAGTGGCGTAGCATTCAGAGAAAGGGCAAGGTTCCTTTTGGCAAGATTAACAGCAGGTCTTTTCCTCCATTTGATGATTGTCTTAGGAAGAGGATTGAGCTCACATATCTACCATTTCCTGGAGGTGATCCTTGGTGTCCTTTGATTGAGGGGCCATGTTCTTCTGTCAGTATGGAAGAGTTCCTTGAGATGAAGAAATCCAGAGATCAGCTGCAAGTAGAGAAGACTGAATTGGAGATGAGTGTTGCTAGGATTCAGATAGCCAATCAGGAGATCAAGGGAAGAATGGAAGATCAGGATAAGAAACATGCCATGGAAGCGAAGCGCTTTGAGATAGACACTGCCTATTATCGGAAGGTCAGCCAAGCATTGGAGTCGTCTACAAAGGAGCACGACATCACCAAGGAGAGGTTGGCTAGAGCTTCGAAGGTCATTGAAGACGAGAAGAGGAGACAAATCCTTGTGAGGGATCAGAGGGAAGACAGGGTCAGAGTCCTTATCGCCGAGTGGGAGGCAAAGCTGAAGATTAAAGAAGCGGAAAACGAGAAGATCATTGCCGAGAGAGATCACTATCTTGCTGAGAGGGATCATTACTTCAGACAGATGAAGATTCACCAGAAGGAGATAGGAAGACTGCAGCAGGAGAACACTGAGCTCAGGTTTGCCATGAAGTTTACTAAGATGGTTGATGATGCCGAGCCGTCTGTGGGGCCTTCTTCAGTGTAGCCTCTTGTTATCATTTGTGTTGGATTACCGTCAGGCCTGTTGACGGAATTCACTTGCTTGTATTTGCTTTCTGATTCTGGAGAATTGTATTTGACTTGTATCAGCTTGATGTATGACTATGGCACTTATTGTGCACTTTTGGTATGTAGTGGTTATTTTCATTCAGTGATCGATCTTCAAGCTTTATTTGCTTTCCTGTATGCACTCACATCACACACACGTGGTTGGGTGGTATCTTTGCTAAATCATATATCTTTGCTCTGTATGATGAAATCAGATGGTGAATGTCAGAATACTGCTGCCGGATTATTATCTGTCTCGATGAAGCCAGGATCGAAAGACAGAATGTTCCTCATATGGATAGACATTGCATTCATGCATAATCATAATAACCTGTCTTCTATTTTACAGGTGCCAGTTGCTAACATGCTTGGTTGTTTCAGGAATCATTGCTCGTGCGCGTAGAGTCATTCCCCTGTATACAACACGTCCGCACCGATATTTCACCAGACGCAACACACCTAGGCTGATGGATCTACCTAATACAGATTTTCTTGAGCTGAAGGAGAAGATGAATGAACTGATCAATATCATGCAAGGGTTTTCCGTCGGGCAGAAAGCACTTGCTGATAAAGTGGAGAAGCTCGAGCGGGCTTCGACTGCCAATAGTGGTGTCAATTTGGAGGGTGTCTCTAACCAGGGCCTTGGTGGTTCTAGGGATGGAGGAGACCTTGGGAAGAGGACAACTGTTGGTGTAGTGACTAACAATGCTGGAGGTTTCGATGCTGCTACCAGTGGTAGACCAGGTCCGATGGGTAATAATTTGAAGGACAGTCTGTTTCCTCCTTTCTTTGGGGCTGAGGAGGATAGAGAGGAAGACAGGGAAGCATATCAATTCTCTATGCTGAATGAACCCTTTGGTCAGTATGGTGTCCAACCGCCAAATAAGGAGATTCAGTTGTTGGCAGAGAAGATCAGGGCTCTTGAAAGCCATGCTACTCTGGGGTTTGTTAACATGTCGAATATGGGGCTAGTTGAGGGGATAGTGATCCCACAGAAGTTCAAAGCGCCTGCATTTGACAGATACAATGGGAGTTCCTGCCCGGAAACTCACCTCCAGGCTTTCGTCCGCAAGATCTCTGCGTATACGATGGATCAGAAGTTATGGATGTACTTTTTCCAGGACAGTCTGTCCGGAGGATCCCTTGAATGGTACACCAAGCTGAAGTCTTCTGATATCAAGAGCTGGCAAGATCTTGGAGATGCTTTCTTTAAACAGTACCAGTTCAACGCTGACATGGCTCCTAGTCGTACCCAGCTGCAGGGTATGTCTCAGAAGCCTAATGAGGGGTTTAAGGAGTATGCGCAGAGGTGGAGCGAGTTGGCTGCCAGGGTCCAACCTCCGTTGGTGGATAGAGAAATGTCAGATCTGTTTATGGGTACTCTTCAGGGTACATTTGCTGAAAGGATGGTTGGTTGCCCGGTCACTAACTTTGTCGATATTGTGGTGGCCGAGGAGAGAATTGAAAGTTGGTTGAAGCTGGGGAAAATCCAGGGTAATGCTTCGTCGTCTGGATCGAAGAAACCCTTTGGAAATGGCCAGAGGAAAAAGGAGGGTGATAATAGTGCCATATATACCCAAAGAGGACAGAGTAGGGATCGTTACTACCAGCACACTGATGCGGTAACCATTCCTGCTGATAATCATCCTGCACAACAACAGCAGCAACAACCGCAACAACAACGTCAGCCATTTCAGCAGAGACCGCAGATGGCTGGGTATCAGGTGCGAGGGCGAATGAATGATCGTCAGTTCGATAGGCCACCTGTGACCTATTCTTTCTTGTTGAAAAAGTTGAAAGACTTGGGGTTGGTTCAACTGAGAACTTTGGCTCCTTTGAGACCTGATCAGAGGCCAACCAGTTTTGTTGAGAACGCCAAGTGTGAGTTTCACTCAGGTGCTCCTGGACACAACATAGAAAATTGCAAAGCTTTTAAGCATGTGGTCCAGGACTTAGTGGATTCCAAGGCAATCAACTTTGCACAGTCTCCAAATGTTAATGCTAATCCCATGCCCGCGCATGGTCAAATGGGGGTGAATGCAATCTCTGATGAGGGCCGAATTGGGCTGTTGAGTGTTGGTCAATTGAAGACTCCGTTGGCTGAGGTCAAAAGGCAGTTGTTGAAAAATGGGGTCTTTCCGGGCTGTAATGACTGTTGTGCTGCGTGCATTGTTGCTCCCTATGGGTGTATACTGTTGAGGGAGGCTATCCAGAGGCTGATGGACGAGGGAAGTCTCAGGTTTGAGAAGGTTGATTTGGTGAAGGGAGATGTCTCCACCATAACTATCTATTTCGACCCGGTTGATTTGTCAACGCTGGCCGATGCGGCTCCAGTTACTATCACGGTACCTGGGCCAATTCCTTATGACAAAGATGATGTCGTGCCATGGCATTATGGTGGAGAGGTGTACTGTAATGGGGAGAAGCTGGAGGATCAAGCTGCAAGTGAAACCACCATTTCAAAGGTGGATAATGCCGGACCCAGTGGTTTCACTCGCAGTGGAAGGTTGTTTGCCCCTGATGCTTTGAGAAGTGGGGAAGGAGAAAAAGAAAAGAAAGAAAAGGCCAAGGCTTTAGCCAGGGCAAGAGGAAAACAAGTGGTGAATGAAGGTACTCCTGTGGTGACACCGGCGCCTGGTGGGTCGGAGAAAGAACTTGATGATGAAGCGGAAGAATTTCTGAGAATCATCAAGAAGTCAGAGTACAAGCTTGTTGACCATCTGCAGCAGACTCCATCCAAGATCTCAATCTTGTCGTTATTGTTAAGCTCCTAGGGGCATAGAGAGGCTTTGTTGAAGATTCTGAAGAGAGCCTATGTTCCCCAAGAGATAACAATCAATCAGTTGGAGATGGTGGTGTCTAATGTTAATGCCAGTCATGGGCTGGGTTTCACTGATCTTGACCTGACTGTGGATGGGAGGAATCATAATCGGGCTTTGCACATTGCTATGGAATGTAAAGGAGCCGTGCTCTCGCACGTGTTGGTTGATACCGGCTCATCTTTGAATGTGTTGCCAAAGAAAGCCCTGGCGAATCTGGACTGTGAAGGGTTAATCTTGACGCCCACTGACCTGATAGTGAGAGCCTTCGACGATTCGAAGCGGGCAGTGTTTGGGGAAGTGGAGCTCCCAGTGAAGATTGGGCCTGAGGTGTTTAAGTCAGTATTTTATGTCATGGATATTCAGCCGACATACAGTTGCCTGTTGGGTCGCCCATGGATCCATGCTACTGGGGCAGTGACTTCGACTTTGCACCAGAAGCTGAAGTATATCTGGGACGGGCAGGTCATCACCGTTTGTGGAGAGGAGGACATCTTTGTCAGCCACCTATCATCGTTCAAATACGTTGAAATGGACGGTGAGATATGGGAAACGCCGAGTCAAGCATTCGAAACCGTCAAGGTAGAGAATGCTCTTTTTGCCAAAGAAGAGGAGAAGCCGTCCATTTCTTCGTATAAGCAGGCCGCTGAGGTGGTGAAGAATGGAGAAGCTCCTGGTTGGGGGAAGATGATGGACATTTCCGCTAAGAAAGACCTATTCGGAGTGGGTTATCAGTCGGGCCGAGGCTCGTCAGGACAAGGTAGAGGACGTCGTCCGTCATTCACATTCACCAGTGCTGGAATGCTGGATCCAGATCACATCTGTATGGTGAGTGAAGAAGTTGACAGTGATTGCGAGATGGATCAATGGATAAAGCCGTGCGCACCAGGGATGGAAGTCCAGAACTGGAAGGCTGAAAAGATCATCACTGTCACTCTACTTGAAGAGTAATATTTTCTGTTTTCAGTTTTATTTGCATGGAAACCATACGTTTTGCCCGAAACGTAATGGTTCATTGTAAGGGCCACCTCATGTTTCATTTTGCAAAATTTGCATCATAAATAAAAGGATGTTTTTCAATTAAAAGCGGTGTTCCCTGTTTTTCATTTATTTTTGCAGTTTAAAAACAAATAAAAATGGCAATGTTTTCATTTTTCCTTTTCAATTTGTCTCGCTCCGGTTCTAAAGCATCCGATCTATCATGCCGAAGGAGAAGGCGAAGAAGATTGTGAATTGCCGGAGGAATTAGCCAGGTTGTTGAGACAAGAGGAGAAGGTGATTCAGCCGCACGAGGAGCAAGTTGAGATATTGAATCTGGGTACCGACGAGGTCAGAAAGGAAGTGAAAATCGGGGCCGCTTTGGAGGCGAGTGTCAAGAGCAGAATGGTAGCCTTGTTGAGAGAGTATGTTGATATCTTTGCCTGGTCTTATCAAGATATGCCAGGGTTGGATACCGATATCGTTGTGCACAAACTACCGTTGAGAGCAGATTGTCCTCCAGTAAAGCAGAAGTTGCGCAGAACTCGACCTGAGATGGCCATGGAAATTAAAGAGGAAGTGCAGAAACAGTGGGATGCTGGTTTCCTTGCTGTCACTAACTATCCGCCTTGGGTCGCAAATATTGTGCCAGTCCCGAAGAAAGATGGGAAGGTGAGAATGTGTGTGGACTACCGGGATCTGAACAGAGCTAGCCCGAAGTATGATTTTCCGTTACCTCACATTGATGTGTTGGTAGATAATACAACTCAATTCTCGGTGTTTTCCTTCATGGATGGCTTTTCTGGCTATAATCAAATCAAAATGTCGCCAGATGATATGGAGAAAACAACGTTCATTACACCGTGGGGCACTTTTTGTTATAAGGTGATGCCATTTGGTCTCAAGAACGCCGGTGCTACTTATCAGAGAGCCATGGTGACTTTGTTTCATGATAAGATTCATCATGAAATCGAATGCTATGTTGATGACATGATAGCAAAGTCCCAGACAGAAGAGGGGCATTTGGTAGATCTGGCCAAGTTGTTTGACCGGCTGAGACAATTCAGACTGAGGTTGAATCCGAACAAGTGCACTTTCGGAGTGCGGTCCGGTAAATTGCTGGGGTTCATTGTAAGTGAAAAAGGAATCGAGGTTGATCCTGCTAAAGTAAAAGCAATAAGAGAAATGCCTGAACCGAGAACGGAGAAGGAGGTTCGTGGTTTCTTAGGTAGATTGAACTACATTTCACGGTTCATATCTCATCTAACAGCCACGTGTCAACCGATATCCAAGTTGTTGAGAAAAGATCAAACGGTCAGGTGGAATAATGATTGCCAAGCGGCATTTGAAAAAATAAAAGAGTATTTGCAGGAGCCTCCGATTCTGATGTCTCCTGTGGAGGGACGACCGTTAATTCTGTACTTGACGGTCCTCGAGGGGTCTATGGGGTGTGTATTGGGGCAACATGACGAGTCTGGTCGAAAAGAGCATGCCATATACTACCTTAGCAAAAAGTTTACCGACTGTGAAACAAGATATTCACTGCTCGAGAAAACTTGATGTGCTTTGGTCTAGGCTGCTCGCCGACTGAGGCAGTATATGCTGGTTCATACCACTTTATTGATTTCCAAGATGGATCCAATCAAGTACATTTTTGAAAAGCCAGCATTGACCGGACGGGTTGCGAGATGGCAAATGATTTTGACTGAATATAACATACAGTATACCTCTCAGAAAGCAATCAAGGGGAGTGTATTGTCTGATTACCTCGCTCAACAACCTATTGAGGATTATCAACCGATGAAGTTTGAGTTCCCTGATGAGGATATCATGTTTCTCAAATCGAAAGATTGTGAGGAACCGATCCCGGAGGAGGGGCCTGACCCTGAATCCGAATGGATTCTGATGTTTGATAGGGCCGTTAACGTGAATGGTAGCGGTGTTGGTGCTGTTTTGGTTACGCCGAAAGGATCCCATATTCCTTTTGCTGCCCGGCTAACTTTTGAGTGCACCAACAACGTGGCTGAATACGAAGCTTGTATCCTGGGGATTGAGGAGGCGATTGATTTGAGAATCAAGAACCTTGTTATATATGGAGATTCAGCTTTGGTTGTGAATCAGGTTAACGGAAAATGGTATACGCATCAATCTCATTTAATTCCATACCGGGATTATACAAGGAGATTGTTGACGTTTTTCACCAAGGTGGTGTTGCATCATGTGCCCAGAGAAGAGAATCCGTTGGCGGATGCTTTGGCTACTCTGGCTGCCTTGATTAAGGTGCAGTGGTGGAATCAGTTCCCCAGTGTTGAGGTGGGACGTCTGGATTGACCGACTTATGTATTTGCTGTGGACACAGTGCCTGATGATGAGAAGCCGTGGTATTACGATATCAAGCGCTATCTGGAGACCCAAGAGTATCCTGAGGGAGCGTCCAAGAAGGACCGAAAGACTCTGCGGAGGTTGGCCATGGTGTTCTACTTGAATAAGGATGGGGTTTTGTACAAGAGAAATTTCGATTGGGTTTTGCTCAGATGCGTTGATGATAAAGAAGCAAGCCAGTTGATGAAAGAAGTTCACGAAGGGTCGTTCGGTACCCATGCCAGTAGGAATGCAATGGTGAAGAAGTTGTTGAGAGCCGGGTATTATTGGATGACAATGAAGGCCCAATGTTTTAATTTTGTGCGGAAGTGTCATAAATGCCAGGTTTATGCTGACAAGGTGCACGTGCCTCCAAATCCGTTGAGCTTGATGTCGTCTCCGTGGCCGTTTGCTATGTGGGGCATTGATATGATTGGAAAGATTGAGCCTACGGCTTCGAATGGGCACCGGTTCATATTAGTGGCTATCGACTACTTCACCAAGTGGGTGGAAGCAGCCTCTTATACGAACGTGACAAAGCAGGTCGTTGCCAGATTTCTCAAGAGGGACATCATTTGCAGATATGGAGTTCCCGAGAGAATCATTACTGATAATGGTTCTAATTTTAATAACAAGATGATGGCAGAACTGTGTCGGGAATTCAAGATTGAACATCACAATTCTTCTCCTTATCGTCCGAAAATGAATGGGGCGGTTGAGGCAGCCAATAAGAATATTAAGAAGATTGTGCAGAAGATGGTTGTGACCTATAAGGATTGGCATGAGATGTTGCCATTTGCATTGCATGGGTATCGAACTTTGGTGTGTACGTCTACTGGGGCAACGCCCTTCTCTTTGGTATATGGAATGGAAGTCGTGCTACCGGTTGAGGTTCAAATTCCCTCTTTGAGGGTCCTGATGGACGTGAAGTTGCAAGAGGCTGAATGGGTAAGGACTTGGTATGAAGAGTTGAGCCTGATTGAGGAAAAGAGGCTGGCGGCCATTTGTCATGGGCAGTTGTACCAGCAAAGGATGAAGCGTGCTTTTGACCGAAAGGTACGACCTCGTGTGTATCACGTAGGTGATATGGTGCTGAAAAGGATCCTTCCTCCTCAGAATGATCGTAGGGGCAAGTGGACACCCAATTATGAAGGTCCATTCGTGGTCAAGAAGGTTTTCTCTGGCGGAGCCTTGTTGTTAACGACCATGGATGGCGAGGATTTTCCATCCCCTGTGAATACGGACGCAGTTAAAAAATACTTCGTGTAAAGAGACCCGCTGGACGAAAAGAATAAAATGGTCCAGGCAAAAATGGGCATCCCGGCGAACCGAAAAAATGATGAAAAGGTTCGGGCAAAAATTAGGGATAAAAAGAAAAATTGTACACCCGGCAAGTCGAAAACCTGAAAAGGCGGCTTGGGCAAAAAAGGGTATCCCGGTGGACTGAAAACCCGAAAGGGCGGTTCAGGCAAAAGAGGGATTGAAACGAACAACTGCGTCTGACATGATTGTTTGTACTTTGGATATGACCATGGATAATCCCCGGTAGGGATCAGTCGGGAACGTCTTGTTCAGAAGGCAGAAAGCACGGAGAGTCTGAGGACATATGGGGTGTAACCGAGTTGGAACTCGATGAGATCACGAGTTCACATTGCCATTAGGATAGATTTTTCCTTTTGTGCGCAATTACCTCTTTTCAAGAACTGCTTCCTTTGTATTGCTCATTCGAGCCACACTTTTTCAATCAATAAAATGCATATTCAGTCAAATAATTTTGTTTTTTTGTTTTCATTACCCCTTTGATTGCAAAAATATCCAATTATTTTTGATAAAGAATCTTTGCATTTTAAGACATACAAGTCCCTTCCAATGCATGTTTATAAGATTGAAAACTTGAAATCTTATTCGGAAGGTTGAGTGACCCAAGTGTTGAAATCTTGACATGCCTGGGGCACGTTTTTATCTAACGATCTCTTTTGCAGGTACTGTTAGGTATTTTCACTCACTTGCAGGTTGTGATGTGAAGCCTTTTGACAAAAGATCCCCGTGGAGTCCAATCAGGGACAAGAGATTGAAGAATGGTGAAAAGATGGCGAGAACGTACGACGATCCTGGATATTAATCAAGAAGACTCTTCAAAGTCTGAAGATTAGAAAGCTTGTACCAAACTAAGGAGTTCGCTCTCCGTAGAATATGGGGCAGTCGAGAATACAAGGTGATGAATCAGAAAAGTCCAGACGAGTCTGGGAGTTCTCAAAATTGGAAAGCTAACATTGGACTTAGACGGTGAATGCCATGGTTCGACGAGTCGACGGGTGTTCAGTACCAGGCTTTCCCGGTTTCCCAAAGCAGGTTGGGGATTGTTACCTTCTCAGCAGATTCAAGGTCTGTGTCTTCCCAAGCAGGGTCGGGATGGTTATCTCCCCAGCAGGTTTTAGATCGGTGTTTCCTCAGCAGCCAGGCCTGAAGGTTGCTATTCCCCAGCGGAGGTATCTATTAGTAGTGGTTTCTCTAAGCAGAGTCGGGATTGTTATATCCCCAGCAAGTCAGAGATTGTTGGTTTCCCCACGGAGTGGAGTTGGTGGTTTCTTTCCTCAGCGAAGTCCCCAAGCGGATCGGGTTTCAGTGGAGGTTATCCCTGGTAAGGGTGGCCTATTTCCCGGCAGCAGTGCTATTCCCCAGCAGGGTGTAGGTTGGAGCAATGGCGAGTTCCTCTGCAGAGTGCCTCGAGCTCCTCAGAAGAGTCCCTTGAGGGGGATACTTTTTATGCATTCATCATGTAGATAAGCATAGCATATTGCATAACAAATCGCGTAACATTTCCATGATTATGGAGCATTACGCTAAAAAATATCATGCATCAGCATTGCAAGCATAAGCTAGTCTCAGACCGTGGTTACTGTTTGAGAGGTGGTTTCTCTAGAAGGTGAAGGTGTTACTCTAAGGAGTGTGGCATCATGATTTTGAATCAACAGTATTCCCCAGTAGTGCGATATTGGAGGAAGGGTTTCTATCGAGCAGAGAGGGGAATGTTAATCAAGGAAGTTTTGGGGTCCAAAAAGAAAAGAAAACAAGAGAAAGAATAATCCTCAGCGGAGCGTAAAGTGTTCGTTTGCTAGGGTTGAATAGAGAATAGCAGGTTCATGGCTTGTTATTCCCAACATGGGTCGTTGGCACGCGTGCCGCCTCTTTTATCATTGTTCCTTATCTCTGCCAATGCTGATCGGCATGGCCAGTTTCCCGGTGATCAGACCGAGGTGGGTATTCAGACCAGTTTCCGATTTTCAGATCGAAGAAGTTTCCGACAATCAGGTCGAAGAACTTGTGGCATTCAGGCCAGTTTCCGATTTTCAGATCGAAGAAGTTTCCGACAATCAGGTCGAAGAACTTGTGGCATTCAGGCCAGTTTCCGATTTCCAGATCGAAGAAGTTTTCGACGTTCAGGTCGAAGCACTTGTGGCATTCAGGCCAGTTCCGATTTTCAGATCGAAGGAGTTTCCGACGATCAGGTCGAAGTACTTGTGGCATTCAGGCCAATCTTCCGGTATCCAGACCAAAGTGGCGTTCAGGCCAGTTTTTTGGCGTTCAGGCCGATCTCCCGGTATTCAGACCGATATCAGTACTCTCATATTATGATGTTTAGTATTCAGACTGACGAGCGGCGTTCAGGCCATGGTTTTCCTGTGTTACCATTTATTTTGGTATTCAGGTCAACGTTTCTTCTCGGTATTCAGGCCGACTTTCTCCGTACCATACGGATTCTTCTTTGAGATTGCTTCTTCGCCGATTCTGACAGGCATTGTTAATTATTTCCCATCAGAGTGCAAATTGTTCGTCTGTTCTTGCTATTCAATCACTCTTCACCCTGATCATCTGAAAGCCGAGGCTATTCATATCGACAGGTTCACAGTGGATTGAATAGGGGCAGCTGTAACACCTCAAAATTTGCCCTCCTCTCTTGGGACTAGCTTAGCATATTGCATTTCATCTTTTAGGACATTAGGCATTACATCTTTGCATATCATGTGGAAACATTGAGCAAGTCATCCTCCTAGGTCTTTCTTAGAAGATAGAGAGGTTAAGAGATGCAAGCCTAAGGGTTTCATGAATTGTTCACTAACCATCTGAGGGTTTGT
Source organism: Lathyrus oleraceus (assembly GCF_024323335.1). NCBI lineage: Eukaryota > Viridiplantae > Streptophyta > Magnoliopsida > Fabales > Fabaceae > Lathyrus > Lathyrus oleraceus. The sequence continues at coordinate 444,353,762 of NC_066585.1, forward strand.
GCTCTAATTAGGGTTTCTTGGTTCCTCAAGGAGGTTGAGTATTGTCTTGGTTGAAATGGTGCATCATCATCATCACAGTTCATTATTCCTGATCAGATTCCTTGGGATTAGGGTTTTGACCTCTGGTCAACCCTAATCAGTTGCATTATGCAAGTCAGGGTTCTTCAAGGAGATGAGGTCTTCATTGAGATGGGGATCATCATATGATTCTATTGAGCTTGTGTAAGCTAGGGTTTCATTTTGGAGCCATTTCATCAGGAGGTTGAGGCTCAAATTCATCTGTGCATGACCAAGTCATCTATCAACTGCAAAAGTCAACCACAAGTCAAATGTTGGATTTGGAGGTGGGAAGTGATTAGAAATACTTCATTCATGTTCAAACAAATCTTATTTGACATTTCAAACATCAATATTGAAGAAAATAAAGTCAGGACAAAACTTTCCAAAAATAGAAAGTGACCTGTAATTTGAAATTGCCAAAAAAGGAAAGGTTTTCAATTCAAGATTACATCATCAAGAAAGATTCAAATGAAATTTTGTTGAACATGAAAGTTATAGATCTTTCTCTCCCATTTCCAAAAAGTCCAAGATCATCAATTTCTCATGTGTGGTTGAAGAGATATGGATCAATCTTGACCAAGTGAACATTGAACTTCAAATGTGCATAACTTTCTAACCAAAAGGCCAAATTAAGTGGTTCTTTTTGCAACATTCTTCTCGTGATCTCTACTTTCCAAAACATACATCACATGCCATGCATGCTCATCACATAATTTTTTGGAAAATCGCTTGATTTTGGAGGGAAAAATTCAAGTTTGAATTTGGTTCATTGTTTGATCATTCTAGCATTACCATTGGCTTCCAAATGACATTTCAAGTGAAATCCCAATGCAATTCGTACTGTTCATCCATGCATTTTCATGCATAAGGGTGAAATCCCAATTTTGCCAAAACACCTCCTAATTGCTAATTCCAATTACCATTGCTTAAGCATGATTAGAAACCTGATTAGGAGGGAGTATATAACACAAATCTCTAACTGTTTTTTCACAATTCCCAAGTTTAGATCTAGAATCACCAAAAACTCCAAAACTTTTCTCTCAATTTTTCTTCAATTTTCTTCAAACAATTTGCATATTCATTGCTTAATTCATCATCTGGAATCATCATGGAGCATGTTTGAAGGAAGAATCACATGAATTCGTGCATGATTGGAGTAGCTTGAAGCTTAAACTCATTAATGGTGAATCCAAGATTCTGTTGAATCGTGTGCAATATAGCCTCAATTTCTCTTCCATTCACTTGCATAAGCATTGTAGAGGATCATTGGAGCTTTGCACAGCCTGAATCAAGCAAATTCTAAAGCTGCACTTCAAGAGGTCACTTTTTTGACTTCCTTAATTCTCTAAATTGTTGATATATTCTTGTAGATCTCTTAATGGTGATGATTCTGCACTTTGAATCGAGCGATTTCGTGCATAATTGAGTGAGATCCATGCGTTTAAAGTTTTGGTGATGAAACTTATTCCCTTCGATTCGTGTTTGTTTGTGTGTTTATTGATGAAATGTTGGTTGATTGTTGATGTGCAATGCAAGATCTACCTATTGATGTGCTTAATTTTAAAAACTGGAGAAATTGTTCTTGATGATGATGATGATGTTACTGTTCATTACGCGTGTGTTTTGGAGAAGACGATTCAGGAGAATAGAGAACGGTTTTTTGATTCCAAAAGCGTTGCAGTAGGTTTCGCTAGGGCTCAAACCTGATTGGCTGCATGGGAAGCCCATGCAGCGCGCGCCAATTGCATTTTAAATCCGGCCTGGGTTCGATTCCGTGCCAGGACCATATTTTCGATTGCCTTGCCATATTTTGCCTATTCCCTCCATTGATCATACATGCTTCTCTTACATGATTTTTAATTTTTCTTCAACTTCATAAATTCATAACAAATAAAATAATCATCCAAAAAATATGAGGTTTTTTGCATATTGTTCCTTATTTTGTCTAGTATTTTTTGATGATTAAAATGGAAATTGTGCTTGGCTGGATTTTGTTTTGCCCTAGGGTTCTTGTACATGTATCATGTTTTGACATTGCCTCGCTTCTTCATTTGTGAAATGCTCAATTTTAATCCAATGCTCATGAATTTTTACATGTTGAAACTAGACATCTTGCTGGACATGTTGGTGTTGAGTTTGCATTTTTATCAATTGCCATTGCTGATTTATGATTTTTCTAAGTTAGGTGTGACAATGTGTGTCACACCTTGTGATGTCCAACATGATTGATGAATTTGCCATATCAAATGATCTCCAAATGTTCTGATTTTTTGTATGGTGCTTGATATGGATGTTGTGAATGTTCATAATTTTTGGTGGAAATTTTGGATTGATTTCTGATTTGATTGAAATTTTTCATTCTGGATGGTCTTTTTTGGGCTTTTGAAGTGTCTTGATCTTTATTGGATCGTGAAATGCTTGTGGTTTATCCTATGGATGTGAAATTTTGCACACTAATTCTAGACAGGTTGAATGGTGTTTTGGCTTTGGTTTGAGGTTTTTACCAATTACCATTTCTGTTTTAGGCTTGTGCTAAGTTGGTGTACCAAGTTGTGTCACATGTGTGCTTGATTGTGCTTGCCTTGGCTTATGCAATTTGATTACCATGCCTAATGTTGCCCAATTGCCCTAATTTTTTGTGTGATGATCATGTTGTATGTTCTGTTTACCCATGAATTTTGCCAAAATTATTTGAATCATTTTTGAATTATTGTGCATTTGTTCATTCTGATGTCACAATGTGGTCATAACTTGCATACCTTGCCATGTTTGGTTTATGAAATGAATTTGGTAATTGATATTGATGTGGGACATTTTGGATTGTATTCTTGATGGATTGAAGTTGATGCATGTGAAATTTCATGTTCTGTTTTGAATTTTTTCTCCCTCTTTGACCCTAGGCCTTGACCTAGTGGTTGGTTGCTTATGTTTGAGCTTTGATTTCAGGTTGAGCACTCAAGTTCCATAGTTGTTGATGCTCTATCACTTGAGCCTTTGATGTTTACTTGTGACTACTAACCTTGTGTGTTTTGTAGGGTTGTTAACTCATTTGAGTTTGACTTGTTGGCTTATGCCTTTGCTCATTGGGTTTGACTGTTTGATATTCATGATTGTCTGTTTGTCTGTATAGTTGAACTGATTTGTGTGATGTTTCAACAGGTACATAAGTTGCTTAAGTTCAATTTGAACTTGCTTTTGCTTGGTTGCTTAACCAGTGAGGTATAATATTTCTGACTTCATGTAGTCTGGAAGACCTGTCCTGTTATTTGGGCAGTCACCTGTCTGAAGTCCTCCTTAAGAGGCAATGCTTGTGAATGTTTATCTTTGTGCCAAGCAAGAAAAGTTCTTTGATAAGGCAATTGGCAGATAAAAGAGATGTGTAGTCCATCTCCTACTATTCAGTGTGTCATTCACTTTGCTCACACACCTTGTGTTGATGCATTGTGGATATTAACCCAAGATCTTTGTTGAGTCAGTCACATGTGGAGAAGAGTTCCAACTTTCTGAACTCCCACTTTCATTTGTTTGAAGCTCTCCCAGGCCAGGGATAAGAGCTGTGAGGTCTTACCCTCACTTCCCATTTCATCTGCTTCACCCTAACTCTCAATGTTAGGGTTAAGAGCTAATTACACCCGATTCCAGTCGGTTGGTGTTTCACAGCCTAACCTTGTGTGAGCCCACTTTGTTTGTATATAGTGTGTGCTGATTGTGTGTATGTTTGCTTTGCCTGTGCTGTTTAGGATAGCTTGCTGCCTGTGCAAGTTAGATAGAAACCTCAACCTAGGACCATGGTGGATTACATGATAACTATTAGGCTCGAGTCAGTCTCCCTTCTAGTTTGTCATTTCCCAGTCTCTGGTTAGGAGGAAGTTTCTCCCCTGTTAAGGGGAACTACGTTGCCCTGATCCTCATACCAGATGAGGTACGTAGGCAGGAGGTCGTACGAGATCTCTCCGGGCACCCTTTTTCTTTTTGTGTGTGTTTGCTTGACAGTTATTAGGCTCGAGTTCCAGACTCCCTATTAACTTGTCTGTTTGTTATCCTTCTCTTGTGTTTTAGGATATGGATGTAAGACCAGCGATTGGCAGTCCGTATCCTATTGGTGTTTGTGTGTGTGGAGTCTGATGTAAGTCCAGCGATTGGCAGTTGGTTTCCAGTGTGTGTTTGTTGGTTCGGAGTCTGATGTAAGTCCAGCGATTGGCATTCGGTTTCCATGTTTGCCGTTTTGTGTGGAGTCTGACATAAGTCCAACGATTGGCAGTCGGTTTCCTATGTGTGTTTTGTTTGGCGTGCGTGAGCCGAACTACGGTAGCTCTGATTCTCATTCCAGATGAGATACGTAGGCATAGGATGCGATATTCTAGCGAGCCCTTTCCCCTCTCTTTCCACCTGTGTCTTGTTCCAGTGTGTGTGTGCATTCTTTTGAGCAGTTTTAGCAACCTTATTCTATTTCTTTTGAGCGTGGATCCCGTCGAGTACGACGGACGTGAGGGGTGCTAATACCTTCCCCTTGCGTAACCGATTTCCGATCCCATCTCTCTTTGGTCGTGAGACCATGTCTTTTCCAGGTTTACTTCGAGCGTTTCCTTTCCCTCTTTTGGGATAAATAACGCACGGTGGCGGCTCTGTTTGTTTTGTTTTCGCCCGCCGATTGTTTTTTCGCGGATGCGACATCATCCCCTTTGCTCACACCTTGTGTTGATGCATTGTGGATATTAACCCAAGATCTTTGTTGAGTCAGTCACATGTGGATAAAAGAGTTCCTACTTTCTGAACTCCCACACTTTCATTTGTCTGAAGCTCTCCCAGGCCAGGGATAAGAGCTGTGAGGTCTTACCCTCACTTCCGATTTCATCTGCTTCACCCTAACTCTCAATGTTAGGGTTAAGAGCTAACATCACCCGATTCCAGTTGGTTTGTGTTTCACAGCCTAACCTTGTGTGAGCCCACTTTGTTTGTATATAGTGTGTGCTAATTGTGTGTATGATTGCTTTGCCTGTGCTGTTTAAGATAGCTTGCTCCCTGTGCAAGTTAGATAGAAACCTTAACATAGGGATCGTATGCATGACAACTTCTAGGCTCGAGTCGTAGTCTCCCTAGTGGTTTATGTCTCCCTTTTTATCTGGTTAGGCTAGTCCTTTTTCCCTGTGTAGGGGAACTACGTCGCCCTGATCCTCATACCAGATGAGGTACGTAGGCAGGAGATGAGCTGATCTCTCCGGGCGCCCTTTTTCTTTTTCAACCCCTTCTGTTGTGTTGGAGTCTGACGTAAGTCCAGCGATTGGCAGTTGGTTTCCTGTGTGTTTGTTGGTTTGGAGTCTGACATAAGTCCAGCGATTGGCAGTCGGTTTCCTGTGTGTGTGTGTGTGAGTTTGTTGGTTCGGAGTCTGATGTAAGTCCAGCGATTGGCATTCGGTTTCCATGTTTGCCTGTTTGTGTGGAGTCCGACGTAAGTCCAGCGATTGGCAGTCGGTTTCCTGTGTGGTTTTGTTTGGCGTGCGTTAGCCGAGCTACGAGTGCTCTGATTCTTCCTCTGGATAGAGAAGATACGTATGCATAGGATGCGACATCCTAGCGAGCATGTTTCCTCTGTCCCCGAACTACGTCGACTCTGATGTCTGTGCCTGACAGACTACGTAGGCCCAGGATGCGATATCCTACCGAGTTAGTTTCTTTTGTCTTTCTGTGTCTTCTTTCAGCCTGTGTGTGCAGTTTGTTTGAGCAGTTTTTAGCAACCTTTATCCTTCCTTTTGTGCGTGGATCCCGTCGAGTACGACAGATGCGTAGGGGTGCTAATACCTTCCCTTCGCATAACCGACTCCCGACCCCATCTTTCTCTGGTCGCGAGACCATGTCTTTTCCAGGTTTACTTCGAGCGTTTCCTTTCCCTCTTTTGGGATAAATAACGCACGGTGGCGGCTCTGTTGTTTCTTTTTCCCGCCGGTTTTTCGCGTAATGCGACAACAACAACTTTGTTTTTGAACAACATTCAGTATGTGTCGATCTATGGTTTAGATGTGTTGACATATAACCTTGTTTTTCACATAAAAACATAAATTTGACTTGTAAAAATGTTTTTAACATGATTTTAAGTACCCTAAGATGAAAATGAACATCTCGACATAAAGGATAAGATCCAAAGTACGCAAATAATAAGTGTCTTGGTTTTGACATCATTCAAGACATTTATAAGAGGACAATGCACTCACACCTTTTGATGTGTGAGACCAAGAGAAGTGGCAACCAAAATAAATGACCTCAAGAAAAATTAACGTACAGATAAAATAATGTTAGCGACCACTTGAGTAAGAGACAAATAAAATAGGAGTACACATATAATTTGTTTACCCAGTTCAATCAGAATGACCTACTATGGGATAAAGAGGAACTCTCCAATTGATTATACTTCAAAAGTTGTTAAAGGAGAATACAAATGAGTTGGGATAAAATAGCCTTCAAAGATCTCAAGAACAAACCGTATTTTCAACATAAGTGTTTTCCAATCTCTCCAACTATAAATATATGAATCAAACAAATTCAAGGTATTTAGATGTATTTCCCAATCCCCATAGATTTCTCCAAAGGTCTGCTAAATTCGTAGAACAACGAATCTTAACAATTTCCACCATTATCTCTCTAAGTTTTTCTCACTATGATGACCATATCTTTAATTTTTATTTCTCATGCTAATAAAAGTGATAGAGATCCATATTTATAACCTTCAAAACCCTAAAGATTAAATTCAGACCCAAAACACGACTCAAATGAACTCATCTACAACCGAACTAACCTGTGACCTGACAACTTTCATTGTCCATTTCTCGCTTATACAACTCCATTTTTATGCAAGAAAAACTCCCTTTAGAACTATTTTGTGGCTCCTTCGTTGATCCACAACTCATCGAAAAAATTAGACTTTACAAAAATGTTTTTTTATACTTCATGGCTCGAGATTTTGAGGCTTACTTATACAATTATCCATTTTGACCCAAACTCAATGGTGATGTCAATTATAATCAACCATCTTGGTGATCCTTGAAAAGCTTAAATTGTTAATCAAAAAATTGATCACACCCAAGAAGTACTTGAACCTTGATTTAGGAACTTGCATTCAATCACCCTTTATTTCTTAGGTAGTCTCACAAGACCGCACTCATGATTTTTCACAATTTAATCAATCACCATGTTTAACCATCTTTGACCCTCTTTGCATTTTAATTCCTCCTTAAAGGTATTTAGTTTCATGTCATATAACCATTCACTTAAATTCAAAGTATAAAAATTAAATTAAGCATAAATATATCACAAATCGAATGATAATAGGGGTCATTGTAAACTTCTCCTCAATAGAGCTAGGAGTAGGAGCCTTACCTTCCTCTTTATATTTAGTATTCCTATAATGAACCTCCACCTTAATCTGAGTGTTCTCCATTAGAGTTTTGGATTCTTCAACCTTCAGGTCTTTACTCTTCCTCCTCGTACGGGTCTCATCGAAAGTAACATGTACGTAAATGATAAATCTTGATCCTCTAATTTCCGTCTTCCATAATCTGTAACCCTTTAAACATTCATAATAACCAAACAATACACACTTCACGTCCTTAGAATCAAGTTGGTATATATTGAGTTATGAAACAGAAAAGCTTTGAAGACCTTTAAGTTAGAGTACTCTACTGGTTTCCTACTATAAACCTTTAAAAATGTCTTGAACTCTTTTCTTGTAAATGGACATATGTCGATCAGATAAGGTAATTTATCACAAGCCTTGCCCCGTAAACTCTTTGGAACCTAACTTTAAGAAAAATGCCAATAACAATTCTATACCTCTTTATAATTTATTTCCTGCAAAACTCATTAAAATACTCTGAAATAACCTCCAAGACCTTTGTTAGATTTTCTCTCACTAACATGCCCTGATCTCAAATCCCACAAATTGTTTCTTTCCATGATAGTCTTCACTAGCTAATGATGTATGACCAATACAAAAGTGGAACCATCTAAAATGTATAACTCATACATTTTAAACCCTTCAACCATAGTCCATGCACCATACAATTAATTCAACATCCCGTGTTCAAGTCTAGTGCAATAGACTAGATCATCAACATACCTCACACTATGAAGAAGGAACTCACGATCATCAAATATATTAAGTATGATTGTATAAATACCATGAACTTTGCAAGTCTTATTGTCACCGAGTTGAATGACTTCACATGCTTTAATCTCTAGAGTATAAAGGTATTCTTTCATTTGGAACATCTAATAAGAACATCTTGAGTTCTTGACACAACTACTTTTAGTATGTAAACTTGACACCACTAGTACGACAACTCTCTCATAACCATCCAAATCTGAGACAACTACAATATCAACAAAAGTTTAATTTCCCTCCCTCGAGATATCCATCATGAAGAGGCCAATTTTATGAAAAATAAAACCATTTAACCTTGACTTATCAAAATCCTTGGATTCAGACTTCCCTCCACACTTACCCCATCTTAAGATACCTAAGACTTCACAATTATTATTGACCTTTAAATATTTCATAATTTAAGCTCATTGGACATTATAACTATTTTAATTTCATCCATGATGATAGTACCTTCCTTAAAATAAATAACAGTATCCTATGAATGCTCAAATGATTTGTCTAATAAGGTTAATAATATTAGATTCTTGTCCTCATCATCAATCTTCGCTTCAATATTCTCCAAGAAAATGACATTGTAAAATTCTATGAATTACTCCCAAGTGGATTTGTTTTCTACCATTTATAACGAGTAGACTTGTTGTTTCAGACATAATTTGTGAGCCAGGAAATTAGTTATATATAATGATTCAACTTGACACATATCAAAGTCTTAGTATTCTCTCTAAAAACATCCCCTAAAACTTCATCTTTGAGGTGCAAGATATTGGAACTTAGAGCCTTATCCACCATCTTGGTTTTTTCTGATTGTGCTAGGAGAGTGAACATCAATGTCTCGCCCTATAATACTTATGCATGCTTTTTTAAGTTAAAATTGCTTTCATCTTTATCTTCCACAGTTTAAATGTTTGTCTCCATAAAAGTTCTAGATGTCCAATTTAGAACTCACAATGCTTATTTGTAAACATAACCCGTTTCTCCTCAATGGATGCCACTTGTTGTAAAATTTAAAGGTTCAACCACATGTATACCTTTTTTATGTGTGGGACAAAGAAAAACGGTAACCAAAATAAATAGCCTTAAGGAAAATTAATGTACATGTAGAAGAATGTTATAACAATTAAATGAAGAGTACACAAAGAAATTATTTACCTAGTTTAATTAAACCAATATAATGTAGGGGAGAGTAACTCTAAAATTCACTATACTTAAAATGTTATCACAAAAATATTACAAGAAATTAGCCTTAAATATTCCTAAGAACAAACTCTATTTTCCCCCAAGTGTTTCTTAACCTCTCCAACTCTAAATATATAAATCACACAAACACATGATATTTAGAAGTGTTTCTCAATCCCCTTAGAAATCCCCTATAAATTTATCTTACTAGGATTACCATTTCCTCCCTCTTGCTTTCTCACTAAACTATGAGTTAACTAAGCAAAATTAGAATTAACTAAAAGGGGATTTTGTAATTTAAGTTTAGGTTGATATAATTGAAAAATCAACTAATCCATTGATTTGACAATCTCAAACATATCACTGATTATTTAGGATTCAATTTTTAAATGAGATTCTGTTTCTATTTAACTATAGAATTGATCAAAGAAGCATCAATAAATCCTTTCTGTATATCTTTTCTATGATTGGACTAAGCATCACATTGGGAAAAAATCATAATTAACGATCTAACATCTTAAAATTATGATTGAATTAAGGAATAAGATTCTATGAATATCAGGAGGTAAACTATCCACTCCTTAAATCATTATTATTTCTAAGAAAGTCTAAGATTTAGGATCAACACAAGTATAAATATTCCATCATCTTGAAGAGAAAAAAAAGACCTAACTAAAACATGTAAAACACAAATATATAAAGCTTTCCACCTCATTATTATTTCTCTTTATCTTGTTCTCCAAGTTATCCTAATAATCATGATGCCAAACTGAAAAGACATTCATGGACTAGGGTTTTCAAGGGTACCGTTCATCATCTACCTGCTGCATTGAAACCTCTTCAACAAGAAGAGTTACCAGCTGTTGACTTGGTAAGTTTGCTGCCACCAAGACCGTATAATACAAAGAAAAGGAGCAGGAGATATCTTATTCATGATGGAGTTTCTAATAATACTGCTCCAATACCGTCGTTGGATATGTCTCGCGAATCAGTTGCGAATCTTGATTTGAATCATCCTGATTCTGAGAGGATGAAACTTTCAAGCAATGGGAATGAAACCGAGATGATGCAGAAACCATTTGTGCCGCTAACAAGTGATGGTATTAATGAAACAGTGGGGAAGGAGGAGAAGAACCTGAGCGAAGGTGAAACAGCGGAGTCAAGAGTTGTTGGAAACTTTGATTTGAACGAGCTCCAGACGCATGATGTTGAAACAGGCCTGCCAAGAGTTGTTCGAGACTTTGATTTGAACGAGCTCCCGACTAATGATATTGAAAAAGAATGAGTGTAATTGTGCCACTGCTTGTCACTTTATGATGTTTATGTTGAAAGAGAATGAATTATATTCCACTGTCATGTAATTAGATGCATGACAAGATATATGTAAGTTTTAGATTTAATATGATTATTAATTTTCACCTGTTGATTGTGTTATTTTTATGTTATTGAATGAACGTAGATGATTTGATGTTATAATAACTAGCTTTTCATTTAGAAATTCTTGATAACTCTTTTTTGTTTTATAATTACTTTCCATAACTTGATAGAGGCGGTTTTTTTTATTATTATTAATTTGGTTCAATAACTTAAACATGTATTTGACATATTTAACTGTTTTGCAACGGTAAGAAGTTATAACTATTGATTTTTTGTGATGATCATTGTTTGTAATAAAAGTCAAAAATATCTGTAGGAAAAAGTCTGCAAAACTTTTAGTGTGTTTGCTTGGGATTGAATTCATCTGGAATCTCAAGAATCAATATGCATTAATTATTCCTAGATGTATCAAACTTATAGAAACATTTATGGAAAACATTTAAAGAAGAAACATTTCATTATTCTCACATATTCTAGAAAAGTTTATGTTCTAGGTTAGTTTTTTTCACTTTGTTTAGTCACTTATTCTTTTTCTTTTTACTTTTTTTTTATTTTGTATTCATCCTTAAATGTTAGCTCTAGTAGCTGTGATTAGTCCTGGACACCAACTTGTGGTCGAGCCCAATCCATGCAAACCCAAAAAAAAAGATTTGAGCGGGTTCAAACATGCCATCGATTTTACGGACCCAAATCACAATTTAGATTGGGTTAACATGGGCGAGTCTGGGTTTTAGAAGTAGAATGGAGATACCCTAACCCACACATAGGAAATGGTAATATAATTGCTACAAAGTATTTTTAAGTGATTGTTATTAGGGTTTAATGGTGATGCATCGATAGTATAATTTTTTTTTACATTGTCATTCAATAGGAATATATCATTTTGTCATGTCATATAATTATTTTAAAATTTTCAGTTTGATTGGACGAGATGTATGATCGTTATTGAGTGAGAGTATAAAATAAATTTACAGTGTTTCTGCATAATCCCTTTTTCTTGTTATTGACTAATTTTCACTAAAGTTGTTAATATATTTAGGAGTGAGATTATCTATGTTGAATTATGAATGATTCATCTATTTTTTTATTTATTCTTTCTTGTACTTGAAAATTAAAAGTTAGTATGAGATGCTCGAAGATGAAAGTTATATCACACAAATTGTTTTTAACTTAGAATGTATCTTATTTTCTAATCACAACTATATTTTTTTTATTAGTATAATTCTCTAAATTTGATAGTTGTTATTATATAATTGATATTATTTTGTTATTTTTATATGTTTGTAAGACTTGTTATTTTGATAATATAATTGGAATTTTTTGTGATGTTGCTTTAAATTTTGTGTGGTCCATATAGAAAGTATTGTTAAAAATTTAAAAATATTAATTATAGGAAAGAAATATTTGTTAACAAAAAGAGACATATACCAACGGAAATATGTGGTGGATAAAGTTATTAAATAGTGTAATTAGCCATTGGTATAGTCTTGAAATTTTGTCCAACCCCTGAAAATCGTCGTTGGTATAAGATATTGGGACGGAAATGTTGGAAATCCCCCAAAATCTATGGAGAATTTCAATCAATCTTGATGAACAAGATTGTTATTACCCACAATAGCAATGAAAAGAAAGAACAATGGAAAAAGAAATAATGTAAATAACGATGAAGGAGAAGAGAAATATAATTCTGCAGAGTTTCTCTCTGCCTACAAACTGTGGAAAACTTCTTATTCACTTTGCAACTGCAAAATACTGTGAATACAATGTTATGAATGCTCTATTCACCTCATTACAAAAATAAGGGTTACTCCCTCTATTTATAGATTTAGGTTAACTTGGACCTCAAGGCAAAACCCAAAACTATAAAAGCCCAAAATAACTAACACTACTAAAATAGGCCTAAGTCGAAATTCTGTGTGAAGCAACATGCTTCGACACTTCGACACACTAACACAACTTAACACACTAGGTGGTTTGACACTTCCTTACTCTGTCGAGCAACCTGCTTTGACACAAGGAATTACAATTCAACACACCACCTAATTCATTGTGTCTAAGCTATCTACATTCATCATAGCTCTTAGTCTTCTGAACACTTCGACCTGCACTCCCTTCTTTGATGCATCATCAAACCTCTACCACTCTTGTAGAATTCGATGCCAAGAAAATATGAAATGTCACCCAGATCTGACATTTTGAATTCCTTATTGAGATCACCTTTGAAGTCTTCGATCTCCTTCTTGCAACTACCTGTTATCAACAGGTCATCGACATAGAGGCATAGTATAAGCAATTCACTATTGCTTCTTCTTACATATACTCCATGTTCAAATTTGCACTTCACAAATTCCTTCTCCCTTAGAAAGCCATCTATCTTCTTGTTCCAAGCTCTTGGAGCTTGTTTAAGTCCATACAAGGCTTTATGTAGCCTGTACACCTTTCTTTCTTCGCCATGTTTCACAAACCCAGCTGGTTGTGCAACATAAACTTCTTCTTCTAAGGGGTCATTAAGGAATGCACATTTCACATCCATCTGACACATCTACCAGTTGTTCATGTTTGTTAGACCAACAACCAACCTGATTGTTTCGATCCTAACAACAGGTGCAAAAACTTCGTCGAAATCGATTCCTTTTTTCTGAAGAAATCCTTTCGCCACAAGCCTCGCCTTGTGTCGAGTTACTTCTCCTATGGGATTCAACTTTACCTTGTATACCCACTTCACGCCGATCACCTTCTTGTCTTGGGGCAATTCAACAAGTAACAAGTGTTGTTGACTTCGATTGACTTCAATTCTTTGTCCATTGCTTTCATCCACTTTGAATCTTTCAATGCCTCAGCTGCATTGACAGGTTCGACATCTGCATAGAAAGCATAATGTACCAGCTCACATTTTTCATTTACCACATCATCTGATGTAATTACACATTCTTGCAACCTTGCAGGCATAATGTTAGCTGGAGATTTCGACCATTAGGTTGAAATTCTTTGAAAATATTATGTTTTGAAGAATAATATAAAAATGGCTTTGTCGAACTATTTATTAAATCCTTTGCTTGGGAGAAAGGACCTTTTTGTCGAAGCCTAAGACTTATAAGATTTTAGGATCTCCACAAGTTCTCTTCGACATAGGCGTTTGGCAGATTCGAAGCTTCGAGCGGGAAGGATTTGAAACTCAAACAAAGTAGTTTCGTCAGGCGAACGCGTGGAAGCATCTGAGACACACAGCGTTTGAAAACATTGAACGTGGCAATCATCTGTGTAGAGACCGTTAGGGTCGAATTGTTATAAATAGGAGTCTTAGTTTTTAGATTTGGTGTGTTCAAACTGATATACAAAATTCACTAAAAATACTCAAAGTACCAGAGCGAGAGAAACGAGTCTTTGCTGAAAATGTATGTATGAAGAACACCATGATTATATTTCATGTTCTCTTTTTAATGCAAGTTACTTAAATTAATCCATTTACTGTCTTTATGTCTATTTAAGCTTTCTGTCGAATTGCCTTTATCTTCAAAGTTTTTCGTCATTACTTTTACCTTTGCATTTACATTTCGCCAAACCTTTATTTCCAGCACTTTTTCAAACTGAAAACCTTTTACTTCAAGTTATTCATCTTTACTTTTTCCAATTACCTTTGTTATCTTAAAAAAGCCCTTTTTTACAGAATCACTGCCATTTGTCCTTTATCTTTAAAGTCATAAGCCTTTAGATTTTGTTTAGAGTTATTATCAAAACACTCTTTACTTTGTACCATTAACGCTAGATAAAGAACCCTAATTACCATTCATAAACCAGAAACAAACTTAATCATGAATCAAATCACCATAACACTAGTTCTTGAGACACATGTCCTAGGATCAATCTAGTCGATCCTGTAAGTTACCAAGATTAATAATATTGGAGGACTAGCGGTTGTTTGTCAGACATTACTGGTAAACAAATTGGCACGCCCAGTGGGACGGTGTCAAAAGAACTGTTAATTATAATAGTTTGCTTTACTTTTACAATACAAAATTGTTGTTATTCTTTTGAGTTAAAAAATCATAGTGTTGCATGAACCTTAGAAGTGGTAAGATAGCCAACAATTCACAACCTATAACCAAAAGAAAAAACACAAAAAAGATGGTTAATACAACCAGTCAAGGGGAACAATTTCCTCCCCAGGGAACAGGCACAATCGGAACAAGTTCGATTGATGCACCCACTGAGATCCCTAGTACACAAGCCATACCAACATCTGGATCCATGGTCTTAAATAATTCGACAACAATGCATATTATGTCAAGCGTATAAGACATTTCTGCAAGTTCAACCCCTAGGCCACCGGGATTTGAGAATTTTAGGCCTTTGAGAGAATACCCATATGGAATGCCATCTACTGCCATGGCAGGACTTCAAAATAATACTTCCATATATGCTCAACCCCATAATACAGTTATTTCGCCAATTCATAATTATGGTTCTAGCATGAATTAAGAAGGAGATGAGTAACATAGTGAAAGAAGGAGATGAGTACTTGATGTGTGAGTTCCGCAATAACTTTGTCACCAACTTTATTACCTCTCGTGCTGCATCAACACCTAAACCAAAGTTCCACAAAAACAAGTAAACCTTAATTATATTCTAAGCATAAGCAAAGAATGAACTAATTTGTATATACACATTATATAACCACTTATTATTTTTATATAAACTACAAAGCAGTTTTCATAAGTTAAAACAATTGATAGACATGTCATAAGCTATTTCTTACGTATCATAAAACACTCAGAAAAAGTGCTTATGCTGATCAATAAGCTAAACTGTTTTTGTAAACTAATCAAAACATCGAAGCAAGCAAAAAATAAGGTTAGTTTCAAAATTGATTTTGAAGAAAGTATACAGCTGGCATTAGTAACAGTAGTTTACTCTGTTTGCTTTTCTTAATCGCTACTCACACATAATATATTCTCAATAATATAAATCAAAATAAAAAATATAAACATTGGAAATGTATAATAAAAGCATTCATGAGAGCGGAGATCACGTTCTCCTTATAAAATCTAAAAACAAAACACTTATCTGTTATTATTAAAACAAAACTTGTTCCAACTAGTCCATCATATATTCCTTTCATCATTTTTAGTTCTCCACCAATAATCGTGGGTTAATCTATTCATGATATTACATAGGTTTTTTTGAAAATTTAAAAACACTCATAATATAGTTAGGAATAATATGGACAACGACTTTATTTAGGATAGTCATTTCTGCATAAAATAAGTTATTTTCCTCCCATTAAGTTTACCTCTAATTCTCTCCAAAATGTACGTAAAATCCCTTCTTTTGGATTTTCCAAATTAGACCGGAAGACCCAAGTAATTGCCAATGTTTGAAACACACTTGATAGGCTACCACTCATTGATCTTATATTTAGTTTCTTCAATAAATTTACTACTGAAAACTTATCAGACTTGTCATAATTATTAAGTAGACTTCAAGAATTTTGTATTTGTTGTAACAATCGTCGCATCAGAAATGAACAAAACTATAAAAAAAATTGAGTTTTTTTGAATAAACACATGAACCCCTATGCAGTTTTTCGAAAGAGGGAGAAGAAGGAAAAAGAAGAACAAGAATTGGTTATGTTCCATGTACTCCCTGAATCCATAATCCACTCCTTCCTAAAATCGCTGCTTGAAACCAAAAGAACATGAGATGATTCAAAATCTTCTTACTCAATAGTTACGTTTCCATTATCCTTTCTTCCATGTTTATTCAGACGACGTTCACACTACAAACAAATAGTTATTTGCGACGTGATTTTCACGCCACAAAGATGAAAATCACGTCACAAAGCTACATTAGCGTCTTAGTTATTCATAAGGCAGGAGCAGTTGTGGCAACTCTTTTGCCACATGATTTTTACGTCACAACGTTGCGTCGTAATTTTCACTTCACAAACTTTTGCAACGTGATTTTCGCGTCACAATATTCTGCTGCAATTCAGGTTGACAGGTTTGCCACGTGAATTTTATGACACAAATATCAGTTTTGCGTCTTGTTTTATATGCCACTAAATTTAAAAGTTATTATTAATTTGCGTCGAGTTTTCTAGGTCACAGATTAATTTTTATTAAAAAAAATTAATAAATAATTAAAATACGAAATTAATAATAATTTTTTTATAAATTTATTTATAATTAAAAATATTAATTTCAATAATAATTAAAAATACAAATATTTTCAAATAATAATTCAAAATATAAATTTCAATTAAAAATGGTTAAATTCAAAATAATTACAAATATTTTACAAAAATTATTATTTTAAAGTAAAATAACAATAAAAAAATCAATCAACATCAGCATCCTCATCATCATCCATAACTTCGTCCACGTCATCATCATCATCATCCACATCACCCAATTAAATTATTTGTTTGATTCCTTCGTTGTGAGAATAATTGTCGCATTATTTTCTTCATCTTAATTTGTCTCTTCTTCATTTCCTCCATTTGGGCATTTATCGTCGCCTCACGTTCTGTCGCCTCGCGTCTCGCCTCAGTTAGCGCCAATTGTCGTATTGTTTTCATCATTTGGGATATCAATTGTTGTGGATGTGACTTTCCTTCCCCATCAACAACTCTTTCAAATAATATTTTATTCCCTAGTCTGTAGTTTCTGACCAAAGATCCAACACCAAATAAACACTGTTAGGCCCTCTCTCGCCAATGACTAAATTCTATAAATAAATATCCACACGATCACCAGTCGGGTTTGAACCTATTGGATTATACTGAGGATTTTGAACTACAAATTCTGCGAGCAATGCTCAATTTACTGGACAAACGTCAAGATGTAAATTATGCTGAAAAATGCTCATTTCTTGATAATTTCTTCCCGATTTCTCGGCTTTGCATTGTTTCTTCATACTTCTTCATATGTAGCTCATTTTTAACTTGGAATTTCATCGAATTCATCACAAATACTCATAAAAATAATATAATTGATCAGTGCATTTTGATGCACATTCTTCTATAATTGTACTTGGGCATTTGTCTAGTTTATTTTGCTTATTTTACTATTTTATTATGTTTTTAGATTTAAGTTCATGTTTTCCTTTAATCTATTTTCGTTTGCTATTTTCAGTTTTAGCGGTTATTTGATACTTGTCCACTGTTCGGATCATAAGTTGAGCTACAAGATACCGCTTTGCAAGTTCTGACATGTGTTGGAAAGCTAAGAGAAAGATATACAACTTTTATGTTGAAGCCAGAAGCTGATTCGGAGTGCAGACGTCTCAAATAATTCGTTGAAGTTTCATACTTTAGAAAATATTTTCTTTTGGGCCATTTGTTGGGCCTAATTTAGGTTTTTCCGGCCCAATTTGAATTAATAGTGAAACCCTTATTCTGTTTAAAAGGGCAGTCGCGGTACTGTAGCAATTACACATTATTCACAATAACTTTTTGCTTTTGTGCGATCATGAAGAGGAACTAATCTCCTAGAGTCAATATGTTGTAACCGAATTTCCAAGGCTTTGAGGTTTTTATTCTATCAATTTAATTTCGTTCTCTTTCAATTCTATTCTATGAAATTGCATTTGCTTAATCTGTATTTTGTGGAATGGTTTTGATTAAATTCGTATGATTGCCTTCCTAACTATTAATCGTCGCTTTGTCGTTAAATTGCGTTTGCAAATCGTGTTTGCTTAATTCACGATTGTATTTATCCGTTTGCTTAATTCGGAATATAGGAATATATATCTATCATACATCTATTGCACTTGTCAATCGAATTTGAATCGAATAGAGATCGAAGCCGCGTAGGGAATTGGTAGGTAAAAACCAGTGATTAGCCGGAAACCGAAAACAGTAGATTGACTTATTTTATAATCGCTTATTTTAATCATTTTTTTGCTTTGTTTTCTAAATTGACCACTAAAACATAAACCCCCTTAAATCGATTTCATTAGGTTAAGAATAATACAAGAATCCTTGCGATACGATACTCGAGTTATCGCTTCCGCTAAACTACAGTTTTTTAATTACTCGTTTTGACCCGTACGCGACAGCGGATCAGATTGGCGCCGTTGTCAGGGATTCTTGTTGTTTTTAATCGTTAGTTGAGTCATAGGTGTCGATTTGTGGTGTTTTGGCCCTCCGGTTTGCTAGTTTGGCCAATTCCCGTCCGTTCGTCCGACTTGGTCCGAAAACCCGGTTTTCTGAAAAATTGTGTTTGATTCAAATTCTGATTTGTCTACTAGGAGCATAAAAATTGTGTTTTCCCAAATTCATCTTTTTTCTATTTTTTATGAATTTTTTACTGTTTTCATAGTCTCGAAAAAATTCCAAAAAATTTCCAAAATTCTTATTTCGTCTAATTAGATTAAATTTTGTGTTTTTGTATTTTTCTGAATTTATTTTGATCATTTTTTTTCTGCCTAATAGGGACATTGTTGGCATTTTCACATTTGTTGTTGCGTTAGTTCTGGCTACTAGGTATGGTTGTTCTGATTTTTTTTATTTTGATCCTGAGATAGAGAGAGCCTTGCACGCACGTCGTAGAGCAAACCACCCGTTAGCAATTCGGATTCTGACTATTTGCATAACTTATTTGATTCTGATTCTGAACTAGATTTTAATAACATGGCTGAACAAAGAACACTAAGGCAGTTTGTTGCTCCTGATATGAATTATAATGGTTTATGTATTAAATATGTTGATGTTACTGTTCCTTTTGAGTTGAAATCTGGTTTAATACACTTTTTTCCAAGGTTTAGTGGTCTTGCAGGTGAGGATCCGCATAAGCATCTTAAGGAATTTCAGGTTGTTTGCTCTAGACCATTGAGACTTTAAGGAATCACCGAAGATCACATCAAGCTGAGAGCCTTCCCGTTTTCACTACAGGGTGCCGCCAAGGATTAGTTATATTATCTTGAGCCGAATTCTGTCACGACTTGGAATGATTTGAAGAGAGTCTTCCTAGAGAGATACTTTCCTGCCTCCAGGGCTGCATCAATCCGAAAAGATATATGTGGTATTAGACAGGGAAATGAGTCATTGGCTGAGTATTGGAGAGATTCAAACAATTAGTATCCAGCTGCCCTCAACATCAAATTACCAAACAACTGCTTATTCAGTATTTCTATGAGGAATTGTTACCAATGGATAGAAACATTCTTGATACCGCTAGTGGTGGAGCACTTGTCGATAAAACTCTAGTTGCTGCCAAAGCCCTGGTTGAGAACATGTCATTCAATTCCTAACAGTTCACAACCAGAAATAATTCTATGGTCCAAACAAAGGGTATGAATGACATTCAGGCTTTAGAAACCAGAATTGAAGAGCTTACTTCTTTAGTGAAACAAATGACAATGAGTAAACCTCAAACAACAAAGTTATGTGGTACTTGTACTTCTACTGAACATCCAACTGACACATGTCCTATTCTTCAAGATGAGTCGGTCACTCAGTTGTCTCAAGCATATGCAGCTAACTTTTTCAACCAAAGCAACAATCAGAAAGGGTACAACATTCCTGACTTGTCCACCAACAAATATCACCCTAATTGGAGGAACCATCCAAACCTTCGATATGGAAACCAGCAGCCCACCCAACAACAATTAGTCATACCCCTGCGACATACCACTCCCCAAGTCTCCACCTCTGCACCTTCCGGACCTTCATTAGAGGATCTTGTCAAACAAATGGCTGTGAGCAATCTCCAATTTCAGCAACGAATAGATTCCAGTATTCAAACTTTGCAGACACGGATTGGACAGCTTGCCACTTCGATGAATGCCATGCAGCAAGCCCAAGGATCAAACCAACTTCCTGTCCAAACAGTTGTAAATCCAAAAGGTCCTAATGCCAATGTGAGTGCAATTTCGTTGAGATCCGGGAAGGTAACAAAACCATCCCCAGAAAAAAATAAAAAAATTCTTGAGGTAACACCTGAACCTTCCTCCGTTGTGATAGAAATTGAACCCTCTGTTGTGATAGAAACTGAAAAATAAAAAGAGAAGGACTATGTACCACCAGTTCCCTTCCCACATAGAATACTGAAAAATAAAAGGACTGATGATGGAGACAAGGAGAGAGAGATTTTAGATGTATTCAGAAAAGTGGTGGTAAATATTCTGCTCCTTGATGTTATTAAACAGGTTCCAAAGTATGCAAAATTTCTAAAAGACTTGTGCACAAGTAAGAGAAGGTTGAAGGGAAATGAGAGAGTAAACTTGGGACGAAACATTTCAGCCCTTATCCAGCCTAAACATTCACCTGAAAAAGCTATTGTTTCATCCTTCAATCAGGCCATACCCCAAAAGTGAAAGGATCCATGAACTTTTGCTATTCCATGTACCATTGGGGATAGTAAATTCGAAAATTGCATGCTTGACTTGGGAGCAGGCATTAATGTTATGCCTACTTCTGTTTATAATAACCTTGATCTCGGTCCTTTGCAACATATAGGTTTAATCATTCAACTAGCGAATAGAAGCAATGCTCGCCCTATTGGAGTAATGGAAGATGTGCTTGTTCAATTTAATGACTTGATTTTTCCTGCAGATTTCTATATTCTTGACATGTATGGAGAAACAAATTCAAGGAGATCGCCCATCATTTTAGGCAGGCCGTTCATGAAAACGGAGAAAACAAAAATTGATGTCGACGATGGAACCATGTCCATGGAATTTGGTGACATTGTCGCAAAATTTAACATTTTCGATGCCATGAAACATCCCTTGGAGGAGCATTCTGTTTTCATATTGAATTGATCTCTGAGTTGGCTGATGACACTTTTTCTGAATTGTTTTCACTTGATTTTCCATCTCTATCTGGGTTTGATGATGTTTATTCATGTGATGATTGTACTGACACTAACCTTTGTGTTGTATGTGCTGAGATTGATGCTTCCTTGCAGGGTAACATTTCTCCTACAAGTGAAGTTGTCCATGAAGTTGTTTATGCAGTTGAAGCTCTCGACATCCCGGCTGTCCCAAACACCCCATCCATTGAGCAAGCACCTTCCCTAGAGCTGAAACAACTCCCTGAAAATCTAAAATATGCTTATTTAGATAGTAATGAAAAACTTCCGGTTATAATTTCTTCTAACCTTGATTTCGATCAAGAAAATAAGCTTTTGTAGGTTTTGAGGAAGCATAAAAAGGCGATTGGGTGGACATTGGCTGGCATACCAGGCATTAGTCCCTCAATGTGTAGGCGATTGGGTGGACATTGGCTGGCATACCAGGCATTAGTCCCTCAACGTAAAAGTGGTTGTAAAAAAGTGAGGCAGCCCTGAAGGAGGCTTAATCCTTTGATTCTCGATGTTGTGAAGAAAGAGGTAACCAAACTCTTGCAAATAAGTATCATTTATCCTATCTCTGACAGTAAATGGGTAAGCCCAGTGCAGGTTGTACCTAAGAAATCTGGACTTACAATGGTCAAAAATGAAGAAAATGAACTTGTTCCCGCTAGAGTTCAGAATAGTTGGAGAGTTTGTATTGATTACAGGAGATTGAATCAGGCTACTAGAAAGGATCACTTACCTTTGCTGTTCATTGATCAAATGCTTGAACGACTAGCTGGTAAATCACACTATTGCTTTCTTGATGATTTTTCAGGTTACTTTCAGATTCATAATGCACCAGAAGATCAAGAAAAGACCACTTTTACGTGTCCATTCGATACATTTGTTTACAGGAGGATACCTTTTGGACTTTGTAATGCTCCTGGCACATTTCAGAGATGCATGATTAGCATTTTTGTTGATTTTATTGAAAATTGCATGGAAGTGTTTATGGATGATTTCACTGTTTATGGTTCTTCATTTGATGCATGTTTGAATAGTTTAAATTTGGTTTTATAGAGATGCATCGAAATTGACCTTGTTTTAAATTATGAAAAATGCCATTTTATGGTCGAACATGGAATTGTCCTGGGTCACATAATTTCTAAAAAAGGAATTTCAGTAGACCCTGCTAAGGTTGATGTTATTTCTACACTTCCTTACCCATCTTGCATTCGCGAGATTCGTTATTTTCTTGGTCATGCAGGTTTTTACAGGTGCTTCATAAAGGATTTCAGCAAGATAGCTCTTCGGCTGTCAAACTTGTTGAAGAATGATGTCACTTTCATCTTCGATGACAATTGCAAAAAAGCATTCGACTTCTTGAAGGAAGCATTGAACTCCGCCCCTATCATCCAACCCCCTGACTGGAGCCTCTATTTCGAGATTATGTGTGATGCTTCTAACTATGCGGTTGGGGCAGTCCTTGCACAAAGAGTTGACAAGGCTGCCCATGTTATTTATTGTGCTTCTAGGACTTTAGATTCTACACAGTCTAATTACACCACCATTGAAAAGGAACTTCTAGCTATTGTTTTTTCTCTTGATAAATTCAGATCATATTTGCTAGGTTCCAAGGTTGTTGTTTTTACTGACCATGCAGCTTTGAAATACTTGTTAAAGAAGTCAGAAGCAAAACCGAGATTGATTCGATGAATATTGTTGCTCCAAGAGTTTAATATGGAGATTAAAGATAAAAGTGGAGCTGAGAATTTGGTGGTTGATCATTTGAGTAGGATAGAGAGGGATGAAGATCCTTTTCCCATTCAGGATGACTTTCCTAATGAGCAACTTTTACTTTTGCATGGGGTTACTCCTTGGTTTGCTGATTTTGTTAATTATCTTGTTGCTGGTGTTTTTCCTGCAGGTGCATTTAGGACACAAATTCACAAACTCAAGAGTAACGCCAAATATTATGTTTGGGATGATCCATATCTTTGGAAGTTTGGTAGTGATCAGGTGATTAGGAGATATGTCCTCGACTATGAGATTGAATCTATTTTATATCTTTCTCATGCTTCTCAAGTAGGGGGGCACTTTGGTCCTCAAAGGACTGCAAGAAAAGTCTTAGACTCAGGTTTCTATTGGCCCACTATTTCTAAATATGCCTATGAGACCTATAGAACTTGTAAAGAGTGCCAAATAACAGGTACAACCCTCATTCGTAAGAGTGAAATGCCTCAGCAACCTATGCTTTTCTGTGAGGTATTTGATGTATGGGGAATCGACTTCATGGGTCCCTTTCCTATATCATTTGGTTTTCTATACATTTTGCTTGCTGTTGATTATGTTTCAAAGTGGGTGGAAGCTATCCCCACTAGGACTAACGATTCTAGAGTTGTTGCAGATTTTGTCAGGTCCAGTATTTTTTGCAGGTTTGGAATCCCCCGAGCTATCATAAGTGACCAAGGCACTCATTTCTGTAACTGCATCATGGAAGATTTCCTCAGGAAGTATGGAGTTGTGCACAGAGTGTCTACCGCATATCACCCACAAACTAATGGGCAAGCTGAGATCTCAAACAGGGAGATCAAATAGGTCTTAGAGAAAATGGTGCAACCAAACAGGAAGGACTGGAGCCGTCATCTAGAAGATGCACTTTGGGCTCAAAGAACCGCTTTTAATACACCAATAGGGATGTCCCTCTATCGACTTATTTTTGGTAAGGCATGCCACCTTTTTGGCAGCGCCCCTTAGACAGCGCTTTTCTCCAAAAGCGCTGCTACACGTTAAAAAAAAAAAAAAATAAGGAAACTGAATACGTAGATGGCTTAAAGCGCTGCTAAATGGATGGTCTTAGACAGCGCTTTTTAAAAGCGCTGCTAAATGGCCTACCTTAGACAGCGCTTTTGAGAAGGTCCACCTTATACAGCGCTTCTCCCAAAAGCGCTGTCTAAGACCTTAAAATTATTTAAATTAATCACAACAAAAGCGCTGTCTAAGGCCTACCTTATACAGCGCTTTTTAGAAGGTCACCTTAGACAGCGCTTTTGGGAGAAGCGCTGTATAAGGCCTTAAAATTATTTAAATTAATCACAACAAAAGCGCTGTATAAGGCCTACCTTATACAGCGCTTTTGACAAGGTCACCTTATACAGCGCTTCTCCCAAAAGCGCTGTCTAAGGCCTTTTAAATTTTTAAAAAAAGCGCTGTATAAGGCCTACCTTATACAGCGCTTTTAGAAGCGCTGCTATTGACCCCTCCTGTGCCAGCGCTTTCCTTCAAAGCGCTGTCTAAGGCCATTTTAATTTGTGAGCTTAGCCAGCGCTTTTCATAAAAGCGCTGTCTAAGGCCTTATTTACCAAATTTTTTTTTTAGTAAATTATAATATATGAATTCATTCAGTACGTTAAGACCCATTTTGTTTCCCTCGCTCCCACAACCTTCTTCTCACTGCGTTCATACTCGTTGCGTTCATCATCACTGCTTCTCCCAAAACCTCCATTCTTGATTCCTGCGTTCATCACTCACTTCGTTCATCACCGTTTACATTTTTGTAAGTGCATTTTCTGTTCGTTTCATCTTTCTTTATTTAGGGCAGTTTATTAGTGATAAAGGTTTGCTTCTGGGTTGATTCTTTTGTGGTTCATGTGTTAGGGCAGTTGATTCTCTTGTGTTAGGGCAGTTGATTCTTTTGTGTGTTAGGGCAGTTGATTCTTTTGTGGTATGTTAACAAATGTATATATTTTTGATATTAATCACCATGTCAAAGGGAGATGGTTTGTGTTTGCTTCCATTAGCTTTCTATTATACTGATGATGAATTGTAGCAAGTGTTAAATGTGATTGTTAGCATTGGCGTGTAAGTTGGATAGGATTAGATAGAACTGTTAAAGGGAGATGGTGTTAGTGTTAATGAAATAGTTAATTAGTGTGGTTAGTGTTAGAATGAAAAACTGAAATGCAAGTTTAGAAAATGCAGGTCAGCTGTTAGACAGTTAAAGAAAGGCTAGCTTGTTAGAATGGGAATGATGTGAGTCAAAGTTAATTGAATGGAACTGCATTGACTTGGCTTGTGATTTTACCTTGTTGAATTGTTTTTTTTCTGATGCCATGAAACTGAACTGATTAAACTTGAATTATGTTGGACTGCTGAACTATATTGCACATTTGAACTACACTTGTTATTTGCTTGAATGTGTTGGACTGGTTTGGAAAATATTTTGCTAAGTTGGATTGGTATTAAATTGGTTTTTGACAATGCTGAACTAGTTTTGGATTGACATATTACCCTACTTGAATTGCTTGTACTTTAGTTGATTACTTTACTGACTGATTGATACATTGCTTGATCTGTTTAATGTCTAATAAGCTGTTGTTTATTTTATAGGGTGTTCATTTCCTTAGGACTCAATTGAGGACTATTGCTAACAAGCTTTGTTGACATCCACAATTAAAAGGTAGTAACTTATTGCCTCTTCTTCTTTTTTTCATAGAAATGACTTATAATATAAGCAATTATATGATAAACGCGGAAATAAGTTGTTTATTCATATAGGGTGTTAGTCCTCTAAATTATTTCCAATCATTTGACATTCAATCATAATAAATATCCAAATTGTCATGATTTTAATAGCATAACTACAACATAGTTATAGTTACTTCACTTCATAGTTAGTAGAAGAATAGATATATATATATATATATATTTATTAGTTTGTAATAATCTTCTTTTTGTGACGCGAAAGTGTTTATCTTAGGAAATTCTTCTTTTATGTTGTTTTGAAATAGTTGCGTGAATAATTTAGGAAAACCATGGATAAAAAATGGATGTCTGCCGATCGATTGTCGAAAGAGTACGAGAATGGGGTATTGGAATTCGTTAAGTTTGCTGTTGAACATGTCAAAGACCCCAGTCGAATGAAATGTCCTTGCTTGGGTTGTTGTTATATGGGTCGGGTTGACGCAGATGGATTGAAATCGCATTTACTGATGCGTGGAATTGATCGAAGTTATACGTGTTGGATATTTCATGGTGAGAAAATTAACGAGAATGTTGAACAGAGGGAGAAAAGTAATACGACCTATGCTTCATACGACAAAGACACGGAAACATACGATTGTGATCGAGTTGAAGAGATTGTAGAAGCACTGGATGAAGATCTTCATGATTGTCCTGAAATGTTTGAGAGGATGGTAAGCGATGCAGAGAAACCGTTGTACAAAGGTTGCACTAAATTCTCAAGACTTTCTGCGGTATTAAAGTTGTACAACTTAAAGGCGGGCAATGGATGATCGGATAAAAGTTTCACAGAGTTGTTGGCCCTTATGAGAGAAATGCTACCGGATGATAATGTTCTTCCTAATCGAACCTATGAAGCAAAAAAAATGTTGTGCTCTATTGGCATGAGCTATGATAAGATACATGCTTGTCCTAACGATTGCATTTTGTTTCGTAACGAATATGCAATGTTAACTGAGTGCCCTAAATGCGGTTTGTCTCGATATAAGAAAAGATTATCTCCCGCAAAAGTCTTATGGTATTTTCCGATAATTCCGAGATTTAGGCGCATGTTTCGTAGTGAAACCGATGCAAGACATCTTACTTGGCATGCAGATGAAAGAATTATTGATGGAAAGTATCGGCATCCGGCTGATTCACCACAGTGGTCGAAGATTGATAATGATTATCCTGAGTTTGGATCAGAAGCAAGAAACCTTCGATTGGCATTATCTACTGATGGAATGAACCCACATGGTCTTCAAAGTATCTCACATACCACATGGCCTGTGATTCTTATGATTTATAACCTACCTCCGTGGCTATGTATGAAGCGTAAGTACATGATGTTATCTATGTTAATCTCTGGGCCTAAACAACCAGGGAATGACATAGACGTATACTTGACACCTCTGATCGAAGATTTAAAGATTTTGTGGGAGAACGGTGTGGAGGTTTATGATGGATATAGGAAAGAAAGTTTCAATTTGAGGGCGATGTTGTTTGGCACAATTAATGATTTTCCAGCATACGGGAATCTATCTGGGTATAGCATTAAAGGTCAACGTGCGTGTCCTGTTTGTGAAGACGGAACCGATACGATTCGATTGGAACTTTGCCAGAAGAATGTGTTTCTCGGTCATCGTAGATTCTTACATTCTAAACATCACTACCGTGGGTGGAGAAAAGCATTCAATGGAGACACCGAACATCGTAGAGCTCCACCCGCATTGTCAGGTGAACAAGTTTTTGAAAAGGTGAAAGATGTGCGTACTGAGTTTGGCAAGCCTTTTGCACATAAGATTGTGAAAGGTGGGTGGAAGAAAAGGTCGATATTTTTTGAATTGCCATATTGGAAGTCTTTGTACGTGAGTAATTTCTCGATGTTATGCATATTGAAAAAAACGTATTTGAAAGTGTTATCGGTACATTACTCAATATAAAAGGCAAGTCTAAGGATGGCCTTAAAGCAAGGCAGGACATGTTAAAAATGGGAATGAGAACTGAATTAGCACCCGTGAAGAAAGGAAGACGAACATATCTACCACCTGCCGCTTTTACTTTATCTAGAAAGGAGAAAAAAAATTTGTGTAAGTCTCTGAGTGAAGTTAAGGTTCCAGAAGGTTACTCATCTGATATCAGAAGACTTGTTTCTATGAAAGACCTCAAGTTGAAGAATTTGAAGACACATGATTGCCATGTTATAATGGAACATTTTCTACCGATAGGTATACGTTCTATTTTGCCAGAAAAAGTAAGAAGTGCCATAACTAAATTGTGTTTTTTCTTTAGGTCAATTTGTAGTAAGGTGATCGATCCCGAGATCTTACCAACACTACAAAAAGAGATTGTAATTACCTTGTGTGAGCTTGAAATGTATTTTCCTCCGTCTTTTTTTGACATAATGGTTCATTTAGTTGTTCATCTTGTGAAAGAGACACAGTTGTGTGGACCAGCTTATATGAGATGGATGTACCCTGCTGAACGGTATATGAAAATATTAAAAGGGTACGTGAAATCCCGAAGTCGACCAGAGGGTTGTATTGTTGAACGATACATTGTTGAAGAAGCTGTTGAGTTTTGTACTGAATATTTGTCTAACGTTCAATCGATTGGACTCCCCAGAGCTCAGATTTTCGACAAAATGGAAGGTAAAAAATTAATTGGGAATAAAATTGTGACAATATCAAGGGATGAACGGGATCAAGTTCATTTGTATGTTCTGCACAATAATAATGAGGTTGAGCCATATGTTGAAATGCACAAGGATGTACTCCGAAGGTTAAATCCGAACAGAAATGAAAATTGGATAGTTATAGAGCACAATCAAAGTTTCATACAATGGTTGAAGGATCATATTTATTTGAAGCGCTCTTCAGATCCTTCTTCGGTAACAGAAAGGTTGAGATGTTTGGCATATGGTCCAAGTTTGCATGTGTTTTCTCATAGCGCATATTCAATTAATGGATACACATTTTATACCAAAGAACAAGATGATAAGAGTACTATGCAAAATAGTGGTGTCACCGTGCTAGCTGAAGCAATGCATATATCAAGTATGAAGGACTTAAACCCCAAATATGCAAATTTGTCATATTTTGGAGTTATTGAGCACATTTGGGTGTTTGATTACGAGAAGTTTCAGATTCCCATCTTTGGTTGCAAGTGGGTGAATAGTAGTGGCATACGAATGGATAAGTCTGGATTTTTGCAAGTTGATCTTACTAGGGTGGGGTACAAAGATGAACCTTTTATTCTAGCATCTCAAGCTAAACAAGTGTTCTATGTGAATGACCCGAAGAGTACAAAATGGTCTATAGTGCTTTTCTCTAACAAAGTCACTAATGATAGCGGTGTCGATCAATGTGATATTGATGTTGAGAATGTGTCATGCATTAGACGGAATGAGTTGAATAGAAATGATGAAGTTGATGATCTTATACCGGATGAGTCATATATAAGAAACGATCATAATGAGGGAATTTGGATCAATTCATCCGTACGCATTGCTAAGAAACAAGTGATTAATATTCCAACAAAGAAAAGAAAGAGATGTTAGTGACTTAGGTAAATTATCCATGGTTTCTTTATTCTTTTGTTTTCAATTGCTTTGATTATAAGTTATATCTGATAATGCATGATTTCATTATATTTTTGTTTTCAATTGCTTTGATTATAAGTTATATCTGATAATGCATGATTTCTTTATATTTTTGAATCGTGATGAGTTTTAATGCATGTGATTAATGAAAATAGACTTTCTCCACGATTCCGGAGCCAATGGTATACTTTGTTTTTCGATTCGGACAACTTTTTCCCTGATTTTACTGTTGTTGTACTGTTACAAAAAACATGCTTCCACTCGGAATTTGGACGAATCGAGTTCATTTTTGAGTCCTTTGGCCCGTTTGTAGGCTACCATGTAATTTTCGTCCAATTCAATACACTTTGACTTTGACACTTACTTGATTTGTATTCATATTTGCTTAATATTGTGTTTATGTTTTTCTTTATTACAGATGGCTAGTAACGAGGATCACCCACATGGTGATGAGACCGTTGGTGGTGCGGAAAGGGAAATTAAACGTGGAATAACGGTTATGAAGAAAGTTATTCGAGATAGAGATCGAGGCGTTTTAATAAAAGTGCATTGGAACGAAGGTGGACAACTAATTGAGCCTAACGATTCAACATTGACAAGTTTTATTGGTGCATTGGTAAGGAATGAAGTTCCAATTACTTGTGATAATTGGAGAAATAAACAATTGAACGAAGCTAAAGACAAAATATGGAGTGAGATAAAGGTACCATATGTGATGTTATTTGTTTTTAATGACGATTATGTCTTTAAATTAATTGTACTAACGCAATGTGTGTATGTTTTTCGTAGAGGTGTTTCGACATCGAAGAAAACAGAAGAGATCATTGTCTCAAATTGGCCGGAAAGTTACTAAGAGGGTTTAGAACCTTTTTATCAACCACCTTTCTTAGGGATACGGAAGGTACTTTTGTTGATGCAGAGCTTCCATCTAAATATGCAAGTTTGATTTCACCTAAAGAATGGGAAACGTTTAAATCCAAACGAAAAACCCAAGAATTTAAGAGTGTAAGTGAAACAAACCGGCAAAGAGCATCAAGTCCGGCGTATCCCTATAGAAAAGGGCGTGTTGGATATGGACGCTTAGAGCAGTCTATAGTAAGTATCTATAAATTGCATTGATATACTTGTTATATTTGATCATATTTTGTCATGAGTTATATTTGATCATATTATGCTTAATGTGTAGTTAACAAAGGAGAATAGTTCTGAAACATCTCTTCCGGCACATGTTTTGTGGAAGGAAGCCCGTGTCGGTAAGGATGGAAAGATTAAAGAAGACGTTCAACAAATATTTGAGAAATGTGTAAGTATAACATTATTTAAGACAATAACACTTTGACTTTGACACTTTTGAATCGTCCAATTTCGAACACTTTGACTTTGACACTTACTTAAGACAATAACATTACTATTGTGTGTATGTTCATATGATTTTCAGGAGACTCTATCTCAATCTATAGTTCCATATGAAGACACTGATTGCAGGAGCATACTGAGTCGAGCATTAGATGTTCCCGAGTATTCTGGTCGGGTGAGGGGCAAGGGATTTGGGATCACTCAAAAATCCTTGAATATTAAAAAACAAAAGACTCCTAGCAATAAAGAACTGCAGCAAACTTTGGAAGCATTAAAAGCTGAAGTTCTTGAATTAAGAAAGGAAAGAGAAAGAGATCGAGCAGCGGGTTTTAAAGATACTAGTGACAAAGATAGTATCAATTGTAATTTTCAACCGACTATTCCAGAGGTAATTATATATCTTATTATGAAATTAAATTAGCTTAATTTATTTAATTGTCATATATACACATTAAAAATGTCATATTTATTATTGGTTTTAGGGCATTTCACCTTGTCACCTCTACTTAGCGAGACCGACTTATCGGATGGTTGGCAAGGGGAAAGTTCATAACAATTTGGGTGAATTACTTCACACTAAACCGCTCCCTACTGGATCTTTGAAAGTCTCGGTTGATATTGCTTTGGAGAAGGATGCGTTATTACCACATCCTGACGATGTTTCGGATGCAACTTTATTGGGAGATGCCATAGGTTCATTTGTTGCATGGCCGACAGACCTCATTATCGTAGGATATGAGGTATGCTTAAAACCATTATGAACCTTTAGGTATTCAAATTTTTTACGCGCATTTTACGTACACATTTTTTACATGTTAATGTTAATTAGACTCCCACAAAATCCAAAGCAAAAGATAAGGGGATTGCGCGGGAAATCGAGTCAGTTGCATCGCAAAAAGAGGTACATCACAATTATATGCTATTTAGATTCCTGTTAATTCGTCATCTTACACTTCACCTTACTAATTATATGATATTTAGATTCCTGTTGCTAAGAAGACTGAAATTTCCAAGAGGACCGGGGCTAAAAAGAAAAATCCTTCCAAGTATAGAGCGTGCCTCCATACATGTTTAGAAACGACAGATATTTCGGATGGATGTGTTCGTTTAATACCTATGGATGGAGCTATTTTTGGTTTTGAGTATGCCGAGCCATTGGGTAAAGAGGATTTTGATCAAATTTTGTATCATACGCAATTAAGCGTTGGTGTTATCAACACATACATGAGGTATATCCGATCTACTTTGTTTAAATTCTTGAACAAGTTATTTACTCGTTTCATATGAATAGTCTAAATGTTAATGATGTTTTTATATAAGGTATTTATATGACAAATTGATGGGTCCGCGTGGGTTGGAGCAAAGATTCTCATTCTTAAATCCCATGAAAACGAACTTAACCGAAATGATAAGAAAACCAGATGAAGTCAGGACGTATGTAGTCGAGCGCTTTATGGCCGACACAGATAGAGAAAAGTTGTTCTTTTTACCGTTTAATACCGGCGACGGGTTAGTTCTTCAATCTAAATTCATCTGTTATAATTTTTCATATTTTGACGTCGTGTAGAAAGTTTCCATCTAACATTTGTTTTATTACAGTGGACATTGGTTGTTGGTCGCGATAAATCCTTTTAAAGAAATTGTGTATTATTTGGATTCTTTACACAATGATTGGACAACATACCCTGCTATGAAGACGATAGTTGACACGTAAGTGCAAATAACCCAATATTCGTGTGTATACTTATTTATTTATGTGAATTGTTCTAAATATTCGTTTATATTTCATTATAGCATTATACAAACTGTTCGAGCACAAAGAAAAATTCAAGTACCAAAGAGAAAAGCCAATAACATTACATGGAATAGAGTGGAGGTATATTAATTATCACAATTTTGATTATATTAGTGATGACACATGATAAAACTTAGGATATTTATCCATATTGTTTTTCCATGTGTAGTGTCCTCGACAGCGTAATAATATAGATTGTGGATATTACACGTTGAGGTTTATGAAAGAAACTCTTCTTATGGATCGAACAGATATTCCATCTGATGTATGGATTTCTAACTTATGAGTTATTTTCATATTTAACACATATTTCTCATAATTAAATAGATTTAACTAAATCATACTATGTTATATTATTATGTAGTACTTTGATGAATATAGATGTGCTTATTACTCAAAAGATCAGTTGGATGAAATTAAAGAGGAATTGTGTCAATTCATTATCGAGCTACAGGTTTTGTGAGGTATTGAACTCTTACTTTAATTTTGAATGTGATCTGAATAACTTTGAGTGAATTCCATTTGCTTACTACAATCTTTATTTGGTGTTGTTTCAGGTTATATAGCATATTTAGAAGATAGAACTAGAATGTGTTGAAATACATTTTGATTAGCATTTTTGGAGGTTATTAGAAATGTGTAGATTTTTTGTAAAGGCAAACATTTTCAAGTATATATATAAATACTCAAAAAACTGCTGAAATTAGAAGTATATTGTGTTGAACTATAATGTGTTTATAATGCATATAGATTTTCAAGTATATGTGCATATTCAGAAGATAGAACTACAATGTGTTGAACTATAAGGTGCATATAGATTGGATTCAAGCTCCAATTTATGAAAATCTGCTGAAATTTGCAATTTACAGGTGCTAAATAATGTGGTGAAAACGTATAAAAAGATCCTCCAAAATTTGGAGTCTTAGACAGCGCTTTTAGGCAAAAAGCGCTGGTAAAGGCATTTTAATTTTGACCTTAGACAACGCTTTTATCAAAAAAGCGCTGGCATAGGTGGTTAATTCAACAAAATATAGTGTAAAAAAGCGCTGGCATAGGGTGGGCTATACCAGCGCTTTTTCTGTAAAAGCGCTGGTATAGCCCACCCTATGCCAGCGCTTTTTTACACTATATTTTGTTGAATTAACCACCTATGCCAGCGCTTTTTTAATAAAAGCGCTGGCATAGGGGGGGTTTAGACAGCGCTTTTTCAGTAAAAGCGCTGTCTAAACCCCCCCTATGCCAGCGCTTTTTTAGTTAATTTCAACATGAAATTAACTAAAAAAGCGCTGGCATAGGGGGGTTTTAGACAGCGCTTTTACTGAAAAAGCGCTGTCTAAACCCCCCCTATGCCAGCGCTTTTTTAGTAAATTAAGCGCTGTCTAAGACCTATACCAGCGCCAGTATAGCCAGCGCTTTTAAGCGCTGTCTAATGTCAAAAAAAGCGCTGTCTAATCCCTTGTTTGGCATAGTGGAGATAGAAAACCGTGCTCATTGGGCGGTAAAAAGTTATAATTTGGAGATGCAACAAGCAGGTATTGAAAGAAAACTCCAATTACAACAACTTGAAGAACTTAGGCTAAAGGCTTATGAGAGCTCTAGGATTTATAAAGAGAAAACTAAGCACTTCCATGATAAGATGATTTCTAGGAAGGAATTCTCTGTGGGCCAACAAAATTTACTATTTAACTCCCGCCTTAAGCTTATGGCTGGGAAACTTCGATCCAAGTGGATTGGCCCTTTTGTCTTTACTAATATTTTCTCTCATGGTGCAGTAGAAATAAAAAGTCTAGGTACTGATAAAATCTTTAAGGTCAATGGGTAGCGCCTGAAGATATTCCATGAAAGTGCGGTGCCTGAATATGCACTCTTAGAAGAGCTTTCCTTGGAAAAGCCCACCTACCATGCAACTTGACCAGGGAGCACTCCTTTCCTTTTCTCTCACTCTTATTTAATAGTTGTGTCCTTTCATTGAGGACAATGCATATTTTAAGTGTGGGGGGAGGGAACCATTTATTTGTTTTATTTTCTTTGTTTTGTTTTCAGTTTTTCTTTGTTTTTGGTTCAAATTTAAAATAAAAAAAATTGCATGTTTTTTCCC
Source organism: Lathyrus oleraceus (assembly GCF_024323335.1). Lineage (NCBI taxonomy): Eukaryota > Viridiplantae > Streptophyta > Magnoliopsida > Fabales > Fabaceae > Lathyrus > Lathyrus oleraceus. The sequence continues at coordinate 444,388,658 of NC_066585.1, forward strand.
TTGATTTTTGAGTTATAATTATGAGTATTTTTCTTAGTTCTCTTGACTAAAGTCTTGTGGTGTAATGTGAAAAATTTGATGTGCATTTTTAGTATGATAGGTATGACTAAACTCTAAATTGTATATCTTTAGCAGTAGATCATTAACCCTGGTGAGCTTTGAGCCTTATATGGATAACATACAAAAATCCATCTCTTTCTTTCTTGTGTGATTCACTCATGTTTGTTAGTCTCTAGAACTTGAATTGACTCTTGTCGATGCTTTTGTTTACTTGTGCACACTGATATGATAGAGGCAGTTTTATTTTTTATTTTTTAGCCAGTTAGCCAAAAAGCCAACCCTGAAATAATATCATCCATTGTATGGAACCCCCTTGAGCCTATTATCCTTTTTTTTTGTTTAAAACTCATTACAAGCCGAGAAGTGAAAAATAATGTTATCACCCTATTCAAATGGTTGAAAGAGTCTTGTTTGGAGTTGTGTGGGGTTGAATAACTATGTTTGTAATGTTTCGGAAGTTGGCAGAAAAAGAAAAAAAATAGAAAAAGAAAATAGAAAAGAAAAAAAAAGGAATGAAAAAATAGAAGGATAAAAGGAAGAAAAAAAAAGGAATTATGTTTGTAATATTCCAATACATGTCAATACATACTCCTTTCAAAAAAAATAAAAATAGGAAGGAGAAGAGAAAACAATTGTTATAGAGTTGTTCAAGTGAATGAAATATTTTGTAAATTCAAGTCCCGCAGTTTCTTTCAAGTCTCTTTTATCTCTTTGAATTTTAGCCTACTACCCTTTAGGATTTATCTCACCCTTATCTTGGCCACGTTACAACCAAATAAAAGTCCTTTTGATCTTTGTGTGCATGTATTTTAACTGTGGATGTTAGAGTCCTTTCAAGCTTATGGTAGTACTGATTTTCATATTATGCTTTGAGTGTAAACAATTAATCTAAACACTTGAGAGTTGAGTGAATTATATCCTGTGAGGATCTTACTGCTGTTGATGTACTTTTTGGTAATCTGTTTTATTATCTGCTTTGAATGTCACAAAAAGTTGCTTACTAACACCATATTCTTGAAGCTTAGACTTAGAATTACTCTTATACCTTGTATCTTGAAAACTTTTGGAAGTGCATGCTCTGTTTTCTTTCCTTTTGTTTTGAAATTGTAATTTTGCTCGGAGTGCAAAAGTTCAAGTGTGGGGGAATTTGACCAGTGCATTTTGATGCACATTCTTCTATAATTGTACTTGAGCATTTATCTAGTTTATTTTGCTTATTTTACTATTTTATTATGTTTTTAGATTTAAGTTCATGTTTGCCTTTAATCTATTTTCGTTTGCTATTTTCAGTTTTAGCGGTTAGTTGATACCTGTCCACTGTTCGGATCATAACTTGAGTTACGGGATACCGTTTTGCAAGTTCTGACATGCGTTGGAAAGCTAAGAGAAAGAGATACAACTTTTATGTTGAAGTCAGAAGCTGATTCGGAGTGAAGACATTTAAAATAATTCGTTGAGGTTTCGTACTTTATGAAATATTCTCTTTTGGGCCATTTGTTGGGCCGAATTTAGGGTTTTCCGGCCCAGTTTGAATTATTAGTGAAACCCTTATTCTATTTAAAAGGGCAGCCGGGGTACTGTAGCAATTACATATTATTCACAATAACTTTTTGCTTTTGTGCGATCATGAAGAGGAACTAATCTCCTAGAGTTAATCTGCTATAACCGAATTTCCAAGGCTTTGAGGTTTTTATTCTATCAATTTAATTTCGTTCTCTTTCAATTCTATTCTATGAAATTGCATTTGCTTAATCTGTATTTTGTGGAATGGTTTTGATTAAATTCGCATGATTGCCTTCCTAACTATTAATCACCATTTTCGCCGCTTTGTCGTTAAATTGCGTTTGTAAACCGTGTTTGCTTAATTCACGATTGTATTTATCCGATTGTTTAATTTGGAATATAGGAATATAAATATATCATTATATCTATTGCGCTTGTCAATCGAATTTGAATCAAATAGAGATCGAAGCCGCTTAGGGAATTGGTAGGTAAAAACCAGTGATTAGCCGGAAACCGAAAACAGTAGATTGACTTATTTTATAATCGCTTATTTTAATCATTTTTTTTTTGCTTTGTTTTCTAAATCGACCACTAAAATATAAACCCCCCTTAAATCGATTTCATTAGGTTAAGAATAATACAAGAATCTTTGTGATACGATACTCGAGTTGTCGCTTCCGCTAAACTACAGTTTTCTAATTACTCGTTTTGACCCATGCGCGACAGCGGATCAGTAATGACAAACTGTCATCATCGATCTAAACATGTTATATGTCGATCTAAGGACATTGTGTGTCGACACATAGAAGACAACAACTTTGATTTTGAAAAACATTCAGTATGTGTCGACCTATGGCTTGGATGTGTTGACCTATAACCTTGTTTTTCACATAAAAATATAATTTGACTTATAAAAATGTTCAAATGGCTAGGGAAAAGACACTGGGGAATATTCAAAGTATAGCTTATCAACAGGTTCAGATATGACCTGACAACATTATGGAACATACAAAGAAGGTTTGAACAACAGGTTCAGACATGACCTGATGGCAACTTGAATATCAAGGAAAGTTTAGTCAACAAGTTCATACATGACCTGAAAACAATGGAAAAAATCAAATAATTCAATCAATATGTTCATACATGACCTGACCATTTGGAATATTCAAAGAGTTTCAATCACAAGTTCAAACATGACCTAACAATGCTGGAGGATACCAAAAGGTTCCATCAATAGGTTCAAACATGACCTGACAATACTGGAAAGCATACAAAGAAAGTTCCATCAACATGCTCATACATGACCTGACAATATTAGAAAATTCAAAGTGTTTCAACATTAGGTTCATACATGACTTGACATCATTGGAAAATTCAAAGTGTTTCAACATTAGGTTCATACATGACCTGACAATACTAGAAAATCAAGGAAAATTCCAATAGGTTCATACATGATCTCAACATTGGCATATTCAAAGAAAGTGTCACCCGCAGGTTCAGACATGACCTAACAATACTTGGGAAAAATCAAAGAGAGTTTTATCAACAAGTTTAAACATGAACCGACGACACTTTAGAGCATATTTGTCAGTTTTGGAGATTTCTCATAAGAAATTCATCCAATCATAGACTTTGTAGATTCCTAATAGGGAAATTATCCAAGACAAGAATAAATTGGATTCTTCTCATTAGAATATCATCCATACTACAACAATGGAATTTTCTCATTGGAAAGTCATCCATAAAAAAATATTGGAGTCTTCTCATTAGAAGATCATCTACACAAAACATTGAAGTTTTCTCATTAGAAAGTCATCCATAAAAAACATTGGAGTTTTCTCATTAGAAGATCATCCACACAAAACATTGGAGTTTTCTCATTAGAAAGTCATCCACACAAAATAAACTATGACGATTCTTTATGAAGAAATCAATCAAAATAAACATCATTGGAGTTTTTCAACAAGAATAACATCCAAACTTCTGGGAATTCCTTAAAATGAAGAGTCACTCATGACTTTCACGGAACCATCAGGAAAGACAGGGTAATCAAACTCTCTGTACAACAACAATTGGACTTTGACCGTAAGCAATGGATTACAACCAGCTTTTAACGGATAAATGTCAATAATAATTGAACTTTCACCATAAAGAATGGATTACAATCAGCTTTTAATGGATTTTGCCAACAACAATTGGACTTGACCGAAGGCATTAGTAAAACAATTACATCCTACAACGGAGTTTGCCAGCAACAACTGGACTTGAAATGATGTTGACGACAACCAAGCTTTAGATACCAATTACGATTGTATTTACGAATGGAATGAAAATGATGCAAACGAAAATTAGGTTTAAAATGGGTTCTAGTAACAACTGAGCTTGGAATAATGCTAGTGACAATTAAATTTTAAGAGACACCAATGAGCCTTGAAATAATGCTAGGGAATGACATGTGGGTTCTGGAAGTACGTCAGAGCAAAAATGACATGATATTTAGAAGCGTTTCTCAATCCCCTTAGACACCCCTATAAATTTCTCTTACTAGGATTACCATTTTCTCTCTCACTAAATTATGAGTTAACTACTATAAAATTAGAATTAACTAAATTATGACTCCTCACATAAGAGGTGCGTGTGTGTTAAATTTTGGGGGTTTGAAAATTTATAGTTTAAAACATAATTATTTTCTGAACCAAAGTTAAATCTTTTTCCAAAAGAAACGTTTCGATAGGTAGCGAAAAATCAATGTAAATAAAATAAGTGGAAAATAAAGAGTTAATGGAAGAGATATGACATATGAGATTTATGGAGGTTTAGTCTAAAAGAAGTAACCTAGTTCTCTCTCCCAATAATTGATCTTGAAAGTTTTCAATAATTAGGGTTGAAAATGAGTCGAGTCGAACCAAAATCGCCCCTACTCATCTCGATTCGATAATAATTGGTTCAACTCAAAACTAGACTCAAATTTGACATGAATTTTTTAAAACTCAAATTCGACTCATTTTAAGTTCACGAACAACCCGGTTCATCTCATTAGATTCATCTTGTTAGGTTCGTCCATTTATTTCACGGATTTATAACATGTTTTTCTAAAAAATATTAAAATAAAATAAAAATCATAAAATTATAAAAAAGAAAAAATTTGAGGTAAGTCTTTAAAACATACTCTTATAATAAATATAGTAATATACTTAACTTGTATGTTTAACCTACTTGTAACTCCATCAAATTTTAGTTTGATATGTAATCAATATCTTAAATATAATTTAATGTGATATTCAAAATGGTTTATTAAAGAGACTTAATTAGATCTTTCTTTAAACCTAAAGATTTAGTGCAAAGTGATTTTGGTAAGTCTTTTAAACTAGAAAGTAGCAAACCCTATTACTTAACCGACGCTTTGTGTTTTCTTTCACGGTCTCTCTCACTCTCCACCGCTTACACACACAACAGTACTTTCTTGTTTCTCCAAACATCGAAACCCTGCTATTGCGTCGTCATCATGGCGAAATCTTCTTCGCCTCCTTCGTTTCATAAATTCAGAAACAGCAACAAGGATAAACAACAACGGTCTTCTGAATATGATGAGAAACGACGGCATGTCTACAAATGTGAGTTCTGTCCCAAAGTATTCAGCACAGGCCAAGCACTCGGCGGTCACAAGACTTGTCATCGCTCCAACAAACAACAGATACATGATGATAAGGCTCACAAAACTATCAAGATCACTTTCTCTTTATCTTGTTCTCCAAGTTATCCTAATAATCACGATGCCAAACTGAAAAGACATTCCTGGACTAGGGTTTTCAAAGGTACCGTTCATGATCCACCTGCTGCATTGAAACCTCTTCAACAAGAAGAGTTACCAGCTGTTGACTTGGTAAGTTTGCTGCCACCAAGATCGTATAATACCAAGAAAAGAAGCAGGAGATATCTTATTCATGATGGAGTTTCTAATAATATTGCTCCAATACCGTCGTTGGATATGTCTCGTGAATCAGTGAATCTTGATTTGAATCGTTCTGAGTATAAGAGGATGAAAATTCCAAGCAATGGGAATGATAATGTGCTGCTAACAAGGAGATATGTTGAAAGAGAAGTGAGACCAAGAGTTGTTCGCGACTTTGATTTGAATGAGCTCCCAACTAATGATGTTGCTGATGAAATCATTGACCATGAATGATATGCTGCTCTTTATGTGGAAAGAGAATGAGTGGTATATTGTGTTTGTTACTTTATGATGTTTATGTTGAAAGAGAATGAATTATATTCCACTGTCATGTAATTAGATGCATGACAAGATAGATGTAAGTTTTAGATTTGATATGATTATAAATTTTCAACTGTTGATTGTGTTGTTTTTATGTTATTGAATGAATGTAGATGATTTGATCTTATAATAACTAGTTTTGTTTGGAAGTTTCAGTTTAAAATATGCTCCTGTTGCTACTTCTGTATTCAATTTTATTCCATCTTTGTACTAAGATTATTCTTTCAATTGCTTATTGTTTTGTATGTTAAAATATTCAACTCATGACAAAGGCAAAACAAAGTTAGCATTCTGTCACATAATTGATTGTGTTATGTTGTCATATAAAGCTTCTGCTGAAAAAGTATCATCAAAATTTGCAGCTGTGAAAGATGTGTGTTACCAGTGCTTTTCATTTATAATTACTTTCCATAACTTGATAGGTATTTTTTATTATTATGAATTTGGTTTAGTAACTTAAACATGTATTGGGATATTTAACTGTTTATAACTATATTTATCAGTCACGTGTTGTAATTAATTAAGGCCTTCAATACAAGAAAATTGATTTTTTTGTGATAATCATTGTTTATAATTAAAATCAAATAAAAGTCTGCAAAAATTTTAGTGACGTCCCCCTTTAGCATCAATTATAAAGGGATTTGTGTGACATTTAATGTCACTATAACTTCTAGTTAGAGACAAAATTTTAAGCACATTGTCATAATATGTTATCATAATTTATAAGTTGTAAAAATTATATTTTCGATTTTGTAGGTGTCACTAAAACTTATATAAATATAATTTTTTAATTTTAAATTTTATTTTATAAATATAATTTTATTTCAAAAATACAATAAATTTTAATTTTGATTTTTTAATATTATTAATGTTAAAATAAAATTATTCATTAAAAATATTTTACAATGACAAAACTAAATAATTAAAATTAAATATTTATATAAATTTTTATTAATTTCAAACATTATATATATTTTATTTTATATTATACAACTCCACAATCTATTAATCAAAAACTTGTTTGAGTTTGACCAAATGACAAGTATGAAGGGTCAATTACACATTATACAATCAATCATAACTTTGTTCATACTTATAATAGGAATGATAGTAAATTTCATAAATAGAAAATTAATTTAACTAAATGAATGCATATTAAGAAATATTGGACTCATTTGGCTGATGTTATTAAATTAGTATATACTAAAAAAGCTTAAATACAATTTTGGTCCTTGTTTTTTAACTTTTAATTCCCAAATTTTAAAAACAAATTTTACATCATTAGTTTTGTAGACGTAATGATTGAAATAAAAAAAGTTATTTCTAATGACATAAGCTATTTCTTACGTATCATACAAACACTTAGAAAAAGTGCTTATGTTGATCAATAAGCTAAACTGTTTTTGTAAACTAATCAAAACATAGAAGCAAGCAAAAAAAACAAGTTTAGTTTCAAAATTGATTTTGAAGAAAGTATACAGCTAGCATTAGTAACACTAGTTTACTCTGTTTTCTTTTCTTAATCGCTACTTACACTGGATTTATTCTCAACAATATAAACCAAAATTAAAAATATAAACGTTGTTAAAATTGTATAATAAAAGCATTCATAAGAGCAGAGATCACGTTTCTGTTATTATTAAAGCAAAACTTGTTCCAAATAGTCCATCATATATTCCTTTCATCATTTTTTGGTTCTCCACCAATAATTACGGGTTAATCTATTCATATTATCATATAGGTTTTTTGAAAATTTGAAAACACTCATAGCATAGGTAGGAATAGTACGGACAACGACTTTAATTAAGATAGTCATTTCTACATAAAATAAGTTATTTTCCTTCCATCCATTAAGTTTACCTCTAATTCTCTCCAAAATGTATGGAAAATCCCTTCTTTTGGGTTTTCCAAATTAGATAGGAAGACCTAAGTAGTCGCCAATGTTAGAAACACACTTGATAGACTTCCAATGCTTGATTTTATATTTAGTTTTTCAATAACTTTACTACTGAAAACCCTATCAGAATTGTCATAATTATTAAGTTGACTTCATGAACTTTGGTACTTCTTGTTGTGACAATCGTCGCACCAGAAACGAATAAAACTATAAAAAAGATTGAGTTTCTTGAACAAACACATGAACCCCTTTGCAGTTTTACGAAAGAGGAAGAAAAGGGGAAAAGAAGAACAAGAATTGGTTAAAATTGTTTTTATATTCACTTTTCTAATCATGGCAATTCTCCTTCAGTGGTATCAGAGCCACTTACGAAACCATGAATCTGATAACTGTTTTTGTTCTGTATTAATATGATTAAAGACAGAATGAATCAAAGATTAAATTGAGATCGATCAAGTTATATATATGATATATGTAATCCTGATGCAAAATACATTATATATGATATAATGTTCTCGTTTCGTTCATTCAAACACTCAATGGTTGTTTTCCTTTGAGCGATCAATGGTCATTTGCTTCTTGATCCGACATTAGTATGGTGAAGCAATGACGTGTTGATCAATCATACTGAATCAACAATCGAGATGTGTTTGACGGTCTGAAATTGGTGCATCAGGATTAGTGACGGCACAAGGATTGTGTTGTCAGAGAGTTATGCGATTGGGGTTTGACTGCACAAGAGTTGTGCTTTCTAAACACTTTTCCGAACAGTGTTAACCGGTTAACGCATATGGTTAACCGGTTAACGCATATGGTTAACCGGTTAATGCAAGCCGAAATTAAAATTTTAAGATTTTCAAACAGTGTTAACCGGTTAACGCATTTGGTTAACCGGTTAACGCAAGACGGAAAACAGTTTTCCAAGAGAATTTCAAACAGTGTTAACCGGTTAACCGGTTAACGCAAGGCAGAAAATAATTTTTTTGAACAGATTTCAAACAGTGTTAACCGGTTAACGCATTTGGTTAACCGGGCAGCGGAACACCCGTTCCCGCTGACCGGGCAGCGGACCCCCGGCTAACTCTGCGTAGTATGATCGGTCGTCGAAATTTAATTTGGTTTTAATTAATTAAAGAAATTAATAATAATAATAAAGTGTTTATTATTGCCTTGTGGTGATCGGTTATGGCCTTAGTTTTCCTTTATTCTACTTTGGGTTTTAAAATACGACCTGCGTGTCGTGCCTCTCTCTTAATCTCCCAAATGTAACTTCTTTAACTGGATTATATGTCCTTGATCTTTATTATGAATATTATGACTTTACCTGGATTATATGGCCTTAGTTTTCCTTCATTCATAATAAAGAACAATTGTTGTTCAATTTATTTGAATGATATATTCTATGCTACTGCTCAAATGAACAATGGATTATATGTCCTTGATCTTGAAATGCCAGTTTATAACATTAATACTCAAAGGATGAAACCTAATGAGTTAAATCCAACTTACCTTTGGCATTGTCGATTAGGCCACATAAATGAGAAACGCATTTCCAAACTCCATAAAGATGGACTGTTGGACTCTTTTGATTATGAATCATATGAGACATGCAAATCTTGTTTAATTGGAAAGATGACAAAGTCTCCATTCACAAGAAAAGGTGAAAGAGCTAATGATCTTTTGGCCCTCATACATACTGATGTATGTGGACCACTGAACATACCAGCCAGAGGAGGTTTTCAGTACTTCATCACATTCACTGATGATTTCAGTAGATATGGTTATGTGTATTTAATGAAACACAAATCAGAGTCCTTTGAAAAGTTCAAGGAATTCAAGAATGAAGTACAAAACCAACTAGGTAAGAATATTAAAAATCTTCGATCAGATCGAGGTGGTGAGTATTTAAGCCTAGAGTTTGATGACCATCTGAAAGAGTGTGGGATCCTATCCCAACTTACTCCTCCTGGAACACCCCAATGGAATGGTGTATCTGAGAGAAGAAATCGAACCCTGTTAGACATGGTCCGATCCATGATGAATCACGCCGATCTTCCAAACTCCTTTTGGGGACATGCGCTGTTGACAGCAGCTTACACACTTAACCGTGTTCCATCCAAAAAGGTTGAGAAGACACCATATGAGATATGGAGTGGTGAGAAACCACATATGTCTTACATGAAGATTTGGGGTTGCGAAGTTTATGGGAAACGACAAATTTCAACTAAGCTTGAGCCCAAATCTGACAGATGCTTATTTGTGGGGTATCCTAAAGAAACAAGAGGGTATTACTTCTACAATCCTTCTGAGGGCAAAGTGTTTGTCGCTCGAACTGGAGTTTTCCTAGAAAAGGATTTTATTTCCAAAGGAACCAGTGGGAGGAAAGTAGAGCTTGAAGAAATTCAAGAATCACAAAGCATCGATACACTTATGGAGGAATTAGAGCAGGAAACACAAGTGGTTGTGGAAGAGCAACCTGCTCAAGTAGAACAAGACCAGCGTAGGTCAAGCAGGATATGTCACCTACCTGAGAGATATGGATATCTCATAACAGATCAAGGTGATGTATTACTCATGGATCAAGATGAGCCTGTGACCTACCAAGAGGCCATAACTGGTCCCGAGTCTGAGAAGTGGCTAGAAGCCATGAAATCTGAAATGGATTCCATGTACACAAACCAAGTTTGGACCTTGGTAGAGCCTCCTGTAGGAGTTAACCCTATAGGATGCAAGTGGGTCTTAAAAAAGAAGACTGACATGGATGGTAAGGTACATACCTATAAGGCAAGACTGGTTGCAAAAGGATATAAACAAATTCATGGGGTTGACTATGATGAAACCTTTTCACCAGTTGCAATGCTTAAATCTGTTCGGATTTTACTTGCTATCGCTGCATATTATGATTATGAAATATGGCAGATGGATGTCAAAACTGCTTTCCTTAATGGGAATCTTCTTGAGGATGTGTACATGACACAGCCTGAAGGATTTGACATACCAGAAGAAGCCCAAAAGACATGTAAGCTACAAAGATCAATCTATGGATTTAAGCAAGCTTCCAGAAGCTGGAATCTTCGTTTTGATGAAACAGTAAAACAATATGGATTCATCAAGAACGAAGATGAGCCTTGTGTCTACAAGAAGGTTAGTGGGAGCATGATCGTTTTCTTGGTATTATATGTAGATGACATATTACTCATTGGAAACGATGTCCCTACCCTGCAACAAGTAAAGTCTTTGTTGGGGAAATGCTTTTCTATGAAGGACCTAGGTGAAGTAGCCTATATATTAGGAATCAGAATCTATAGAGATAGATCACGAAAACTCCTTGGCCTAAGTCAGAGTACATACATAGACAAAGTGTTGAGACGCTTTAATATGCATGATTCCAAGAAAGGATTCATTCCTATGCAACATGACATGTGTCTATCAAAAACACAATCCCCTTCAACTAAGGAAGAAAGGGATCGCATGAATAAGATTCCATATGCATCTGCAATAGGATCTATCATGTATGCCATGTTATGTACTCGACCAGATGTCTCGTATGTGTTGAGTGCAACGAGTAGGTACCAATCTGATCCTGATGATGCCCATTGGGTAGCTGTTAAGAATATCCTTAAGTACTTGAGAAGGACTAAGGAATCATTCTTGATATATGGAGGTTAGGAAGAGTTGGTTGTAATTGGTTACACCGATGCCAGCTTCCAGACAAATAAGGATGACTTTAGATCGCAATCTAGTAATGTGTTTTGCTTGAACGGTGGCGCTGTGAGCTGGAAAAGTTCAAAGCAAGATACAGTTGCTGATTCTACAACCGAGGCCGAGTATATTGCTGCCTCAAGTGCAGCAAAGGAAGTTGTTTGGATCAAAAAGTTCATTAGTGAACTTGGCATAGTCCCTAGCATTGTGGATCCCATTAGTCTCTATTATGATAACAATGGTGCTATCGCACAAGCTAAGGAGCCTAGATCTCACCAACGATCCAAACACATACTTAGGCGTTATCATCTCATTCGAGAGATAATAGATAGAGGAGATGTGAAAATATGTAGAGTACCTACACTTGACAATATTGCTGACCCACTAACAAAGCCTCTTGCGCAGCAGAAGCATGATGGCCATACTAGATCAATGGACATTAGGGGTATGCCTGATTGGCTCTAGTTCTAGTGGGAGATTGTTGGTGTAAGCCCTAGAGGCCAATACTTTTGCTACTTGTATCGAATTATTTATTAATAAATAAAAAAGGAATTTTCTTTATTATGGTTGATTAATAAAGTCCCTGGAATAGATAGTCCGTTTAATGTATTAAGTGTGACTTAATCATGAGAGCACATTGAACATAAGGACACTATTCTTAAAGTATCCGTAGTCGAGCTTTAGTGTGAAGTGGGATAACATTAAAGCATTAAGACTATTATGTTTGTAGACTGATGATCACATCTCATGGATCATGGATAAAGAGTTATCAAGTCTTAAACATAGGTATGAATATTAGGAGTAATATTTATACCGGATTGACCCTCTATGAGAATACTATATAGAAAGTTATGCAAAGTGTCATAAGTTATTCTCATGGTGATAATAGTGTATACCAGTCTTTGACCTGAAACCACTATGGATCCTAGATGTAGAGTCGAGTGCTTTATTGCTGATCCAACGTTGTCCGTAACTGGATAACCATAAAGACAGTTGATGGGTACTCCACAAAGCATGATGAGGGACATAAGTGTCCTAGATGGAATTTGCCCATCCTGCGTAACAGGATAAATGTCTATGGGCCCAATATTGAACTGAACAAGGGTGACACGGTCTATACCTTGTGTTCAATATAGACATAAGGGCAAAGGGGTAATTATACACATAATTATTATCACAGGAGGTTTTGTCAGATCACATGACATTTTCGTGTCTTGGATAGCAGTGATGTGTTGCTAGATACCACTCACTGTTTATTATGTTAAATACGTGATTTAATATAATTGCCAACGCCACGAAAACCTATAGGGTCACACACAAAGGACGGATTGATGAGAGATAGAGTAACTAAGGAACATCGTAAGATACGGTGCACTTAAGTAGAATATGAAATATGGTAAGGTACCAAATACTTAAGTGATTTTGGCATATTATGAGATATGGGCCAAAATACACTTAAGTGGGCTTTTTGGCTTGAAGCCCACACAAATGGTTATATAAATAGAACTCTTGTGCAGAAGCATTGTATGGGAATACAACACAACTGAAGAGTTGGAATTTCGTATCTCTCTTTCTCTCACTCAAAGCCTTCATTCATAACAGCTAGCACCGCGATTGAAGGAATCAGTTCGTGTGGACTGAGTAGAGACGTTGTCATCGTTCAACGTTCGTGATCGCCTCGTGGATCTGTATCCAAGGTTTTGATCGTTACAAGAGATCTGCACTAAAGGTTTGAATCGCCACAAGAGGTAACGATTCTATCACTGATCATGCCCATTCGTAAGGATCACTAAATGGAGAAAATTTTAAATTCCGCTGCGCCTTGGATGGCACATGAACCCCTTTGCAGTTTTACGAAAGAGGAAGAAAAGGGGAAAAGAAGAACAAGAATTGGTTAAAATTGTTTTTATATTCACTTTTCTAATCATGGCAAAAAGTTACATGTGAATAACAACAACCAACACTTAATCTTCATTTCAAAAACTTGAAAGAACAACCTATTTATAGACTACAAGCTAACTTAAACATTAAGCTAACTGAAATAACAAGCTAACTTATACAACTGCATGCTAGAACATGCTTCGACTATAGCACACACATCTTTGACTTCTGCATGCTTGAACAAACATCGACTACATCATGCACAACTCTGTCGAAACATGAATTTGTCCCTGTCGAAACTAGAGTTTGATCCAAAATACCAAAAATCTCCAACTTGAAAATAACTCTACGACATTAAAGGAGCAAACTAACTTTCATGATGCAGCTTTATCAATTTCATATAGTGGAAGAACTTGCTACTTTGTATTGAATTAGTGATCATATTTGAAGCATTGTGACCTGCCAAAAATTCATCACTTTGACTTCTCCGCTTTTGATTTTCTCCCTAGCGAAATGCAACCTAACATCAATGTGCTTTGTTCTCTCACGATAGGCTAAATTCTTCGACAGATGTATGACACTTTGACTATCACATTTAGCAGTGATAACTCGACATTGAAGTTTCAGTTCCTTAACAAACCTTTCAAGTGACAATACTTCTTTCACGGCTTGAGTGAGGTCAATATATTCAGCTTGAGTGGTTGATAGGGTAACAACCTTCTGAAGAGAAGCTTTCCAACTGATTATTGTATCAAAAATAGTGAAAACATATCCAGAAAGATATTTTCTGGTATCCATACATCCGGCATAGTCAGAGTGGACAAACCCTTCGACTTCGGTTTCACCAACTCAAAAACAACAACAACAAGGATAAACAACAATATGATGATGTCATACGGTGAACTGACTTTGGTGTGTCTTTGCTTTGGACAGCAAATGTCGCGGATAGCAAGAGTCGCCACCGACTTTTCTTTTATCCAATAAGGAAAGGCGGAAAAGAACAGGAAAGACCTTGATTAGATTTTGGGTTCGGGAGGTACATTATACAAAGGGAAGGTGTTAGCACCCTTTGTATCCATGGTTATCCATGGGCTCTTAATTGCTTAATCACTTATGTTTTTCTTGTCCGAAAAAGTGTTTGAGAACTGTTTAGAAAATGTTTTGAAAAGAGAGTTTAACTTTGTAATGATTCTTGTACGAATGTATACAAAGTGTTTATCTCGTTTAACTTTGAAAGTGGTTTAGAAAAATATAACTCGGGAATGATTCTAGTACGAATGTATACCAAGTGGTGATTTTCTAAAAGATGTTTTGAAAGGTGTGAGGTGTGAAAAGTATTTAAAATTTGTGAGTAAGCATTTAAGAGTTATACCTACCCAAGTTCTTTAGGGGTATTTCCTATCCTTATGAGGGTAAAACTGTCCTTACGATTGAGAAGTAAATAGTCTTATCCTTTGGATGTAAAGGGACATCGTAGGGTCGTCGATTGGTCATTGAAGGCAACATTTGTAAGGATACCTTAGCATTCGAAGGGACGATCATCATTTAACCGTAGGCTACAACGAAGGGTCATCGAGGGACAAAGTCATGTATTCAAAGGCGACATTCGAGGGACTATGATGATTTAATCGAAGGGTCTTTGCTAAGTGTATCCCCATATTCGCGGGACATGACCGTAATACCGTAAGGCAACAAAGAGAGGTCCAAGATCACATATTCAAAGGCAATATTTTATAATCAATTAGGTAATTAGGATGAATCTCCACGTTATAATCAATTAGGTAATTAGGATGAATCTCCACATTATAATCAATTAGGTAATTAGGATGAATCTCCACAAGGGTATCCCACAAATAAAGTGGAATACCTAGCAAGCTACCTTTTCCAGGAGTATGTGAGCCCTTACAATATTCAGCAAACAGGTCAGAATACCAAATCAGGGTGCAATCGAGAGTTGCACTAAACCAAAAGGAATCACAACAGTAATAATGTCAGGTAAAACATGCATGGTTACAATAAAACATGTCAGATTAGCAAAAATCAGAACAGAAAAATCAGCGACTATCATGTTCGCTACTGCCTCGCCTAGCGAGGGCCTGGCGAACCCTCGCTACATGTTCGCTTAGCGATGTGCTAGCGAACGGCTGCGGGTTTTGATTTTAAGAACAATACGATTTCAGCAAGCTCCACACCCTATGGCATCCATTACAGAAATTACATGGTTAAACATTCAAGACATCCATGCATACTTAAATCCACATGCAAAAACTAAGACACATTTATAAATTCAATCATTATGTCACATGTAAATTGGAAGCATAAAGCGATAGTGGTAAGGCAAACCTGTTTGCAATTGAATTGCAATGTTGAATTGGCAGATCACTCTTAGGGTTGGTGCCTGATTGAGTTGGGCGGAGGTAACCTTTGTGCAGATGAGTTTCCTTCGGGGTTTCCTTTAGGGTTGCTCTGAATTCTCTTGGTTAGCCTCCAGGGTTTGCTGTCTGTCTCCCTTTTTCTTTCTCCCTTTGTCTCCGTCTGTCTCTCTCCCCTTTTTCTGAATGAGATCTTGGTATTTATAATAGTTTTTGTGACCTAATGGGCTCAGAATGAAGCCCAAAATTTCTGGTATTCGCAAGCTTCGCTAGGCGAGTGATGCAGCGAAGAGTTCGCTAGGCGAAGGATTTTGCTCGCCTAGCGAGCAAGCCAGTTTAAGTCATTTTCTGGATTTGGCCACCTGTGTGCTGGGTCTTTGTTCCTTTAAGATCAATGTCTTGAAAAATGAGTTGGAGTGCCTTGAAAAAAGTCTTGCAAGATTAATGGGAAAATTTTGGGGTATGACAGCTGCCCCTGTTCAATATTCTTAAACCGAGAGAGTTAGAATGGTATGTATGCCATTCGTGGTCTGGAGGTGGAAGATTATTGAACACTTAGAATGCCCCAAAAATTTGCACTTGTTAATTAAAAGTTAGTCTTGATAGAGATGGGCTTAAAGATGTCATCCAGGAAGTTTGATGATGAGAGATTCAGAGTGCGTTGTACAATCAAACCAATTTGAAGACATGGGTGTCACACCGGGTCGTACACTAGACCGTATAGTGAGTCATCCATTAGGTTGTCGACTTCGTTGGGATAAAGGATCAGCATGGATCATATGCTAGATCATATCTGAGTTGCAGAATGAGCCGTACCTTAGGTTGTATCTGACGAAGTAAGAATCAGAATGGATCGTACGCTAGATCGTATCTGAATTGCAGAATGAGCTGTACGTTAGGCTGTATCTGACAAAAAGTAGTCGTACGTTAGACTACACCTCGGAATGTACCGTATGCTAGGTAGTATCTGAGGAATGAAGATCGGAATGGACCGTACGTTAGATCGTATCTGAGTTGCAGAATGAGCCGTACATTAGGCTGTATCTGACAAAAAGTAGTCGTACGCTAGACTACACCTCGGAATGTACCGTACGCTAGGTAGTATCTGAGGAATGAAGATCAGAGTGGACCGTACGTTAGATCGTATCTGAGTTGCAGAATGAGCCGTACGTTAGGCTGTATCTGACGAAAAGTAGTCGTATGCTAGACTACACCTCGGAATGTACCGTACTCTAGGTAGTATCTGAGGAATGAAGATCAGAATGGATCGTACGTTAGATCGCATCTAAGTTACAGAATGAGTCGTACGTTAGCCTGTATCTGACAAAAAGTAGTTGTATGCTAGACTACACCTCGGAATGTACCGTACGCTAGGTAGTATCTGAGGAATGAAGATCAGAATGGATCGTACGTTAGATCGCATCTGAGTTGCAGAATGAGCCGTACGTTAGGCTGTATCTGACAAAAAGTAGTCGTACGCTAGACTACACCTCGGAATGTACCGTACGCTAGGTAGTATCTGAGGAATGAAGATCAGAATGGATCGTACGTTAGATCGTATCTGAGTTGCAGAATGAGCCGGACGTTAGGCTGTATCTGACGAAAAGTAGTCGTACGCTAGACTACACCTCGGAATGTACCGTACGCTAGGTAGTATCTGAGGAAATGAACATCCAGATGGGTCGTACGTTAGACCGTGAAGGAATCATATGTTGGGCTGAATCAGAATGAACCGTACGTTAGGCTATATCTGATAATATTGGTATATGTTGTATTTGCAATAAATGCCTGGGATGGGCTTAAAGATGCCACCCTTAGGAGGATATCAGAGTGCTTTGTCAGAATGGATGTTCATATGGATTATATCTGAAAGATGTATTTGAATCTTGAATGTAATCGATGAAGATATCCGTCTGAATGGATCTTTATTTTGACTGTATTAACCTGAAAAATAAAGTCAGCTTTATGCCATGTCATGATGCATGTGATGTTTTTATGCTTTTGAAAATAAATGCGAACATTGTATGCATGTATGTGATGTGAAATGATGCATGAAATGAATTATGCGTCTGAAAATTTTGCCAGGGGAAAATAAATCCCCATATCCTGGTTGGAGATATTTGTATTGATGACCCTTTCTTAGCTGGGAATACTTGATTTCTGTCTGATGATAGAAATATTCAACAGAGCCTGGCTGGGGATAGAAGAGATGACCAGTCTGTCTGGTGATGCCCATTTCTTCTAGGGAATAACTGGTTTTTGCTGGGGAAAGGATTTGTAACCGGACTTGTTGGAAAGCATGGTTAGACCTTATCCTCGACCCTAAAGTCTTTTAGTAACTGCTATTGCTATTTTATGCATGTATTTTTGGTAAACATCAATCATGTTCAAATGCATATTAATTCGAATTAAATCAATGGACGTTTATGCAAACAAAACAGAGAAAGTAAAACAAAAGCATCTTCTGGAAATAAAATTGTATTGATTTTGAAAGAGGGCCTATAAACAGGCAATTTGAATACAAGGAGACAGAAATCCTAGTAAGAGGAAATTGTCAAGAAAACAAAGAAAAAGCTATGCAGAAAAAGTCCTATTGATTTTAATTCCACTACTGTCATTATGTCTTCAAGCCTCTCATCTCCTGCTGTCGGATAGAAGTGATTGGCTTGTTCAGTCCCTTTGACTTGGGTGAAGCTGACCGAAAACGGGACATAGTCATACGCCTTAATCCTTAATTTTTGCCTGGACCGCCTTTTCAGGTTTTCAGTCCACCAGGATACCCTTTTTTGCCCAAGCCGCCTTTTCAGGTTTTCGACTTGCCGGGTGTACATTTTTTATATGTTTTATCCCTAATTTTTGCCCGAACCCTTTTGGTTCGCCGGGATGCCCTTACTTTTGCCTAGATACGTCGACCTAGCGGGTCTTTTTTATGCGTAGTATTTTTTAACTATGTCTGCGTTCACGGGATGTGGGAAGTCTTCGCCATCCATTGTAGCAAGCATCATGGCTCCCCCAGAGAATACCTTCTTAACTACAAATGGCCCTTCGTATGTGGGAGTCCATTTGCCTCTAGAATCACCTTGTGGTAGAATGATACGCTTTATTACCAAGTCGCCAATTTGATATACCTGTCTCTTGACTTTTTTATTAAACACCTGGGTCATGCGCTTCTGATATATCTGCCCATGACAAACAGCTGCAAGTCTCTTTTCATCAATCAAATTTATCTGATCGAGTCGAGTCTGAATCCATTCATCCTCGTCTAAACCTGCCTCTTTCATGATTCTTAGAGAGGGAATCTGAACTTCCACCGGTAAGACGGCTTCCATTCCGTAGACTAAAGAGAAAGGAGTTTCCCCTGTCGAAGTTCGTACTGAAGTGCGATAACCATGAAGAGCAAATGGTAGCATCTCATGCCAGTCTTTGTATGTTACTGTCATCTTTTGTATAATCTTCTTAATATTCTTATTAGCAGCCTCCACGGTGCCGTTCATCTTTGGCCGGTACGGAGAAGAATTATGGTGTTTTATTTTGAACTGCGTGCAGAGTTCAGTAATCATCTTGTTGTTCAAATTGGTGCCATTATCAGTGATAACTCTTTCAGGGATGCCATACCGACAAATGAGACTATTCTTGATGAACCGTGCCACCACATTCTTGGTGACAGAAGCAAATGAGGTTGCCTCTACCCACTTTGTAAAGTAATCAATAACAACAAGAATGAAACGATGTCCATTAGAAGCACTAGGTTTAATCTCTCCAATCATATCAATGCCCCACATTGCAAAGGGCCAAGGTGCTGTCAGCACGTTCAATGGGGTAGGGGGTACATGTACTTTGTCCGCATTGATCTGGCACTTGTGACAAGTTCTGGAGTGATGATGGCAATCAGCTTCCATGGTAGACCAATAATACCCTGATCTCAGAATCTTCTTGGTCATCGTATGTCCACTAGAATGAGTCCCAAAAATACCATCATGCATGTCTTCCATAATCTTTTCTGCTTCCCTTTTATCCACACAGCGAAGCAAAGTCGAATCATGATTACGTTTGTATAATACCCCATTACTCAAAAAGAATTTAGCGGAAAACTTCCTCAGAAATTTTCTGTCGTTGATGGATGCCCCTTCAGGGTATTCCTGAGTTTCTAAATATCTTTTTACTTCGTGGAACCAAGGTTTCTCTTCTACTTCATCAGCATTAAGTTCATAACAATATGCTGGTTCATCTAATCATTCAATGGTGATCATGGGAGCTTCATCATCCCATCTGACTCTGAACATAGATGACATGGTAGCTAATGCGTCTTCCAACTGATTCTCTTCTCGTGGAATATGTTCGAATGTAATCTCTTCAAAGCATGGGATTAATGTCATCACCCGCTCTCGATAAGGGATGAGATTCAGATGTTTAGTGTCCCATTCTCCTTTGATCTGACTGATTACTAATGCTGAGTCTCCGTACACACTCAAAAACTTGATTCTTAGGTCTATAGCAGCTCTGAGTCCCAAAATACATGCTTCATACTCTGCCATATTGTTGGTACAGTTAAAACATAGTCTAGCAATGAAAGGCGTATCGCAACCCCTTGGAGAAATAATTACAACACCAACACCATTGCCCAATGCATTAGAAGATCCGTCAAAAACCATAGTCCATCGGGATCCCAGTTCGGGTCCTTCATCCGGTCCAGGTTCGTCATAATCAGTAACAAGCATGACATCCTCATCTGGGAACTCAAAATTCATAGATTGGTAATCATCGACTGCTTGATGAGCCAAATGATCAGCTAACACGCTTCCTTTGATTGCTTTCTGAGTAGTATATTGGATATCATACTCTGTTAAAATCATCTTCCATCTTGCTATTCTTCCGGAGAGGGCAGGTTTCTCAAATATATATTTGATAGGATCCATCTTAGAAATCAATAAAGTGGTATGATTCAACATATACTGTCTTAGTCGGCGAGCAGCCCAAGCCAAAGCACAACAAGTTTTCTCGAGCAATGAGTATCTCGTTTCATAGTCGGTAAACTTTTTGCTAAGGTAGTATATGACATGCTCTTTTCGACCAGACTCGTCATGTTGCCCCAACACACACCCCATTGAATTTTCTAACACGGTCAAATACATGATTAGAGGTCTTCCTTCAACTGGCGGCATCAGAATCGGAGGTTCTTGGAGATACTTCTTGATTTTGTCAAAAGCTTCTTGACATTCATCATTCCATATCATCTCTTGATTTTTTTCTCAGTAATTTGAAGATGGGTTTGCAGGTAGCAGTCAAATGGGAGATAAATCGGGCAATGTAATTCAAGCGTCCCAAGAAACCTCTGACTTCTTTATCTGTACGGGGAACTGGCATTTCTTGAATAGCTCTCACCTTAGCCGGGTCAACCTCAATTCCTTTACCACTGACAATAAAGCCCAAGAGTTTACCGGATTTTACTCTAAAGGTGCATTTGTTCGGGTTCAATCTCAACTTGTATTTCTTCAACCTCTCAAACAGTTTGTATAAATGATCGAGATGTTCTTCTTCAGTATGAGATTTTGGCTATCATGTCATCCACATATACCTCTATTTCATGATGGATCATATCATGGAACAAAACCACCATAGCACGCTGGTATGTTGCCCCTGCATTCTTTAAACCGAATGGCATTAATTTGTAACAGAAAGTGCCCCATTGCGTCACAAACGTAGTTTTCTCCATGTCCTCAGGTGCCATCTTAATCTGGTTATAACCTGAGAATCCATCCATGAATGAGAATACCTTGTGTTGAGCGGTGTTATCTACCAGAACATCAATGTGCGAAAGTGGAAAGTCATCTTTGGGACTCGCTTTATTCAAATCTCTATAATCTACACACATTCGCACCTTGCCATCCTTCTTTGGCACTGGTACCACATTAGCAACCCATTGAGGATAAGAAGTAACAACCAGAAAACCTGCATCAAATTGTTTCATAACCTCAACTTTGATTTTCTCAGACATTTCAGGACGCATGCGACGAACCTTTTGCTTAGCAGGATGACAATCTTCCTTCATTGGCAAACGATGAACTACTATATCAGTATCCAGTCCTGGCATGTCTTCATAAGACCAAGCAAAAATCTCTACATAGTCATGTAACATCTGAATCAATCTTTCTTTGACACTGTTCCCCAAGCCTGCTCCTATTTTGACTTCTTTCTTGTCTACTTCAGTACCCAGATTTACAATTTCAATTGATTCCTCATGCGGCTGTATAGTCTTTTCTTCTTGCAGTAACAGTCTGGCAAGCTCTCCAGGTACTTCACAATCTTCCTCACTTCCATCCTCGGCTTGGTAGATCGGATTTTCAAAGTCATAATGAACAGTATCAGAATTATTATCAACAGGATCCAGAGTGGATATGGATCTGCAATTTGTTATGTGAGTGTGTGTAAGAAAGCATAGCTTGTTTAAAAGATGACAGGAAAGATAAAGAGCACAATATTTGAATGCAGAAAGTCCATTGATTTATTGAATGTGAATATGCTTATGAAAATGACAAAACCCTCAACAAATTAGCTATTGTACCCCGGGCATAGACACAATGCTTTAAGAAGTTCAATCGTAAAAATTAAAAAATTTGCAACACTAAAATAGACAATAACAATTACTCCTGACTAAAGGAAATCGGGATAGTGTCTTCAGCCTTCCAATTATTGAGTCCGTCACCAATTGTTGGGAAAATCCAGCTATCCAGGTTGCAATCGCTATCAGCATCTTCTACAGCATTAATCTGATCTTTGACTATGTTTTCAGAGCTAAACCCCAGGCCAAATCTATCAGACTTGTACGGTACATTGATCAATTGACCCCAGCCAGTACGACCACCATCTTCAACCACGGCTTGAGCGTCCTTAAGAGAAATCATAGTAGGAGGAGCACGAATAACCTTGGGCACACGGGAAGTTGGCTTAAGGACAGGACTGGTCGGAGGAACTACTTCAAATGACTGAGAAGGAGTCTCAAAGAATTCACCATCCATCTCGACGTATCTGAAGGTATGCACACTAGTGACAATATACTCTTCTTCTCCACACACAGTGACAATATTACCCTCTATTGGATACCTCAACTTTTGATGGAGAGACGAAGCTACAGCACTTGCCTCATGAATCCAAGGGCGTCCCAGCAAGCAGGAATAGGCAGGACAAATGTTCATTACGTGAAAGGTAGTGTTGAAGACTTGAGGTCCTATCTTGATAGGGATAACCACTTCACCATGGACAACACTCTTCGCACCATCGTAAGCACGCACCACAACGTCACTAGGTTTCAGCTCAATGCTTTTACAGTCAAGTTTATCGAGCATAACCTTCGGTAGCACATTCAAAGAAGAGCCATTATCGATCAATACATGAGACAAGGTGATCCCCTTACACTCAATGGAGATATGCAGAGCTTTATTGTGATTCTTTCCTGCTGGTGTCAGGTCAACATCGGAAAAGCCTAGGCCATTGTCAACAGCCAAGTTAGCAACATAATTTTCGAACTGATCGACAGATGTCTCCTGAGGTACATGAGCGGTCTTCAAGAATTTTATCAATGCATTGGCATGAGATTCAGAAGATAACAACAAGGATAACATCGAAATTTTAGACGGAGTATGCCCCAACTGTTCTACCACATCAAAATCACTCTTGCGGATGATTTTCAGCATTTCTTCCATTTCTTGTTTGGCAACATCTTCGTTAGTAACTTCGACTGGTGTCCTTGACTGAGAAGGATTGATTACTAGTTCCTTTCCTCGAGTTTCAGGGGCGGGAGGTGAGATTTCTGGAGAGAAGATCCTTCCACTTCGAGTAATTTTACTAGTCCCAACAATGTCAACGTCATTAGGATTAGCAGAATTATCATCTTGCTTCACGCCATGAATGTAAACATCACCTCCATAATTCCACGGAATGGCTTTGCTTGAGGAATACGGTATTGGGCCAGGTGCAGTAATAATTAGGGGAGCTACCTTGGGCTTAGCAGTAATCTTCACAGGCACTCTAGTAGCGGTAATCTTCACTGGAACTTTAGACCTAGCAATCACAGATATTTCTTCAACAGGGTTCTCCACTTTAGGAATCTTTTCAAAGAGAATTGTACGATCATCCATCAGCCGTTGAATACCATTCCTCAACTTTAAGCAATCATTGGGTCGGAGTATACAGATATCGCAACTTTCAGCACAACCTGGAAATAAACCAGCTTGCAATAAATTCTCCTTGATGATTAGGAGAGGAGATGTTAAGCCAGCTACATTAGTAATGTGAGAATTGTCATCCACAGCATTAACAATCTTGTCATGATTAGGCATAGGAGCAGTGATGACATTAGGAGTGTCCGGAGGATCAAATTCAATTTCTCCAGCGTCGATCATATCCTGAATCTTATTCTTCAACAACCAACAATCGTTTGTATCATGCCCGGGGCTATCGGAGTGATATGCACACCTGGCATTGGGATTATAACGAGGAGAAGTAGTGTTGAGATTTGCAGGAGGGCCTCTGAGGGTAATTAAATTTGCCTTTAGCATACACTGCAGTGCTTGTGCTAAAGTCATATTGATCTTAGTAAACTGCCTTCTTGGCCTGTCTTGTCTGTGCTGGAAGTTTTGAGATTGCGGTGTTGCAATCGTAACTGCTCCAATGGTATGGTCGCGGTTTTTCTTGTTATGACCCCTTTCACCGTACACAGCATTTGATTCATTCTTCCCCTGATAGGACTTTTTGGTGCTTGTAGAGGTAGCCACTTGTATCTTTCCACTTCGAATGCCACTTTCAACACGTTCACCTGTTAATATAAGTTCAGTGAAACCCGATGAGGAACTTCCCAATAGATGGCTGTAGAATGCGCCAGTCAGTGTACCCATGAACATGTCCACTAATTCTCGATCAGTCATAGGGGGTTTGACCCTGCCAGCCAAATCTCTCCATTTTTGAGCATATTCTTTGAAGCTTTCTTTAGATCCCATAGTCATATTCTGCAACTGTAGCCGAGTAGGCGCCAATTCAGAATTATACTGGTAGTGCTTGTAGAAAGCTGTCGCTAAATCAGTCCAGGTGAGGATGTTAGAGCTCTCGAGCTGATAATACCACTCTAACTGTGTGCCAGACAGACTCTCTTGGAAGAAATAGATCCATAGCTTTCTATCAGTGGTATACGGCTGAGTCTTTCTCACATAAGCTCTCAGATGCATCTGAGGACAAGACGCACCATCATACTTAGTGAAAGCGGGGACCTTGAATTTGTGGGGAATGACCACATCAGAGACCAGACCTAAGCCTTCGAAATCCAGACCGGGCGCCTTTTGACCCTCCATAGCTAGCATGCGTTCTTCCAGCAACTTATACTTATCATCTTTTGGAGAGTACTGTTCATTTTCATAATCTTCATCGTCGTCCTCATGGTTGAAAGGATCACCATCCTCCTCTTCCGAATCATTTTCTGTCTCCTCTTCTTGATCTTTCGGAATTCTAATCTTGACTCCTGCGGCCTGTCCTTTAAGCCTTCTTCCCGGGTTAATGTAACTCACAACTTTCTTGTCTTTCTTCTTCTCGAGCAAAAGAGCCTTCAGCTCCTCCTGCCCCTTGGATAAGTTCAAGATCATCTCCTGGAATTGAGCATTCTGAGCCTGGAGATCTTTGACAGTTTGTTCGAGAGCCATTTTTCTGTTTGCAATAGGAAGACCGTGAGGACATTGATTCTTTAGAATACCTGTTATGCAATGTTATGTTATGCTATGCAATGTATGAAATGTTTTCAAGGACTTTTGGAATTTAACTTCGCGTAAACCACCAAAAAAGGAACTTTTATTAATAATTTTTTAATCAACGTTTATTACAACAAAAATAATAAAATACAATGAAAGCTCAAGTCTCCCAGGGACGGCTTCTTTTTGGGCGAAGATATGCATTGAGTCTTCGTTCCTCATTAAGCTGGCTGGTAAGTTCTAACACTTTCTTCCTTTCAGCACAGAACTGAGCTTCAAAAGTATCCCTTTCCTCTCTCAACTGGATCCAGGATCTCTTTAATTCTTCAACATTGGTAGGCATATCTGGATAAGGAATGATCTGAGGGGCACCTCCTTCAACTTTTGGTTCGACAATCAGAGGTCCGATTGCAAGATATGGCATGGTAAGCTCACGAGCTCTGGAGCGTACCCATCTGAGATAAGGCTCCATAGGAATAGAGTTTTTCTGTCCTAAAGTACTTCTTTTCACCATGCCCCAAGCTCGTACAAATCTTTGACGGAGACCTTGGGGGTCGTTGTCATAGTCAAACACAGTGCCTTGAATAATTATTTCATGTGGACCATCTCTTAGAGCATAACCGAACTGATGTAGGGCTAAAGCTGGGTTATAAGTAATACCTCCTCTTATCCCCAGGAGTGGTACGTTAGAGAATTCTCCGCAACGGTCAATGATGATAACATTTTCTTTGGGTTGAGGACACCAATGGATGTCTGAATGTGAGAGCGACATTATCCTTTGCGACCATTTCAAGTTTTGCTCATTCTTCAAGACTGATTGAGGGAGGTGCGAAATAAACCACCTAGATAATAAAGGTACGCCGCACATGAGAGTCCCTTGCCTTTTCATAGTACGAGTATGAAGGGAATGCAAAATGTCTCCAAGCAAGGTAGGCACAGAGTTATGAGTGAGAAATATCTTAATAGCATTCATGTCTATGAATTGGTCTGGATTAGGAAATAACACCAAACCATAGATTAGTAATGCTAGGACATCTTCGAAAGCATGGACGTCCATAACCTTTAAGAATTCTCGGGCCTTATTTATCAGAAATTTGGCAAGTAAACCCTTAATTCCACTTCTTGTTACCCAATTAGTTTCAATGTCGGACTTTGTCATGTGTAAAGCCGCGGCAACTTCTTCAGACTTCGGAATCTTTTCTAAACCACTGAAAGGTGTTTGATCAAGGATAGGTATCCCAAGCAGCCTGGAGAATTCTTCTAATGTGGGTACGAACTGATAATCTGGGAAGGTGAAGCAATGATGTTTAGGATCGAAGAACTGGAATAGAACTCTCATCATATCTTCTTTGAAACCAGTGGTAACCAAATTGAGGAGAGAACCATGTTTCTTGATGAACTTAGCATGATCGGGAAGCTCTGACACTAAATCCTTGAGTTGAGGAGAGATTGCTACAAGATTGATCCGGATGGTCTTCCTGGAAGCCATAACCTGTTTAACAGAGCAAAGCTAAATCCCTAAGTCCTTGAAATGGTTAGTACAATGTCATGATGTTATGATGTTATGATGTTATGATGTTAAGTAAATAACAAGCACAAGCAAGTCACACAACAATCATTCCTATGTTTCAAGGCTTGCATGAGTTCCATAGGTAAGTACCCTCCCCACTGAAGTTTGGTTGGTTCAACCTGTCCTAGAGTAGTAACCGGGTTCTAGAAGGATCTCAAATCATTGACCTTTCCTTAAGTCCACTTCAGTGCAACACCAAGCGGTTGACCAAAATTTCCTTAAAGTCCAATCTCAAAGAGTGTAGTATCGAGTATCAACCAACCCCAGTCGGAACCGAAGTCAGTTATCTCACTACTTTCTAATGGCTAGGATGAGTCAATTAGGGTTCTAAAGGTCGGGTTAATGCTTTGATGACACCACGCAGACGCCAAATTTTTCCTCAAGTAAACATGAGGAACATCAGGACATCCAAAGTGTCACATTAACCGTAGCCATCATTTTAACCATTCCAGTATACGCCGGACAGTCGCGATAATCTCTTGCTACTTACCTAAGGTACACTAGATCCGGGTGTAGGATCTTTCACTCAAGCATAAAATACCCAAGCAATCCCTTAAAAGTAAATCAGACAATTCAAATAAGTGATCTTGTTTTTTTAAGGCAACCTCTCTTTTTAAGGGTCCCCAGCAGAGTCGCCAGTTCTGTCATACGGTGAACTGACTTTGGTGTGTTTTTGCTTTGGACAGCAAATATCGCGGATAGCAAGAGTCACCACCGACTTTTCTTTTATCCAATAAGGAAAGGCGGAAAAGAACAGGAAAAACCTTGATTAGATTTTGGGTTCGGGAGGTACATTATACAAAGGGAAGGTGTTAGCACCCTTTGTATCCATGGTTATCCATGGGCTCTTAATTGCTTAATCACTTATGTTTTTCTTGTCCGAAAAAGTGTTTGAGAACTGTTTAGAAAATGTTTTGAAAAGAGAGTTTAACTTTGTAATGATTCTTGTACGAATGTATACAAAGTGTTTATCTCGTTTAACTTTGAAAGTGGTTTAGAAAAATATAACTTGGGAATGATTCTAGTACGAATGTATACCAAGTGGTGATTTTCTAAAAGATGTTTTGAAAGGTGTTAGGTGTGAAAAGTATTTAAAATTTGTGAGTAAGCATTTAAGAGTTATACCTACCCAAGGTCTTTAGGGGTATTTCCTATCCTTATGAGGGTAAAACTGTCCTTACTATTGAGAAGTAAGTAGTCTTATCCTTTGGATGTAAAGGGACATCGTAGGGTCGTCAATTGGTCATTGAAGGCAACATTTGTAAGGATACCTTAGCATTCGAAGGGACGATCATCATTTAACCGTAGGCTACAACGAAGGGTCATCGAGGGACAAAGTCATGTATTCAAAGGCGACATTCGAGGGACTATGATGATTTAATCGAAGGGACTTTGCTAAGTGTATCCCCACATTCGCGGGACATGACCGTAATACCGTAAGGCAACAAAGAGAGGTCCAAGATCACATATTCAAAGGCAATATTTTATAATCAATTAGGTAATTAGGATGAATCTCCACGTTATAATCAATTAGGTAATTAGGATGAATCTCCACATTATAATCAATTAGGTAATTAGGATGAATCTCCACAAGGGTATCCCACAAATAAAGTGGAATACCTAGCAAGCTACCTTTTCCAGGAGTATGTGAGCCCTTACAATATTCAGCAAACAGGTCAGAATACCAAATCAGGGTGCAATCGAGAGTTGCACTAAACCAAAAGGAATCACAACAGTAATAATGTCAGGTAAAACAGGCCTGGTTACAATAAAACATGTCAGATTAGCAAAAATCAGAACAGAAAAATCACCGACTGTTATGTTCGCTACTGCCTCGCCTAGCGAGGGCCTGGCGAACCCTCGCTACATGTTCGCTTAGCGATGTGCTAGCGAACGGCTGCGGGTTTTGATTTTAAGAACAGTACGATTTCAGCAAGCTCCACACCCTATGGCATCCATTACAGAAATTACATGGTTAAACATTCAAGACATCCATGCATACTTAAATCCACATGCAAAAACTAAGACACATTTATTAATTCAATCATTATGTCACATGTAAATTGGAAGCATAAAGCAGTAGTGGTAAGGCAAACCTGTTTGCAATTGAATTGCAACGTTGAATTGGCAGATCACTCTTAGGGTTGGTGCCTGATTGAGTTGGGCGGAGGTAACCTTTGTGCAGGTGAGTTTCCTTCGGGGTTTCCTTTAGGGTTGCTCTGAATTCTCTTGGTTAGCCTCCAGGGTTTGCTGTCTGTCTCCCTTTTTCTTTCTCCCTCTGTCTCCGTCTGTCTCTCTCCCCTTTTTCTGAATGAGAGCTTGGTATTTATAATAGTTTTTGTGACCTAATGGGCTCAGAATGAAGCTCAAAATTTCTGGTATTCCCAAGCTTCGCTAGGCGAGTGATGCAGCGAAGAGTTCGCTAGGCGAAGGATTTTGCTCGCCTAGCGAGCAAGCCAGTTTAAGTCATTTTCTGGATTTGGCCACCTGTGTGTTGGGTCTTTGTTCCTTTAAGATCAATGTCTTGAAAAATGAGTTGGAGTGCCTTGAAAAAAGTCTTGCAAGATTAATGGGCAAATTTTGGGGTATGACAGATGAGAAACGACGGCATGTTTACAAATGTGAGTTTTGTGACAGAGTATTCACCACAGATCAAGCACTCGACGGTCACAAGACTTGTCATCGCTCCAACAAACAACAGATACATGATGATAAGGCTCACAAAACTATCAAGATCACTTTCTTTTTATCTTCTTCTCCAATTTATCCTAATAATCACGATGCCAAACTGAAAAGACATTCTTGGACTAGGGTTTTCAAAGGAACCGTTCATGATCCACCTGCTGCATTGGAACCTTGTCAACAAGAAGAGTTACCAACTGTTGACTTGTTGAGTTATTTGCCACCAAGATTGTATAATACCAAGAAAAGGAGCAGGAGATATCTTACTCATCATGGACTTGCTAATAATGCTCCTCCAATACCGTTTTCTGGCAAATCAGTTTTGAATCTTGATTTGAATCATCCTTAGTATAATAGGATGAAAGTTTCAAGTAATGAGAATGATAATGTGGTGCTAACAAGTGATTGTAATGATGAGACAGTGGCGTCAAGAGTTGTTTGAAACTTTGAGTTGAATGAGCTCCCAACTAATGATGTTGCTGATGAAATCATTGACCATGAATAATATGCTGCTCTTTATGTCGAAAGAGAATGAGTGGTATGTAAGTTTTAGATTTAATATGATTATAAATTTTCACCTTTTGATTGTGTTGTTTTTATGTTATTGAATAAATGTAGATGATTTGACCTTTTAATATATGCTCCTGTTGCTACTTCTGTATTCAATTTAATTCCATCCTTGTGCTAAGATAATTCTTTCCATTGCTTATTGAAAGAGATTTAAGTTGAGTAATAACATCATATTAGGTATATGAATTGCAGGTAGCATTAACTAGATGGTGTTACCAAAAAAGTTAGATGATGTGAAGACATTACTCCTGTATATAATGAAACAAAGCTTTATAAGTTTAAATATTCAATTCACCAATCCAAAACAAAGTTAGCATTCTGTCAAATAATTGGTTGTATCATGTTGTCATATAAAGCTTCTGCTGAAAAAATATCATCCAATTTTGCAGTTGTGAAAGATGTGAGTTACCAGTGCTTTTCATTTATAATTACTTTCCATAACTTGATAGGTATTTTTTATTATTATGAATTTGGTTCAATAACTTAAACATGTATCGGGATATTTAACTTTTTTGCAATGGTAACAACTTATAACTATATTTATCGGTTAAGTTCCTTGCAACAGTCATGAGTCACATCATTGTTGTTAATTAAGGCCTTTGCATTGGTTGGCTCAGAAGAGAGTTGAGTATACCGAGAGAGCCATTTCTAGGGTGACCATTTGTCTCATTTGAGAGTTCACAAGTGAAGTTCGTGACTAATTTGGTTGTCCAAAATTCTGCTTCAAGTCATTTGAGAGTTTTCCACATATGCAGCCAGCAAAGTAAGAAAAAGTTGCATTTGAGGCAAGTTAAGGTCAAATTTTGAATATGCTTGGAAATAATTCAATATGATCTTCAACATATCAATAACACCCGAAAATGAGATATTTTGAGCAAATAAGAATTTAGTTCATGATAAATGTTAAAAATATTTATATATAGAATAGTCTCACTTTGACTATCATGTAATGTAATTAGCCGTAAATCTCTCTCTATATAATACTGTCTCATCCGTATTGCTATTTAAATTACATAGTTTATTCAAATGTCTCTCAGTCTCTTATAGTTCAATATGATATTAAGAGCTTGTTGAGATTCAATAGTTCGTCGTACTTTACCCGATTGACGCACTGTCTTCCGATGAAAAGTTTTTTTGCATGATTCATTCCGCTCACCACCATATCGCCACCACCGCCACCGATTCCGACGACTTTCAGGCTCACCACCCCACAGATAGAAGCGCCTTCTCCAATCCGACCCGCGCTCAAAAATCGTTGTCATACGTGCCGGCAATGTTCCTACACGTGGGCCTCACGCACCTTCGTCCCCACCGTGCGTGACATCGCGTACATCCATTGTCCATGTCGTTGTTTTCACTGTCTGGCTCAGTTTTCCGTTCTGATTTAGAAATGTACTCAGTTTTTATTTTCGATCTACGAAAATACGATTTACTATTCAAACAACCACTGTTTCACCGTTCGTTGTGACCGTCACTATTCTCACCACCATTCAACGACCATGTTTGCACACTTTTCAACCATCAACTCTCATGGAAAACCAATATGCCTCCAATTCCTTCACTTTTACCAAAGTTTCGCTCATCCCGTACGAGAAACTAACTGGGACAAATACATTTCATACAAAGGCAAGAGAACAACAACGACAAACTAGAGTTGCTGATGTTTGTCCAACCAATTATCACCAAAGAAGTTACTATTTAGCCACTTATTACAATAAGTTCCTTCAGTTTAAAGCAACCCATCAACCATCATCTTCTACCACTGTTGCTCAATCTGGTAATCCTGTAGCCTTTGTCTCTACATCTGCCTCCCTTGGTCGTTGGGTCCTTGAATCTGGTGCCTCTGATCATATGACTGGTAATAAATTTATTTTATCTAACTTGTCTTATTATGATTCTTTGCCTTCAGTCACTGTGGCGGACGACTCTAAAATCAAAGTTCAAGGCTTTGGTCATGCACACCCACTTCCAAACTTGTCTTTAGATTTTACGCTTTATATTCCTTGTTGTCATTTCAATCTTATATCTATTAAAAAGCTGACTTGCACTCTTGATTGTTCACTTCTGTTTATTGATAATTTTGTTTATGTCTAGGATCGACGTACAAGAGAGACGATTGGAACATGGAGTGTGTCCAAAGGATTATATCATATATAACCACCGGTGACATGTGCTTTTATTGCTTCTCAAAGCCTTACGCATCAACGTTTGTGTCACCCTAGCTTTAATGAAATGTGTCTTTTATTTCTTAATTTTTCTAAGCTTTCATCATTTGAATGCATGTCATGTCAATTAGGCAAACATACTCGTCACACCTATTGTCAACGAGTAAATAAAAGTGCTTCATCATCTTTTGATCTAACTCATTCTGATGTTTAGGGTCCTAGTCGTGTCAAGATTACTTGCTAACCTTCTTCGACGATTTTTCATGATGTACTTGGTTATTTTTAATAAAAAGCCATTAAGATGTCTTCCATATATTCTAAGAATTTTATGCCGAAATAAAAAACCAGTTTAACAGTCCTATTGCATTACAAAAAGGCTTTCGGTCTCATCATCCTAATACAAAATATGTGTGTGTTTTAAATTATGGTCGTCTCTCCACATCTTATGTTTCTTTTTTTTTCTACTCTGGATTTGTGTATATTCTTAAGTCTACATGTGAAGCTATGACTGATACCAATTGATGTCAGGCGATGGTGGAATAAATGGATGCATTGAATTCAAATAATACTTGGGACATTGTTACTTTACCTCTAGACAAAATAACATTGGGATGTCGATGGGTTTATACAGTGAAAGTTGGACCAGATGGTCAAATTGATCGTTTCAAAGCTCGTTTGGTAGCCAAATGATACACACATATATTTGGTCTCTATTATGGTGACACTTTTTCTCTAATGGAAAAGATCAATTAATTTAGCCTCTTTTTTGTAATGGTTGTCATTCATCAATGGCCGCTTCATCAGATGGACATTAAAAATGCCTTTTTACACGGATCAACCTTCAGGTTTTAATATTCCTGACAATTCTGGACTTGTTTGTCAGTTTCATCGTTCTCTTTATGGGTTGAAACAGTCCCTACATGCTTGGTTTGATAACAATATTGACAGCTCCTGTGCGGAAGTGGAAGAGGACCTACAAGATTAACACTCCAACGATCAAATTAGTTTGTGGATATCTCAAGGTGGAGCAAAAATCTTGGAAAATGAAAATCATACATGCTTTGGTGTGAAGAGGAAAGTATTTATACGATGGATATGATTAGCCCTTTTCAATCCTCTTTCTGGCTGAATAAACTATAATAATTCAATATGACCATCAACGTATAAATAACAACATATATGAGACATTTGAGCAAATAAGAATTTCAGCAAAATCAAGAATTTGAAAACTTCATTGTAAAAAACATGGTTTCAAAAAAGATTTGTGAATCACTACCATAATATCAAAACCGCACAATCAAGGTTTTTTATGTTTATGTTCCAAAATGTCGTTCATCAAAATCCAGTTAAAATGTAGTTTTAGACCACATCAGACGCCATTTAGCTGCAATTCATCAAAATATCAATTATTACTTCAGCGTTATAAAACCCGATGGTTTATTCATGGCACTCGGTTGGAAGACTAAATATTCCAAATGAGAAGACATGTGATGAGAAAGATCCGCTTCCATTTTATTCGAGGTTCTTCAAGTTCTTAAAACCATATTTTCATTATCTATAAAATAAGAGAGAATTCATATTCTATTCAAAATTGTTGAAGCAAAACAATCATAATTAAGCATCACCATTAGATCCTTAAAATTATATCAGGTTTCAAAATGATATCATTTTTTGTGTGTCAAGTTTACACTAAAAATAAATTGGTATATAAGGAATCTACATGTTTCAAGTGGCACATGTACTCTTAATACTTGCTAAAAAGTACAAATGTGTGTCACCCCTATCCTGGTAGTGGTTGCCAAATACTTTTAGAGTTTGTGGTAGTGTAGGAAAAACTCATGATTGTGAGAAACCATATTCAATGGTTTTTTGTGTGAGGATAAAGCTTCCTTACGAGGGTGAGAAGTTCTAAATTTTTTGGTATTTCATGGTGAATTAAGAATATCCCTCATCGACCTTAAGGTCCAGGTGTTTATAAAGCCTTTTGGACTTGGGTTGAGAGAATTTACTTCCGCTCCACTACTAGATCTTGGGGAGTAATGAGTTATTCTTTCTTTGACTCGTTCTTCTATTTCGTTGTCATGGGACACGTCATATTCCACGTCTACTAGACAAATGGAAAAGAGTTTGTGTTGACTAAGCCCTAATGGGCGTGCTGTTACTAAGATCATGTCAGATTCAAGGCCCATTTAGAGCGCCCTATGGCTTCGCTGGGTAACTCTCCCCTCGCTCATGTGTTGGCTTTCCTCAATTTTAAGTAGACCACCTCATCTTGGGGCCTAATATATCGTTACACTCTTTAATTCATGAGTTTACAATTTTGAAATGTTTTGACATTAAAAGTCGACCTTTTCCCATAGCTAGAATTATATAAGTTAATTGGTGTTTTCCTAGTCAGAGTTGGATTAAGTGAAACATGAATATATCTTCAAGATGAAATTCTGGAATATCATTTTTTGATGGCATATTTAAGGATAACTTAGGAACATTTTTGCGAGCTTTCTCAGCTAAGATTGGAGTTTTCACTTCCTTCCAAGCTAAATTTCTTGGAATCATGCTTAATATCTGTATTGGTATATTTGCGAAGGCCACACAAAGGGAGACGTGGGAGGGAATGACGCAAAAACTTTCTCACAAGGTCTTCCTGATCGCCCATTTACTAGATAGAGCGCCCATAATTTGGATGTGACGCCCATCTTTCAGATTGGTCGATCCTTATAAACATGAAAGTAACGTGTCCCAAGTTCAAAACAGTGCAAAGAAGGAGTATGTGGGAAACTAGCCATGCACTCCTAAATATTAGGTGGACTAAATTCCCCAATTTCACACTCTCTTAAAAGAGGTTGCTACTTTTTGGGATCTTGAGATCCAGACCCATGAACTGCTATAAAAACTTCAACCCTGGGACTGAAAAGAAATCCATCTCATTACATAAAAACCACATACGTATCTTCCAACCTCCCTATGTTGTCTAGACCTAAAACCTCACAGGAAATATGTAAAGTTTCAATAAATCCTAAATTACTAGAGGTTATCGCATATTGTACTTTTAGCAATACAATTGGTGCTCGTCGTGAAGCCCTTGTAAAACTGACCTGGGCCCCCATTACTGCACACACAATGAGATTTTTATCCTCACGTCCAATTCTTCCATCCGTCATGGTAAACAAGAAGGTATTAACTCGGACCAATGGTAAAACTGACAGAGGATAATGTCATGGAAGATATGCAAGTTGTCATAGACGATTTATGCTGCCAGAATCAAATATTGGAGGATAACGTCCTCCAAATCTAGCAATGCCAGCAGAAGGTTAAACCTGCATAAAATATTAAAATACTAGAACCTCAACCTTTCTATGATAAAACATGGGAGGATCCAATTCCATATAATTTCAATCGCTCTGTATGAGCATGTCACCTTCATCAACATGAAGATGGAAATTATTGGGGCTCCTGATTCCTTGAAGTATAAGATCCTCTCTAGAACCTTCAGAGGTGTAACTTTATGGTGGTACATGGGACAACCTCGAATCTTCATCACCAGTTATCAAGACTTGGTGAAGAAACTAGTCCACCAGTTCATAACAAGTAGGCACATAAAGATTATTTCCATTGACCTTTTCAACATTCGCCAAGGCCCCTATGATTCTCTAAGGGAGTACTTCATCCATTTTAATGAGGTAAAAATCAAGGTCTTCCACTCCAAAATTTTCATGAGAGTATTTCAATATGGGCTAAGGATGAGACATTTTAATGAAGTCCTTTCCCATAGGCCATCGACTTCCTTGGGAAAGGTAGTAACACATGTGAAATGTTGTTTAAATGGTAAGGAAAGCAACACTGAAAATAAGGAAAGATATTCAAAAAAATGTACCTCTAGTCCTAACAGATCACAATCGTGACAAAAGAATCACTACACCTCGCCCATTAGAGACACAACGTCTTTGAAATAAAGTGCAACACCTGAGGATAACTTCACGCCTCTTAACACTTGTTATGATCAGATATGGCGAGAAATCCTCCACATGCATGACATTCCACAATCGTTTGCTCCAAAGTCACATGTTATGGGGCTTGAACCTTACAGATGGTGCAAGTTCCACAAATTCAAGAGACACCATACAAAAGTCGGCTTAACTTGAAAAATAGATGGAACATCTTATCCAAAAAAATAACTTGAAGAAATATTTGAAGGGAGACTCCGTGCAAAGGTCAGGAAGATCTAGTTCTCACGGGCGAGACATTTTTAGGAGCTTTGGATCCAAAAAGGGAAAAGAGCCAAGCAGCAGGGTAGACGACATATTTATACGCCACACCCTTAATACTATTGCCAGAGGATTCCCTGGAGGCGAAGAGACCAATTATGCCCTCAGAAGATACATTCACTAAATTCTAACTATTGAAGATTCACCTACTAAATCTGATTTAAACGAGCTAAAATCCCAAAATCTAAGATCATTTTTGTTGAGAAGGACACTGTAATCATTCACCCATATAACGATGGTCATCACCATAAGGTGTGACAATTGGGAGATTAAAAGAGCACTAATTTATCAAAAAAGCTCTACATAAATCCTCTATTTGGATGCTTTTGAGAGGCTTTTCTTGGACTTTAACTACCTCAAATATGTCCAAGGATCATTGGCGGGATTTTCAGGCAAACAAGTGTAGGCTAAAGGTTATATAACATTGTATACTACATTTGGAGTAGAGGAAAACACCAGGAAAATGAAGGTAAGGTACCTTATTATAGATGTTCCTTTCTCATATAACATGATTATAGGGTGACTCACTTTCATCCAGTTGGGAGCCACCCTATTTGCATTATATTTCTTCATGAAGTACCCACTCCTAGATGAGAAAGTCGAGGTCATCCTAGGAGATCAAAAAATCACCACGAAATGTTGGGTAGAGAGCCTGAAGCTAAAGAAAACTAGGAATGTAGGTGATAATACTATAGGCGTCAAGTTGGGGGCCAAACCATAAAAGGAAGTTCTCGAGGATGAAGACTTGCTCGTTCCTTTCTAGGAAGGCACAAAGGTAGTAGGAAAATATATTTGTTAAAAAAAATTAATTGTTTAAGCTTCAAGCCATGTTTAGCTTAGTTTAATTCATTGTTTTGGTTTATTTAAGCAAGTTACAATCTATCTTTTCCACTTGTAAGGTTAAACTTATGACATTCTTTGTTTTGCAGGGAACACTCTTCCCCATGTGTTGCAAACAAGGCACATGGGATTTTAATAAGGCCCATCACGTTTTGATATTAATTATGATTATCGTTGCTTTATTTGCAGGAAATAGAGAAGAGAAAGAGATCTTATTGAAATTTCCCTGCGAGGTGACCGTATATGTTGGATCCTCGTGTAGAAATATTTTATGCCTTTTTGAGGAAACTATACATGTCGGACCCTCTGTCATACCCCGATTTTGGTCATGAATTTTTTTTTTCATTTTTTATTTGGCACTTGGCCTAAAGTTCATTTGCATACATTCATGACCAAAGTCAACCGTTCATTCCTAAATCCATATTGTTTCGATTTTGATAAACATTGGTCATTATCTAGGCCTTTTCAATCATGGTGCTTTTAATTACAAAATGGATTCTAATTTAAGTTATTTGACCTTTTAATTTTTAGTTTGATTTTAATTTTAAATTTAGTTTAATTTCAAGTTTCAATTTAATTGTTTTTTTACTAATGATTCAAACTCTAATTGATTTTAAATTTTCAAATAAATGTTAGAATTGCTATCAAATTAATTTTAACAAATTATAGATTAATTTGATTTTAATTGATTTTATTGGTTTTTTAATTTTAAATTGACATTTAGATTAGTCTTGGATTATTTCTAAAATCCATACCCATTTTTATATATTTATCCATTAACCCTTTTACCAACCATGTCCATCAAAATCCACTACACCATTTCTAGACTTTAAGTCAACTATGTAACCATTGACCAAAGTCAACATTTTTGTGGTATTCCATATCAATTTGGTAATCATCATATGCATTGCTCATTAAAATCAGAATTTTATGTCCACTCTTGCATTTGAGTAACCAATAGAGGTGATGTCCTTGGATAAGTTAGAATTGGGCCTTTCCATTTCTACTGAACACAAAAAACCCACATTTGGTTTAGAAAATAAAAAGAGGGATGAATTTTGATTGGACGCATTTAAATCACCAACCTACATAAGCCACTTTCCATGTTTAAGTAATGTTCCATTCTTTCTTTAACAATTCATTACATGCCATTACAATCCTACACTCCATACAATTCATTCTAACTTTCAAGCTTTCATTCAATATATCCAAATTCCATTTAATACAATTCAATAAACATTCATTACATAATCTCATTAATTCAATTAACTTTCAATACACAATCTAAACAATTCAATATGTTCCAACCCAATCCCATGAGTATTTCAAAATAGCCTACCAAATACAAGTGCAGCCAAGAACCATAGTATGCAACATGCAACAAACCCTGCAAGGACCAAGTCATGCGCCTGTTGTAATGAAGCAGAACCAGTAGAAAAACCATATAACAAAGCCATATCACGGATTCACTTCAGTTCATACATCAGACCTGCCACGACAGTTCAGCAACAATATTTCAAAACCTGCAATGCAAAACACCAAGCATCACAAACCATACATCTTCATTCAAAGTTACAAATTTAACTATTAAACCAACTATACAAATTCCTAACCATTTTAAACCAACTTCCATCTTCATTCCAATTATAATCATTAATCCAAATGCATTCCATCTAATTGAACATATACACCTTAACACTATTAGTCATTACCAACAAGTCCATGCATTACAATATCAAAGTCCATAGCAACCCGTCCAATTAACTACTCAAACGTACCTAAGTTCATGTTGGTCTTCCATGTTCAAGGAGTCTTTCGATTATGCCTTCATGATTCATTTGGGCTCCTTGTGATCCTTAACCCATTTTCAAAACAGGGTTGTCCCATGTAGATTGAGTACATCGGTCCTGCAACAATGGACCTTATACCTGCTAGATATTTTGTTGTCAAGGCCATTAACAATAACCTGCAAAATGATATTGCAGTAAGCCAACCAAACACATCCATCACCATCAGAGTCGTACCTAAATCACCTAGCCACAAAAACTGCATCGGAATCTCTCGCTGACCGCCGCAGACAATAATAAAATTTGAACTTAGTTCCAAGACATTTCTCAAGCTTCACAACTGAGCCTTTTAGTGCTCAGTTTCAGCAAACCAGAGGCATAAGAGTGCAGGTGTATAACGGAAACCTGGAAGGGGCACTCCACTTGTGGCTCATGATTTTTTTAGAACCTAAAGAAAAGAAGGGAAATCAGTTAACAGTTCGAACATAAAAACTCATAACAGTTCAATGAACTTCTGGAACTACGAAACTCAACGGAGTTCCAATAACGGTTAACAACCTGTAGAACCTGCACACCGGCATACCTCCAATGCATTACACATGACCAATGTAAACCACTTTGCTCACCACATAAACCTTGTATCCAATTTGACATTGACAGACATGAGCACAAGGCTAACAAGCTGCAGTATGCAAATACAACAAATCCATAACAACTCAGGCTCACTCTCAGTTAGAAATGCATCTACAACAAATCCAAGAAAACCAAGTAATAAACACAAACCTGCAGTAGAACACATCACAATACAAACCGAAACGCTCATGAACTTTCACTAAGTTTTCACTGCAGTAAACAAAGTAATTGGTAAGGCGTTAAAATTCAAAAAAATACCCAAAAGAGAATTGAGACAAAAGTAGAGGAAGAAAGCTAAGTTCATATTACCGTTTCCGAATTTAAGTATCAAGCGAGACAGGCAAGGCTGAGCACCTAAAAGCACTTCCAAGAGGTTTCCCTTTTTAATCTCCATAGCTAGCTCGAAAACCCTAACGGATTGGGTATAAAAAGAGGCGGATGTTGTAGAAAAAAGGAGAGTTTTTTTGAGGAGCGGCGACGAAAAACCTAATTTCAATCGGCCACAAAAAAAAACCTAAAGTTTTCAGAGAGCGAAAACCTTAGAGCTAGAAGAGTTGAGCGGCGACGGGAGGAAGATCCAAGCATCGCCATTACCGCCGGACCACCGCCGAAGGTGAGCTTTACTGCTTGAATCTCTTTAAAGCATTTGTTTTTTTTGCATGTAGAGTGAAAGTTTGTGAATGAGGTTGAGATTGAGAGATGACATGAGCGAGAGAGGTGTGAGATAGAGCGATCGAGAGTGACGAGATGGTAAGAGATCGAAATTGAGAGAGAGAAGGATGATTGAGCGTGAAAGAAGAAAGGAAGTGAATGGTGATAGGTTTACTGATTTTAATTCTCATTGTTTACATTTATTCTATTTTCAATATTATTTAATGCACTTTTTTTCTTCTTCTAAGAATCACGTGAAGATTTACCGTTCATTTGGTCTTTTGAAATCACTAAATATTCAGTTGTCTGTTCATAGGAAAGAATAACATTTATGACTTGATTTTTATTTATTTTATTATTTAGTTTATTTTTTTTAGTTAAAAGAGAAAGTAAAAAATAAAAACAAAAACAATTTTATATTATATCTATTTTCAATTAATGGATGCTTAGAAATTTTCTTATTTTCTTCTTTATTTTAAAATATAACCGTTGGTAAAAATATATTAAAATCAGAATAATAAAAGGATTTTTTCATTATTTTTTTAATTGTTTTTTTTATAATTTAGTTATTTGGTCATCATTAATTAATTGTTACTATTATTAATTGGATTATTTAATTAGTTTTGATTTCTAAATTATTTTTATCATTCATTCCATGATTTAATTAAAATATCTACTTTTTTATTTATTTATGGGTTGCTATTTAAATAAATAATTGTATGATGATATTGATCGAATAGATAGAATAAGAATTTTGGCCCAATAACATGTTTTTTAAAATTCGATTAAATATTTTTTTTCCCGATTAAATCATCTTATCATTTAAGTCAAAATATTAAATCTTTTCAAAATTTACTAAAAAGAAGAGGACCATTGGAATCTAGCATTCCGGTGGGAACCCTCGGATACTCGGTCATAAGCCTTGCATTTTCGATTAACCGTTTATTTTATTTTCTTTGTTTCTTAAAACATTTAAATTAACTTATTCTTGTTTTTTTTAAATAAAAATAAATAGATAAATACATATAAGTCATATTAACAAAAATTACAAAAAGAGTTTTCTATTTATTATTTTGTATTTTAGATTATGTTATAAAATATTTAAAAAAATAATTTAGTTATTTTCATTATTATTATTAGATTATATCATAAAATTTCCAAAAAAAATGTAACATTTATTTTCTTTTAATTTTAGATTATATCATAAAATTTCCAAAAAAGAGTTTACCATTTATTTTATTTTTAATTTTAGATTATATCATGAAATATTTCAAAAAAGAGGTTTACCATTTATTTCTCTTTTAATTTTAGATTATATCATAAAATTTCCAAAAAAAGAGTTTACCATTTATTTCTCTTTTAATTTTAGATTATATCATAAAATTTCCAAAAAAGAGTTTACCATTTATTTTATTTTTAATTTTAGATTATATCATAAAATTTTCAAAAAAGAGTTTACCATTTATTTTATTTTTATTTTTAGATTATGTCATAAAAATATTCCAAAAAGAGCTTACCATTTATTTTCATTTAATTTTAGATCATCTCGTAGAAACTCCCAAAAAAAACCTACCATTTATTTCTCTTTAATTTTAGATGATTGACTCTTAAACCTTTTCTCACCGTCGTGCGACTCTTAAACTCTTTTCTCGCCGCCGTGCGACTCTTAAACTCTTTTCTCGCTGTCGTGTGATTGACTCTTAAACTCTTTTCTCGCCGCCGTGCGACTCTTAAACTCTTTTCTCGCTGTCGTGTGATTGACTCTTAAACTCTTTTCTCGCCGCCGTGCGATTGACTATTAAACCTTTTCTCGCCGCCATGTGATTGACTCTTAAACCTTTTCTCAAACGAAAGGTACTTTGTTTCAAAATGATGCAAGGCAATGTTTTTCCACCTGTTTTGGGTAGTCCAACAATGTTTTCGTCGATTTGACACAAAGTAGCTTTTGCTAAAATCGACCAACAAACAAACATTTTCCTACCCAGAACTACGTAAGCCTTGATTTCTCTTTTGAGATACGTAGGAGCAGGATTTGTAAATCTTGTCAGGCCCATTAATAAAAAACTTAGGTTTAGTCCTTCGTCAAAAATCCAAAAACATTTCTTCGCTCTTCTATTTTATTCTCTCCCTCATAATAACTTAAGAAGATTAACATAAGCTAACATTCAAAACGAAACTAACTAAACGGTTCCCGTTGAATACAACGGACGTGAGGGGTGCTAATACCTTCCCCTTGCGTAACCGACTCCCGAACCCTGATATTGGTTGCGACGACCATAATCATTGTCATTTTGTCTTGGGTTTTATCGATATTTCCCCTTTCCTTTTTAGGAATAAACAAAGCTCGGTGGCGACTCTGTTCAGTCCATCATTGCGAGCGTGCGATTGCGCTTCGCTTTAAAGTCGTATCCCCATTTTTTCGAGGTGCGACAGATGGCGACTCTTCCGGGGAAAGGAACATCCCTAAGTGAGTCAACCCTAGTTCAGTTAAGTTTTCGTATGTTTGTTAGCTTTGTTTGTTTATTTTTCTTCCTTTGTTATATGATTTCTTTATCTCTGTTTTATCGTATTTATATATATATATATATATATATATATATATATATATATATATATATATATATATATATATATATATATATATATATATATATATATATATATATGTG
The DNA here is from genome assembly GCF_024323335.1 of Lathyrus oleraceus. Taxonomy (NCBI): domain Eukaryota; kingdom Viridiplantae; phylum Streptophyta; class Magnoliopsida; order Fabales; family Fabaceae; genus Lathyrus; species Lathyrus oleraceus. The sequence continues at coordinate 444,431,909 of NC_066585.1, forward strand.
TGTGTGTGGGTGTTGAGATTTTGATATCATGAATAAAGCTCTACACCCGAGCTTTGGAAAAAGAAGAGAGAACACATAAGTTTAGAATTGGAAGTTGTGTAGTGTTAGTCCCCAAGGGCCACTCCTTGCGTGTCTAGCATGAAGACTCCCCTAGAGTAGACCTGTTTGTAGATCTTGTTATAAGACAGCTAGCCTGTTGCATAACGTTGATTCATGAAGGGTCCATGACTCTTGGAGCCCCTCTTAGAACCAGTTCCTGCTTTGGTGGTTGCGTAATATTGGACTCCAAGGGCCTCTCCTTGTTGCACCAAACATGAAAACCCCGCTCAGAAGAGACCTTTCGTCACTCTTGTCATAAAGCGGCTAGCCTGTTGCATGATGTTGATACGATTATGGTCCATGACTCTGGGAACCTTATCAAAAATGTAGAAACTATCCCGTGAGTGGGTTTATGGGTAGAAATCCTAGAACTATCTGTTAAGGAGCCTACCTAGTAAGATGTTCCGAGTTACTCACGTTATCCCAAACCCTAACTACCTGCATTGCATTTTATTTGCATACCAAAACACAAAAAACAATGCATTGCATCCATTCATCTATCCATTGCATATGCATTCGTCATCATGCATTTCATATCATTTTTTGAAAATACCAAAAAAAACTCATCCATCCTTTGTCCATAGAGCAAAGTGATTCTCAACACGCGTTTAGAACAAAGAACCATGTCTCAGGAGATGATGGACGAGCTAAGGAAAAGCCAAGAAGCACTGAAGGAGGAACTTAATCTTTTGAAGAGCCAGATGGGATGGGTCTTGGAAACCCTGCAAGCCTTATTGAGAAAAGAGGATCATCACATACCCAATGCTGCAATGGAGGGAGCTACCGCTCCACATCCATCTAGTGTTACCTCAAGTCAAGGGAAATTCTATGTGGAAACCCCTCATTTACCAGTATATGGACCTCCCTCAAGACGTCATCATCAACATCCTCTGGCTATTCCTCCTCAAAATCACCGAAGTCAGGTTCAGAACAAAAATCAGAATCATAACAAGAGGAACAAAAATCACAATGACCCAATTCTGGTGCCATATAGCAAGCTCTACCCACAACTGATCCAGAATGCTTTAGTGACTCCTCGAGCTCTCACACTTGTGTCACCATACCTGCCATGGTACAATCCAAATGAAACATGTGAATTCCATAAAGGGGCATTGGGACATGACCTAGATTCTTGCTTAGCGCTAAAGGCCTTGGTACGAGAACTGATTAACAAAAAGAGCTTAGTCTTTGAAGAAGATCACCCAAAGATCAAGTGTGGGTACCATACTTGAACAATGGGGCACTCCATCGAGGAATGCAAGAGTTTTAAGCTCAAGCTGCAAAGATTGATTGACATAAGATCACCAATACTCAAGGAGGAAGGCTCAGGTACATATACCTTGATTTCTGGGCCAGGTAATGAGAAAGGGAAAGGACCCTTGAAACCCCTCAAGGTTTTGTTCCACAAGGAAGATGTCAGGGATGTGGCTAATGAGCTATCATTGTTTCCTGGTAAGAGCATTGAGATACCGCCTTGGATTTCCAATGTCACGACCCATACAAATGATAGAAAAGGAGAAGTGAAAGGAGGAAGCTTGGTGGCAAACGTTAACCCATCGGTCGGATAAGTGCGAAGATCTCAAGGGGTGTCCCTCTAAGTTAATAGATCAATTTTGAAGAAGTCATTCCCAAGCTGGCAATCATTTGGTTGTTTCAACACTTCTTTTATAGTTTCTTTGCATGTTGATCGTTTATTGCTTTTAAGCATTGTTGTTTTCTTTGAATTGGTAGGATTAATGAAATGTTTATGCATCTTTTGAATTGATCCATTCGTATTCACTCGTTTTTCATTTATGTTAAAAAAAATACTCCTCTCATTCACTTTTGTTTATCAAATCGTTGTGCTAACAAAGATTGGAAGGAGGATGATGAAAATAAAACACCTGAAATTGTTGTGGTATGCTTTTGAGTAAAACCTTGTCGATGATGTAAGGCATTGTTTCAAATCCCCAAACACTGAAGAGATAAGGAGTTAATCCCTAGTCAACCACTTTGAGCCTAGAAGTTGGAGTTTATTTCAGATCTAAAACCCTTAATCTTAACTTGGGGCAGGGTAGTCGTGTTCAGATAGTTTGATTGTGCATTCGATCTTTCAAAAAAAATCATCCATATGTACGCCCTCCAAATAGGTTCAACCACATGTTATCTTTCACGCACATGTTGAAGTGTCAAAGAAGCTAAGAAAAGCTAAAATTAGTGTTGGTTGATCCTCATCCACCAATAATGTAGCAGTCAACACCTTTAAAAAATAGAAAGAAAAAAAAAGCCCGCTAAGTCAAATACCACAAAATGACTTAGGCAAAAGTTAGGGCATCCCGGTGGGCCGAAAGCTTCAAAGAAGCGGTCCAGGAAAAATTAGGGATAAAATAAATCAATCAAAGGAGGTCATTAAATCCTCAACAAAAACAAAATAAGATGACTGCCATTTCAAGAAAATTCATCTTGAATCCTCATCACACCTTCCAACCCTCTTGGAAGTCGAATGCGTGTATCGAATTAACTGAACGTAGGATCTGGAGATCATCAAGAAGAAGGGGTGGGTAAAAATAAATTTTGAGCCTTATATCCTTTTGTCTCAAAAAACCGTGAACCAGGCCACGTTACAACCCTTAAAAGACCTAATTGAGACAGTGTTTTTTTTGAAAGCATACTATAACAAGGTTGTGTTAACTTGACTTCAAACGATTTTTGTTAATCATTTGATGGCACCAACTTGCATACTGTGAATGACTTGATCACCATTGTGTTCTTATCAACGACTCGTTCACTGTATTTCACCCATTCATATCAATAAACTTTGAGTTCAAATTTTTGCATAAACATTGCATTAAAATTACCATTTTTTGAATGCACAATCTTATTTGCGAGTCAACACTTAGCATCAATGAAATTCCAACAATATGCAGTTGAGGAAATTGATAAAGTGAAAGAAGTCCAAACAGGGGAAATCACTTTGAGCATCAGTTAATTCGAGCTAATCACCCTAAGGTTCATCTCGCCAAGAGTAATTTGCTTCAAGACTCAGACTGGGGCAAGCCACCTCAGAGCTCAATGAGTCCAACTATCCAAAGGACAGTCAATCAAGAGTCTACCATTCCAACATTTGGTTAGTCAAGTTCGGACCATTGCAAGTTTCAAACACTTTGGGCAAGCCATCTTGAGATCATCTCATGTCAAGTTGTTTCAAACTCACTTTCAAGGTGAACATTTTCAAGTCCCAACAGATTGGGGCAAGATAAGCCACAGAGGGGCAGAACCTCTTTCTTCGTGCTTTCAAACTGCTCAATAAATTCTGCCATACGTCAACAACTATTGAGTTTAAGACGAGTGCCCGAAAATTATGCTAGCACGATTCATTAATCCTCCAAAAGGATCCCATTGGCTAAGTTGTGGTGTCAAGCTTGATAGAATTCTCCTTGGACAACATCTATCATAAAATATTTGGTTGAGTTCTCGATGTTGAGGAATCATGAGCTTCCATAAAAAATCTCTACAAACTCCCAGTCTGCCTATTGTCAGCATTGCATATCATGATCATTCATATATCATGCATAACAAAATTCAATTCATATATAGCCGAAATGTACTTCGGGCTCATTTTGCATTGACCCAGGTCTTGTTATTGATCCTATACCCTTTGACCTCTAATTCCAGTTTGTATTTGGTGCCCTTAAACCAACATCCGGTTTTCGCAGTCATTTTCAAGTCCAATTGTTGTCGGCAAAATCCGTTAAAAGTTGGTTATAATCCATTACTTACGGTTAAGAGTCCAATTGTTGTTGAGCTTTATCAGGTCATATATGAACCTATTGTTGAGCTTTATTCAGGTCATATATGAACCTGTTGTTCAGTGCTATTCAGGTCATATATGAACCTGTTGTTGAACTTTATTCCATTATCAGGTCATATATGAACCCGTTGTTCAATACTATTCAGGTCATATATGAACCTGTTGTTGAACTTTATTCCATTATCAGGTCATATATGAACCTGTTGTTCAATACTATTCAGGTCATATATGAACCTGTTGTTCAATACTATTCAGGTCATATATGAACCTGTTGTTGAACTTTATTCCATTATCAGGTCATATATGAACCTGTTGTTCAATACTATTCAGGTCATATATGAACCTGTTGTTGAACTTTATTCCATTATCAGGTCATATATGAACCTGTTGTTCAATACTATTCAGGTCATATATGAACCTGTTGTTGAACTTTATTCCATTATCAGGTCATATATGAACCTGTTGTTCAATACTATTCAGGTCATATATGAACCTGTTGTTGAACTTTATTCCATTATCAGGTCATATATGAACCTGTTGTTCAATACCATTCAGGTCATATATGAACCTGTTGTTGAACTTTATTCCATTGTCAGGTCATATATGAACTTGTTGTTCAGTGCTATTCAGGTCATATATGAACCTGTTGTTGAACTTTATTCCATTGTCAGGTCATATATGAACCTGTTGTTGAGTTTTATTCAGGTCATATATGAACCTGTTGTTGAGCTTTATTCCAGTATTACCAAGTTCTTGATATTCCCCAGCATTGCCAGGTCATATATGAACCTGTTGTTGAGCTTTATTCCAGTATTACAAGGTCATATATGAACCTATTTTGAAGAGTCTTTCTCTATGATTGTTTCAGTGTTATCAGGTCATATATGAACCTGTTGTAGAAAATTTTCATATTCAGGTTTAGTAAGTCATATGTGAACTTACTACCGAAATCTCTTGTATTCTAAGTATCGTTTATCAAATTTCACTTTGAGTACTCCCCGGTGTGTGTCTAACTCTCCAGCAGGATTGTTTTCCCCAGCAGAGTCGCCATCTGTCGCACCTCGAAAAATGGGGATACGACTTTAAAGCGAAGCGCAATCGCACGCTCGCAATGATGGACTGAACAGAGTCGCCACTGAACTTTATTTTTTCCTAAAAAGAAAAGGTGAAATATCGATAAAACCCAAGAAAAAACGACAATGATTATGGTCTTCGCAACCAATATCAGGGTTCGGGAGTCGGTTACGCAAGGGGAAGGTATTAGCACCCCTCACGTTCGTTGTATTCAACGGGAACCGTTTAGTTAGTTTCATTTTGAATGTTAGCTTATGTTAGTCTTCTCAAGTTATAATGAGGGAGAGAATAGAATAGAAAAGAGAAGAAATGTTTTTGGATTTTTTTGACGAAGGACTAAACCTAAGTTTTTTATTAATGGGCCTGATAAGATTTACAAATCCTGCTCCTACGTATCTTAATAGAGAAATCAAGGCTAACGTAGTTCTGGGTAGTCCAACAATGTTTTCGTCGATTTGACACAAAGTAGCTTTCGCTAAAATCGACCAACAAACAAACATTTTCCTACCCAGAACTACGTAAGCCTTGATTTCTCTATTAAGATACGTAGGAGCAGGATTTGTAAATCTTGTCAGGCCCATTAATAAAAAACTTAGGTTTAGTCCTTCGTCAAAAAAATCCAAAAACATTTCTTCTCTTTTATATTCTATTCTCTCCCTCATTATAACTTGAGAAGACTAACATAAGCTAACATTCAAAACGAAACTAACTAAACGGTTCCCGTTGAATACAACGGACGTGAGGGGTGCTAATACCTTCCCCTTGCGTAACCGACTCCCGAACCCTGATATTGGTTGCGAAGACCATAATCATTGTCGTTCTTTCTTGGGTTTTATCGATATTTCCCCTTTTCTTTTTAGGAAAAAATAAAGTTCGGTGGCGACTCTGTTCAGTCCATCATTGCGAGCGTGCAATTGCGCTTCGCTTTAAAGTCGTATCCCCATTTTTTGAGGTGCGACAGATTCTGAGTTCGGTCCCCAGCAGAGTCGCCATCTGTCGCACCTCGAAAAATGGGGATACGACTTTAAAGCGAAGTGCAATCGCACGCTCGCAATGATGGACTGAACAGAGTCGCCACCGCAATTTATTTTTTCCTAAAAAGAAAAGGGGAAATATCGATAAAACCCAAGAAAGAACGACAATGATTATGGTCTTCACAACCAATATCAGGGTTCGGGAGTCGATTATGCAAGGGGAAGGTATTAACAACCCTCACGTCCGTTGTATTCAACGGGAACCGTTTAGTTAGTTTCGTTTTGAATGTTAGCATATGTTAGTCTTCTCAAGTTATAATGAGGGAGAGAATAGAATAGAAAAGAGAAGAAATGTTTTTGGATTTTTTTGACGAAGGACTAAACCTAAGTTTTTTATTAATGGGCCTGACAAGATTTACAAATCCTGCTCCTACGTATCTTAATAAAGAAATCAAGGTTTACGTAGTTCTGGGTAGTCCAACAATGTTGATAACACGAAATTATATCATATTTTTGGACTTAATTCAATTAAATTTTATTATTATTTATTTCAGTTCACTTCATTTTATAAGATATTACGTGGTATTTTCTTCCTATTTGTCTCAGGTGGTTTATTTTGAAGCACAAGTAAAAATGGAAGAAAAGGAGGTGCAAAAAGGAGAGAAAAAGAACCAAATGCCAAAGCCCAGCCCAAAGCGCAAGACACAAATGTTGTGCCTGTGACGGACGTCACAGAGGGCGTGACGAGCGTCACGCAAAACAGCCTTGTGACGAACGTCACACATGGTGTGACGAACGTCACACCATTCCCCTACTTTTTGGGCGTAAGTAACGCCTCAGAGACTTGAAGAGACGTTGAGGAGTGTTGGGCCCTATATCCACGCCATGCAATTAGCCACGTTGAAGACCTTTTGGCAGCAGGCAGTTACTTAATGACACCAATATAAATAGCCACTTTTAAAACCTAAAGTGGTTCCGAAGCTTTTCCAATTTTTTTCCTTGCCGCTTTTCGCTTTTGCTTATTTTCTTTTCCAGCAATTTCAGTATTGTTTCTTTATTTATTTCTTTACAAGTTCTACACTATTGCCTTTGCAATTTATACTTTCCTTTTTAGCATTTAATTAATTCTTTTCGCACAATAGTTTCTACACCGGAAACTATTGTGCAACTTTTACCGGATCTAACCTTACGTTAGAATCTAGTTTTTATTTCCTTCGTTTTAATTTGTTGTTTAATTGAAGAATCCAAGAACAAATCCTACCGGCTTGTGGTGGAGTGTTCAAGACTATTGTTTAACGCATTCAGGTTCTTTAATTATTATTTAATGCTTTGTTTTATTATTTATTTATATTATCTGCTTGGGATGAGTCTGTTTATGCATGATATGTATTTTTGTTTGTTTAGCATGTCTGGCTAATTCGCCTAGATATCGGTATGTAAAGTAAGCGGAATAAGGGATCAAGACTAAGTCGGTCTAATTAAATTTAGAATTAAAATCAATCTTTTTACGGTCTCAATTTACAGGTTTAATAACAAGATTTTTTACAAAAGTAAAAGACATAAAGAAGTTAAAATCAATAGAGCGAGAGTTTGAGGTTTTAACTGGACAGTGTAAATTAGGCATTAATTCTAGATCAGGGCGAGAGCAAGTTTTAGAGTTAATTAAATTTTGACCTTTTCCAAAAAGTATTTTTAAAGATTGAATGTGAGGACGAGAGTTAAGCATTCGGATTTAATTGTATAACCTAAGTCAACAGAGCGAGAGTTTGAGATAAGGGTGTTTAAAACGGTCAGTGTTTTCTTAAAAAGAGTTTCTGCAACTTTATTGCTTTCAAAAAATGGTTTTTGACTTAATTATAAGTAACAGCTACATTAACATAAAATCATAGTTTATTCAACAGAGCGAGAGTTTGAGATAAAACCTTTAATCAATAAAGTTAACTGAAACGATTTATTTTAAAACCGAGAAACCGACAAAGAATTGATTCCCTAATTACGACGAACTACATACCGATATTCGCTTTATTAATATTTAATCTAGATCTTAGTTTAGTTTTTAGCTTTGCCCCCAAACAATCAACCATTATTCACCTTAGCTTTACGAAGTAACCTTAGATAACGGTATATCGATTCATAAGTCCCTGTGGGATCGATATCTTTTAAAACTACGCGATAGAACTGTGCACTTGCAGTTTGTACCCCATTCTCGACTCACACAGTCGAGCGATCAAGTTTTTGGCGCCGTTGCCGGGGACTTTTATTTAATCGATATCGTAACTCTTCCGTTACGCTGTAGAGACTAAGGTTTCTTTTTTCTTCTATTCTTTCTTTCGTTGATTTGTATGCCACGCACTCGCTCACAAGGCGAACCGCTCTATTTACGAATCAACGATATCGAACTATATCTCCGAGTCTTACGACGAATTCGGGAATATCGTGCTGCAAACAATCTCCCTCCTGTAGAACTTCCTGATTTCAAAAACCTTTTTCCTTCGATAACCGAGATGGCAGAACCAGCTCGTGCTCTTAGAGATTACGCCGCTCCATCGCAAGATGAGCCGCATTCAAGTATTGCTCCGCCCGCAATCGAAGCAAACAACTTCGAACTTAAACCTTCGCTGTTGCAGGCGGTGCAACAGAACCAATTCTCTGGAAATCCTACCGAGGATCCAAACCTTCATTTATCCGTATTTGTCCAATACGCTGATACTGTTAAAGCTAATGGTGTCACTTCAGAGGCAATTCGACTTCGTCTTTTTCCTTTCTCATTAAGAGATAGCGCTAGAAGATGGCTTCAATCTCTCCCTTCCAACTCAGTCACCACATGGAACGAGTTGAAGAAAGTTTTTCTTGCCCGATACTTTCCGCCACGTAAAACAGCTATGTTAAGAGCCCAGATAAACGGATTTAAACAGAAAGACAACGAGTCTCTTTTCGAAGCATGGGAAAGATACAAAGACATGATGAGGCTTTGCCCACACCATGGTTTGGAAGACTGGTTAGTAATTCACACATTTTATAATGGTCTCTTATACAACACAAGGTTAACAATAGACGCCGCTGCAGGTGGTGCATTAATGAACAAACCTTATGCTGATGCTTACCAGCTTATCGAGAGCATGGCCCAAAACCACTATCAGTGGGGAACCGAACGAACAACGGTGGAAAAACCTCAAACGAAAACTGGCATGTACGAGATAAGTAACCTTGATCACGTTAACGCAAAAGTGGATGCTTTGGTCCAGAAAATTGAAAGTTTAAACGTATCACCTCCAGCCGCCGTGGTTGCTATAACTCAGAATTGCGAGGTCTGTGGAATCCAAGGCCACACTCCTACGGACTGTCAACTCTTGACAGGAATCCAAGCAGAGCAAGTAAACTATGCTCAAGGAAGCCCCTATTCGAACACCTATAACTCAAATTGGAAGAACCATCCAAACTTTTCATATAAGAGTAATAACGCTTTGTACGCACCTGGACAGTCTCCAAATCAAGCCCCAGCTTTACCTCCGGGATATCAGAAACCGAACCCATCCATGCCTAACAATAACGCCCCTAGGAAATCCAACTTGGAAATCATGATGGAAAACTTTATAGCTTCCCAACAACAAACCAATAAAGATTTCCTAAACCAGAATGTGCACACTGGCGAACAACTTAAACAACTAGCAAGCAAAGTAGATGCCTTGGCTACCCATAACAAAATGCTGGAAACACAAATATCACAAGTAGCCCAACAACAAGCACCTACTGCTGCCCCAACTGGTACATTCCCTGGACAGTCCCAACCTAACTCGAGAAGCCACGCTCATGCAATTATATTAAGAAGTGGAACGGAAGTGGAAGGACCGTCTGATCCAAGGATAGAAAACCAAAACCCTAAGAAATCAACTGAGGAAAGTGAACCTAAGGAAAAGGAAGAGAGTAATAAGGAAACCCTAGAAAAGAAGGAACCTTATGTACCTCCACCACCTTACAAACCACCTATCCCTTACCCTCAAAGGCTTGTTAAAACCAAAGATGCGGGCCAATTTAGAAAATTTGTTGATCTCCTTAAACAATTAAACGTTACAATTCCGTTCACCGAAGCTATTACGCAGATGCCCTCATATGCTAAATTCTTAAAAGAAATTCTTTCTAATAAGAGGAAACTTGAAGATAGCGAAACCGTTACACTCCCTGCCGAATGTAGCGCTATAATCCAAAACATGCCCCCTAAACTCAAGGATCCGGGTAGCTTCTCTATACTCTGTCACATAGGAAAATTTGTCATCGACAAAGCCTTATGCGATTTAGGAGACGGAATTAGCGTTATGCCTTTATCCATATGTAAGAAACTGGAAATGGGAGAATTAAGACCAACCAAAATGTCTGTGCAACTAGTAGATCGTTCCATCAAATATTCTGTAGGAATCCTTGAAAACGTTCCCGTACGCATAGGTCAATTCTACATTCCCACTGATTTTACAATTATGGACATTAGAGAAGATGATATTACACCCATTATACTGGGAAGGCCATTCTTAGCAACTGCCGGTGCAATCATAGACGTAAAACGAGGACGACTCACCTTCGAAGTAGGTGAAGAGAAAATTGAGTTCATTCTTTCCCAATTCTTGAAAGCACCTGCAATAGAAGATACATGTTACTTCATGGATATCATCGATGAATGCATAAAAGAAGCAGAGTTAGAAGAAGACAAATCATCTGACTGCCTTGTAGAAGACAGATCTAACCAATGTTTAGCAATAACACCGGACCCTACGCAATGTCTTAACAAACCAACCTCTGACCTGAAAACACTTCCCAAAAACCTGAGATATGAATTCCTAGACTTAGAACTTGAACGACCTGAGATAGTTAATGCAGACCTAGGAAGACTCGAAACAGAAAAACTCCTACATATCTTAAGGAAGTATCCAACCGCACTAGGGTACCACATCACCGATCTTAAAGGAATAAGTCCTTCTATTTGTATGCACCGCATCATGTTAGAAGAAGACTGTAAAACCTCTAGGGAACACCAGAGGAGACTAAATCTGATCCTGAGTGAGGTAGTAAAGAAGGAAATAACCAAGTTATTGGAAGCGGGTATTATATATCCTATATCTGATAGCAAATGGGTTAGTCCTGTACACGTAGTACCAAAGAAAGGAGGCATAACCGTTATTGAAAACGAAAAAGGGGAAACTATAACTAAACGAATCGAATCGGGATGGAGAATGTGCATTGACTATAGGAAACTAAACAAAGCAACCCGAAAAGATCATTTCCCTTTACCATTCATTGACCAAATGTTAGAACGATTAGCAAAACATTCACATTTCTGTTATCTAGACGGTTATTCAGGCTTCTTTCAAATACCAATTCACCCTGATGACCAAGAAAAGACAACGTTCACGTGCCCTTTTGGTACCTTCGCTTGTAGACGAATGCCGTTTGGTCTGTGTAATGCTCCTGCAACCTTTCAAAGATGCATGATGGCAATTTTCGCCGACTTTCTCGAAAACATCATGGAAGTATTTATGGATGACTTTTCCGTATACGGACAAAGTTTCGAAGAATGCCTTGAAAACCTGGAAAGAGTTCTTGAGCGATGTGTAAAAGTAAACTTAGTACTTAACTGGGAAAAGTGCCACTTTATGGTACAAGAAGGAATTGTTTTAGGACACATCATCTCGAACAGAGGAATTGAAGTAGACAAAGCCAAAATAGAGGTAATCGAAAATCTTCAACCCCCAAGAACCGTGAGAGAAGTACGAAGCTTTTTAGGACACGCCGGTTTTTACCGACGATTCATCAAAGACTTCTCTAAGATAACTAAACCTTTAACCGGACTATTGATGAAAGATGCTGAATTCATATTCGACGATAACTGTTTAAACGCATTTCAAACGCTTAAGCAAGCATTGATCTCCGCACCCATAATGCAGACACCAGACTGGAATGAACCATTCGAAATAATGTGCGATGCCAGCGATTATGCTGTAGGTGCTGTTTTAGGACAACGAAAAGATAAAAAGCTTCACGTTATATATTACGCAAGCAGAACCCTGGATGAAGCGCAAATGAATTACGCCACTACCGAGAAAGAACTCCTAGCAGTGGTATTTGCGCTAGATAAATTTCGTTCTTACTTGGTCGGAGCCAAAATAATAGTTTACACTGATCATGCTGCTATCAAGTACCTTTTAACAAAAAAAGATGCTAAACCCAGACTCCTAAGATGGATCTTGTTGCTACAAGAATTCGACTTAGAAATCAAGGACAAGAAAGGAACTGAAAACGTAGTAGCAGACCACCTCTCTAGACTTAAGAACCTTGAACCGGAAAGAACATCAATTAATGATGATTTCTCGTATGACAAACTTATAGCTACTTTGGAAGAGAACAACTCCGACATGCAAGTAGAAACCACCTTAGCTATATCTGTCACACCATGGTACGCTGATCTCGTCAACTATTTAGCTGCCGGAATAGTTCCACCTACTTTATCTTACCAGCAGAAGAAACGATTCTTCTACGACATAAAACACTATTACTGGGATGATCCCTTACTTTTAAAAAGAGGCCCCGATGGTATTTTCCGTCGATGTATACCCGAAGAAGAGGTAGAAAATATAATCCAACACTGCCACTCCGCTCCTTATGGTGGACACACAAGTACATCCAAGACCTGCTCTAAAATCCTACAAGCCGGCTTTTATTGGCCAACTATATGGAAGGACGTACATGCGGCTATTAAGGAATGTGGCAGATGTCAACGCACGGGAAACATATCTAGACGTGACGAGATGCCGCAAAAAGGCATTTTGGAAGTAGAGATTTTTGACGTGTGGGGAATAGACTTCATGGGACCTTTTCCATCCTCTTTCGGTAACAAATACATACTCGTGGCAGTTGACTACGTATCAAAATGGATCGAAGCTGTAGCCTCCCCAACGAACGACACCCGAGTAGTAACTAGACTCTTTAAGAATATAATATTTCCGAGATTTGGCATCCCAAGAATAGTAGTCAGTGATGGTGGATCGCACTTTATATCCAAGGTACTCGAAAAATTATTATTTAAATATGGAGTGAGACATAGGATAGCGACACCTTACCACCCTCAGACCAGTGGACAAGTGGAAGTATCTAACAGAGAAATCAAGCAAATACTAGAAAAAACGGTCGCCACTTCAAGGAAAGATTGGTCATTGAAATTACCAGAAGCTTTGTGGGCATACCGAACTGCTTATAAAACCCCCATAGGGACGACCCCATTTAAGCTCATTTATGGAAAATCCTGTCACCTCCCGGTAGAATTAGAACATAAAGCCTATTGGGCTATTAGAAATCTGAATCTAAACTATAAAGCCGCCGGTGAAAAGAGAATCCTTGACATAAACGAATTAGAAGAACTCAGAAGAGACGCCTATGAAAATGCCAGAATCTATAAAGAAAGAACAAAACAATGGCATGACAAGCGTATATCAAGGAAAATCTTCAAGCAAGGCGACGCAGTCCTTTTATTTAACTCTAGACTAAAGTTATTCCCGGGAAAACTACGATCCAGATGGTCAGGACCTTTTCATATCACTAACATCTTTCCCAGTGGAGCAATAGAAATTAAAGGCAAATCCACAGAACCGTTTACCGTAAATGGGCAACGTCTAAAACACTATCATTATGCGGAAACCAATGGAGATTCGCAAATCCTACACTTAGACGAAATGCCCCCAGGACCTATAGATTATATTTAACAGTTTCTTTGTCGAGCTTGCGACATTTAAACAAAGCGCTTAGTGGGAGACAACCCACAATTATTTTATTATTTTCTTATTCTATTATTATCATTTTCCTTTTTTTTTTCCTCAATTATTCTTTTAATTTCTGTTTAGCATTCATTCCTGATTTTTTTTAATTCAAAAGAAAAAAAATATAATAATAATTTTTTCTTCTTTCGGCATTTGGCCAAATCCTGACTAAAACTCATGTTTTCTTTTCTCTAGCTAACACTAACCAGATGGGACATTTTGATCGTATGGGTATCAAATTCAGAGGAATGGCTCAGAAACAAAAGTTTGAAGAACTAGCCACTAGAGAGATGCTACCTAGTTTATATGCTGATGATTGGGCTATGACTGCCCTTGGACTGAGACAAAGTGTCTTGTATTTGCTGAACCAGATAGGATGGGAGACATCCCCTATCCTGAGACATTTCACCACCTACCGGAGACTCACACTAGAATTCCTTAGCTCATTAATCTATCTACCCAGCCATGGAAAAGGAATTAGCAGAGGTTTTATCCAGTTCAGAATGTTCAACATGGAGTACCAATTTAATATTAGAGACTTTACCAACCTTTTGGGTTTTCCTACCTCCTTTGACACATTCACAGTAAGCCAGGAAGAACTTTTTGAACATAGAGAACTTGAACACTTTTGGGGTAAGCTGACTGGAAATGATGAGCCCGAAGAACATGAGTTTCTCTCTGGAAACATACACAACCCGGCCTTTCGCTATTTCCATAAGATCCTGACCCACACTTTATTTGGGAAGAAGCCAAACAGTACTTCAGTTTCACGTGATGAACTCTTCATCATTTTTTGTGCTTCCCAGAACCGTCCAGTAAACGGTGCTACTTTTATGTTAGCTAATTTGGACCACCTTATCCAGGATGAGCGAGCACCAATCCGAATAGGCGGTTTGATAACTATGATAGGTAATGCTATTGGATTACGTCAGCCTATGCTTGACCTAAGCCCTTTTTGTGGCATTACTACTATGAGTATACCCTTCCTCTTCAACACTATGTTTATAGCAAACCTAGGGTCTGACGAGTTTGAGCTTATTATTGATAACCAGGTTCTTTGCCTATTCACCATGCCCGATCCTAGGACTAGCATTCATAACCGCAGTAACTGGCTCTACAACCTGAACGAAACCCCTACTCCTGCTATATCCACTGAATCCATCCAGGACTATGAGATTTGTGATGACTATGAGACTAATGATGACCAGATCTCTCATGCTGAATCTGACCCTCAGACACCATCCGGCTATTATGATATTGACCCTCCTCCTCAGCCTGTTCAGACCGAAGAATCAGCCATATCCGACCTCCGGCATCATATGCCCGGAACTGATTATAACACCGCCATTGAAGCTTTGATGTCAGAACAAGACGCCCTCAGAGGAGAATTTACTGACATGAGACACGAAGTTCTAGGATACATGAGCAGTATGACAGATCAGTTTCACGAGTTGCTACATCGTGTTAACTCTTTTGCTCCTCCGGCCAGAGATCGTGCAGATGGATAGAATTTAGTTATTTTTCTAAGTTATTTAGTTTTAAGTTAGATTATTCATTAATGTTATTTGAATTCATGTTCACATTTATTTCTCTTTCATTTCATTGTTTTCCTTTCCTGTATTACATTATGATCATTTTATTGAAGCTGTTTATTTAATTTTATTATGCAATAGCTATTATGCTCTACTGTTGCTACCTATGACTTATTATTATACAAAGTAGAATAAGCGTGCACGATAAATTAAATTGCAGAATAAATCAATCATAAGCAAAACAAAACAAAAACAAAAAAAAAAAAAATTTATAAATCCATTACCAAAGTGATTCTGTGAAACGCTACTGAAGCCTTGCAAAAAAAAGGAATGTGTGACGAGCGTCACACAATCCATAACGAACGGCACGCCTAGTGCCTGTTACGAACGTCACACACCTGTGACGGGCGTAACACCCTTCAGACTAGTGAACGTTAAGGAGCCGTTGGAGACGAATGTTACACCTTTTTTACTTTCTACCTTCCCCATTAATTTCCATTCAACCACACTTAATTACTTTTCAACCACTTTTTCTTTCCGACTTCCAAATTCTTCTCCTATAAATACCCCTCAAAACCTTCCTTCATTCACCACAAACCATTCTCTCCTACCAAATACATTTCTTTTCTTTCCAAATCACCCCTTCAAAATTCATTCATCACGATGGCGGGAAAACAGAATGTCGAGATGATGCAGATAATGCATCAAATGCAACAACAACAGGATGCTAGGAATGCCATAACCGACCAGCGGTTTACTGAGTTGTTCAGCAGGTTCGACAACTTAGACTTACGTCAGAGATCACTAGGTCCAAGAACCAGAGGCGGAAGACAACCTTAGTTGTAGTTTCTTTTTCCTTTCCATATTGTATTTCATTCCCTTAAAACATTGGGGACAATGTTTAGTTTAAGTATGGGGGGAAACCATGTTCTTTCTATTTTCATTTTTCAAGTATGTACCTTTCCCTCCATTGTTTTATTATTTAAAAAAATAATAAAAAAAAAATCTATTATTTTAAGTTAAGTCCCGAGTGTGAATAAATTTCTATTATCTATTCCCTCAAACTTTCATGAGCCACACAACAAAAACTCAACACCCAGTAAGTATAAAGGTTGCTCATCTTATCGATCTTGAGTCGAATCAAGACAAAGACTACTACCGCCAAACACTCTAAACGAACCAAACACGTTAGATCAGGATAAGTACCTATTATACAAATTCCTTGAACTTTTAGTTTTATAGTAACCCCAAGTAGTTTATACGAGAAGTCAGCACCATCTTAATAGCAAACTACGTGGAGAGCCGATGAATATAAGTGGATGATTCCCAAAGTAACGAAAAATATATATATATATATATATATATATATATAAATATATCAGGAAATGCACTAATTAAATTAGGTGATCCTTACCAGATCATTTAATCTAAAGGTTGCAGATCATATAAAAACACAATATGAAAGATCCATTATGAGTTGGTTCAGTAGGTATCTGGTACTGAACTTGGTAGGGCGGACTACGGTTCGATCCCCCGCAATTTGCAATGGACTGAATAACGAAGTTATCCGACTTATGTACCAGAACTTCCAGCTAAAAGGGAATCAGAATCACTAACCGGTTACTCCACTATGTGCGCGAAAAGATAAAGGGCTTAATGTGATTTCGCTAGAATGAAAACGGGTGAAATAAGAGTAAAGGAACTAGGATAGCTATCATAGTGTACTTGAACTGATCTGCATAAGGTGGGGTTGTCTAGGCTGTGACGGTGGTTGTTGATATCAAGATTTAACTCATGTTGCTTCTAAACAAAATCCACTCGCAACCTATTACGAATTGATGTGTGTTTTGAAATTTCATCTGGCTAAATTTTTAAAACGAGTTCTATACTGAATTTTGCTTGAGGACAAGCAAAGATCTAAGTATGGGGGAGTTTGATAACACGAAATTATATCATATTTTTGGACTTAATTCAATTAAATTTTATTATTATTTATTTCAGTTCACTTCATTTTATAAGATATTACGTGGTATTTTCTTCCTATTTGTCTCAGGTGGTTTATTTTGAAGCACAAGTAAAAATGGAAGAAAAGGAGGTGCAAAAAGGAGAGAAAAAGAACCAAATGCCAAAGCCCAGCCCAAAGCGCAAGACACAAATGTTGTGCCTGTGACGGACGTCACAGAGGGCGTGACGAGCGTCACGCAAAACAGCCTTGTGACGAACGTCACACATGGTGTGACGAACGTCACACCATTCCCCTACTTTTTGGGCGTAAATAACGCCTCAGAGACTTGAAGAGACGTTGAGGAGTGTTGGGCCCTATATCCACGCCATGCAATTAGCCACGTTGAAGACCTTTTGGCAGCAGGCAGTTACTTAATGACACTAATATAAATAGCCACTTTTAAAACCTAAAGTGGTTCCGAAGCTTTTCCAATTTTTTTCCTTGCCGCTTTTCGCTTTTGCTTATTTTCTTTTCCAGCAATTTCAGTATTGTTTCTTTATTTATTTCTTTACAAGTTCTACACTATTGCCTTTGCAATTTATACTTTCCTTTTTAGCATTTAATTAATTCTTTTCGCACAATAGTTTCTACACCGGAAACTATTGTGCAACTTTTACCGGATCTAACCTTACGTTAGAATCTAGTTTTTATTTCCTTCGTTTTAATTTGTTGTTTAATTGAAGAATCCAAGAACAAATCCTACCGGCTTGTGGTGGAGTGTTCAAGACTATTGTTTAACGCATTCAGGTTCTTTAATTATTATTTAATGCTTTGTTTTATTATTTATTTATATTATCTGCCTGGGATGAGTCTGTTTATGCATGATATGTATTTTTGTTTGTTTAGCATGTCTGGCTAATTCGCCTAGATATCGGTATGTAAAGTAAGCGGAATAAGGGATCAAGACTAAGTCGGTCTAATTAAATTTAGAATTAAAATCAATCTTTTTACGGTCTCAATTTACAGGTTTAATAACAAGATTTTTTACAAAAGTAAAAGACATAAAGAAGTTAAAATCAATAGAGCGAGAGTTTGAGGTTTTAACTGGACAGTGTAAATTAGGCATTAATTCTAGATCAGGGCGAGAGCAAGTTTTAGAGTTAATTAAATTTTGACCTTTTCCAAAAAGTATTTTTAAAGATTGAATGTGAGGACGAGAGTTAAGCATTCGGATTTAATTGTATAACCTAAGTCAACAGAGCGAGAGTTTGAGATAAGGGTGTTTAAAACGGTCAGTGTTTTCTTAAAAAGAGTTTCTGCAACTTTATTGCTTTCAAAAAATGGTTTTTGACTTAATTATAAGTGACAGCTACATTAACATAAAATCATAGTTTATTCAACAGAGCGAGAGTTTGAGATAAAACCTTTAATCAATAAAGTTAACTGAAACGATTTATTTTAAAACCGAGAAACCGACAAAGAATTGATTCCCTAATTACGACGAACTACATACCGATATTCGCTTTATTAATATTTAATCTAGATCTTAGTTTAGTTTTTAGCTTTGCCCCCAAACAATCAACCATTATTCACCTTAGCTTTACGAAGTAACCTTAGATAACGGTATATCGATTCATAAGTCCCTGTGGGATCGATATCTTTTAAAACTACGCGATAGAACTGTGCACTTGCAGTTTGTACCCCATTCTCGACTCACACAGTCGAGCGATCAAATGTTTTCGTCGATTTGACACAAATGAGCTTTCGCTAAAATCGACCAACAAACAAACATTTTCCTACCCAGAACTACGTAAGCCTTGATTTCTCTATTAAGATACGTAGGAGCAGGATTTGTAAATCTTGTCAGGCTCATTAATAAAATACTTAGGTTTAGTCCTTCGTCAAAAAAATCCAAAAACATTTCTTCTCTTTTCTATTCTAGTCTCTCCCTCATTATAACTTGACAAGACTAACATAAGCTAACATTCAAAACGAAACTAACTAAACGGTTTCCGTTGAATATAGCGGACATGAGGGGTGCTAATACCTTCCCCTTGCGTAACCGACTCCCGAACCCTAATATTGGTTGCGAAGACCATAATCATTGTCGTTCTTTCTTGGGTTTTATCGATATTTCCCCTTTTCTTTTTAGGAAAAAATAAAGTTCGGTGGCGACTCTGTTCAGTCCATCATTGCGAGCGTGCGATTGCGCTTCGGTTTAAAGTCGTATCCCCATTTTTCGAGGTGCGAGAGATTCTGGGTTCGGTCCCCAGCAGAGTCGCCATCTGTCACACCTCGAAAAATAGGGATACGACTTTAAAGCGAAGCACAATCGCACGCTTGCAATGATGGACTGAACAGAGTCGCCACCGAACTTTATGTTTTCCTAAAAAGAAAAGGGGAAATATCGATAAAACCCAAGAAAGAACGACAATGATTATGGTCTTCGCAACCAATATCAGGGTTCGGGAGTCGGTTACGCAAGGGGAAGGTATTAGCACCCCTCACGTCCGTTGTATTCAACAGGAACCGTTTAGTTAGTTTCGTTTTGAATGTTAGCTTATGTTAGTCTTCTCAAGTTATAATGAGGGAGAGAATAGAATAGAAAAGAGAAGAAATGTTTTTGGATTTTTTTGACGAAGGACTAAACCTAAGTTTTTTATTAATGGGCCTGACAAGATTTACAAATCCTGCTCCTACGTATCTTAATAGAGAAATCAAGGCTTACGTAGTTCTGGGTAGGAAAATGTTTGTTTGTTGGTCGATTTTAGCGAAAGTTACTTTGTGTCAAATCGACGAAAACATTGTTTGACTACCCAAAACAGGTGGAAAAACATTGCCTTGCATCATTTTGAAACAAAGTACCTTTCGTTTGAGAAAAGGTTTAAGAGTCAATCGCATGGCGGCGAGAAAAGTTTTAAGAGTCAATCGCACGGCGGCGAGAAAAAAGTTTAAGAGTCAATCGCACGGCGGTGAGAAAAGAGTTTAAGAGTCAATCGTACGGCGGCGAGAAAAGGTTTAAGGGTCAATCGCACGGCGGCGAGAAAAGAGTATAAGAGTCGCACGGCGGCGAGAAAAGGGTTTAAGAGTCACACGACGGCGAGAAAAGAGATTAAGAGTCAATCGCACAGCGGCGAGAAAAGAGTTTAAGAGTCAATCGCACGACGGAGAGAAAAGAGTTTAAGAGTCGCACGGAGGCGAGAAAAGGAGTCGCACGGCGGAGAGAAAAGAGTTTAAGAGTCAATCGCACGGCGGCGAGAAAAAAGTTTAATAGCCAATCGTACGACGGCGAGAAAAGAGTTTAAGAGTCGCACGGCAGCGAGAAAAGGGTTTAAGAGTCGCACGGCGGCGAGAAAAGAGTTTAAGAGTCAATCGCACGGCGGCGAGAAAAGAGTTTAAGAGTCGC
The DNA here is from genome assembly GCF_024323335.1 of Lathyrus oleraceus. NCBI lineage: Eukaryota > Viridiplantae > Streptophyta > Magnoliopsida > Fabales > Fabaceae > Lathyrus > Lathyrus oleraceus. Next base: position 444,452,528 of record NC_066585.1, read on the forward strand.
ACGACGGCGAGAAAAGAGTTTAAGAGTCAATCGCACGGCGGCGAGAAAAGGTTTAAGTGGTTGGATGTATTTTGAGTGATGGCGAGAACTTGGATAAGTGAGATATCCATCTCGAATCCTAGTCTCAGGAATGCAAGGTATACACCATGTTGCATTTCCATCTTTATTGGCGAAAGCGTTTAATAAAAATTAAGTATTTTAAGGTTTGATTGAGAAAGAGGTTTGAAGAAACCACATTGACAATGACGGCGAGAGTTAAGATAGGCGAGACATCCATCTCGAATCTTAATCTCAGGAGTGCACGGTATACACCATGTTTCATTTCCATCTTTATTGAAAGAGGTTAAGATAGGAATTAAGTATTTTGGAGTTTGGAAGACGAATATTTGATGAGAACGAGATACGAGCCCTATGATAAAAAATTCAGGGTTCCACTGGAACGCTAGATTCCAAGGTCCTTTTCTTTCGAATTAGTTGAGAAATTTGTTTGATGGACAATGAACGCTTGATAAGAATCAATTGCTCAAAGGGTTACATCAGAATGCGAGATCCCAACGGCCCTTATTTGTCCAAGTTAATTAATGTATTTTAAAAAGAATGAACAGTTAATCCAAAACGCGTGGTTCAAGACCGATCATTCAAGGGTTCCTACCGGAATGCTAGATTCCAATAGTCCACTTCTTTTGAGTTATTCAAAAAAGGTTTTAATATTTTAGCTTAAATAGTGAAGCGTTTTAATTGGGATAAGAAACAAGTTAATCAGATTAAAATGTATAACTTGGGGTAACACTAGATGGATGTGGAGAGGTAGCTCCCTTCATTGTAACAATGTATATTGGGTGACCCTCTTTTCTCAACAAGACTTGCAGGGTTTCCAAGACCCATCTCATTTGGCTCTTCAAAAAATTAAGTTTCTCCTTCAGTGCTTCTTGGCTTTTCCTTAGCTCCTCCATCATCTCCTGAGACATGGTTCTTTGTTCTAAACGCGTGTTGGGAATCACTTTGCTTCAACATGGACAAAGGATGGGTGAGTTTTTTTTTGGTATTTTCGAAAAATGATATGAAATGCATGATGACGAATGCATATGCAATGGTATATGAATGGATGCAATGCATTGTTTTTTGTGTTTTGGTATGCAAATAAAATGCAATGCAGATAGTTAGGGTCTGGGATAACGTGAGTAACTCGGAACATCTTACTAGGTAGGCTCCTTAACAGATAGTTCTAGGATTTCTATCCATAAACCCACTCACGGGATAGTTTCTACATTTTTGATAAGGTTCCCAGAGTCATGGACCATAATCGTATCAACATCATGCAACAGGCTAGCCGCTTTATGACAAGAGTGACAAAAGGTCTCTTCTGAGCGGGGTTTTCATGTTGGGTGCAACAAGGAGAGGCCCTTGGAGTCCAATATTACGCAACCACCAAAGCAGGAACTGGTTCTAAGAGGGGCTCCTAGAGTCATGGACCCTTCATGAATCAACGTTATGCAACAGGCTAGCTGTCTTATAACGAGACCTACAAACAGGTCTACTCTAGGGGAGTCTTCATGCTAGACACGCAAGGAGTGGCCCTTGGGGACTAACACTACACAACTTCCAATTCTAAACTGATGTGTTCTCTCTTCTTTTTCCAAAGCTCGGGTGTAGAGCTTTATTCATGATATCAAAATCCCAACACCCACACATAAAGGGAAGCGCAATCGCACGCTCGCAATGATGGACTGAACAGAGTCGCCACCGAACTTTATTTTTTCCTAAAAAGAAAAGGGGAAATATCGATAAAACCCAAGAAAGAACGACAATGATTATGGTCTTCGCAACCAATATCAGGGTTCGGGAGTCGGTTATGCAAGGGGAATGTATTAGCACCCCTCACGTCCGTTGTATTCAACGGGAACCGTTTAGTTAGTTTCGTTTTGAATATTAGCTTATGTTAGTCTTCTCAAGTTATAATGAGGGAGAGAATAGAATAGAAAAGAGAAGAAATGTTTTTGGATTTTTTTGACGAAGGACTAAACCTAAGTTTTTTATTAATGGGCCTGACAAGATTTACAAATCCTGCTCCTACGTATCTTAATAGAGAAATCAAGGCTTACGTAGTTCTGGGTAGGAAAATGTTTGTTTGTTGGTCGATTTTAGCGAAAGCTACTTTGTGTTAAATCGACGAAAACATTGTTGGACTACCTAAAACAGGTGGAAAAACATTGCCTTGCATCGTTTTGAAACAAAGTACCTTTCGTTTGAGAAAAGGTTTAAGAGTCAATCGCATGGCGGCGAGAAAAGGTTTAATAGTCAATCGCACGGTGGCGAGAAAAGAGTTTAAGAGTCAATCGCACGGCAGTGAGAAAAGAGTTTAAGAGTCGCACGGCGGCGAGAAAAGAGTTTAAGAGTCAATCGCACGGCGGTGAGAAAAGAGTTTAAGAGTCGCACGGCAGGGAGAAAAGAGTTTAAGAGTCGCACGGCGGCGAGAAAAGAGTTTAAGAGTCAATCGCACGGCGGCGAGAAAAGGTTTAAGAGTCAATCGCACGGCGGCGAGAAAAGAGTTTAAGAGTCAATCGCCGCCGTGCTGTTGAGTTATTTGCCTCCAAGATTGTATAATACCAAGAAAAGGAGCAGGAGATATCTTATTCATCATGAGGTTTCTAATAATACTGCTCCAATACCGTCGTTGGATATGTCTCGCGAATCAGTCGCGAATCTTGATTTGAATCGTTCTGAGTATAAGAGGATGAAAATTTCAAGCAATGGGAATGAAACTGAGATGACGCAGAAACCATTTGTGCCGCTAACAAGTGATGGTATTGATGAAACAGTGGGGAAGGAGGAGAAGAACTTGAGCGAAGGTGAAACAGCGGAGTCAAGAGTTGTTGGAAACTTTGATTTGAACGAGCTCCAGACGCATGATGTTGAAACAGGCGTGTCAAGAGTCGTTCGAGACTTTGATTTGAATGAGCTCCCTGATGAAATCATGGATCATGAATGATATGCTTCTCTTTATGTGGAAAGAGAATGAGTGGTATATTATGCTTGTTACTTTTTGATGTTTATGTTGAAAGAGAATGAATTATATTCCATTGTCATGTAATTAGATACATGACAAGATATATGTAAGTTTTAGATTTAATATGATTATTGATTTTCACCTGTTGATTGTGTTGTTTTTATGTTATTGAATGAATGTAGATGACTTGATGTTATAATAATTAGTTTTCTTTGGAAGTTTCAGTTTAAAATATGCTCCTGTTGCTACTTGTGTTTTCATTTTTATTCCATTTGTGCTAAGATTATTCTTTCCATTGCTTATTGTTTTGTAAGTTTAAATATTCAACTCGTGACAAAGCCAAAACAAAGTTAGCATCTGTCAAATAATTGGTTGTGTCATGTTGTCATATAAAGCTTCTGCTGAAAAAGTACCATCAAAATTTGCAGCTGTGAAAGATGTGAGTTAGCACTGCTTTTCATTTATAATTACATTCCATAATTTGATAGGTATTTTTTATTATTATGAATTTGGTTTAGTAACTTAAACATATATTGGGATATTTAACTGTTTATAACTATATTTATCAGTCACATGTTGTAGTTAATTAAGGCCTCCAATACAAGAAAATTGATTATTTTTTTTGTGATAATCATTGTTTATAATTAAAAGTCAAATAAAAGTCTGCAAATATTTTAGTGACATGGTGTGACACTAGATTGAATGTGACTATATCTTCTATATCTTCTAATTAGAGAGAAAATTTTAGTCACAGTGTCATTATATGCTATCATAACTTTATAAGTTGTAAAAATTATATTTACGATTATGTAGGTGTCACTAAAACTTATATAAATATAATTTAATATAATTTTATAAATTTTATTTTATTTTAAAAATACAATAAATTTTAATTTTAATTTTTTAATATTAATAATATTAAAATAAAATTATTCATTAAAAATAATTTACAATGACAAAACTAAATAATTAAAATTAAACATTTATATAAATTTTTATTAATTTCAAACATTATATATATTTCATTTTATATTATACAACTCCACAATCGACTAATCAAAAACTTGTTTGACCAAATGACAAGTATGAATGATCAATTACACATTATAAATCAAATATCGTTAAAGGATGTTGGTAACTTTGCATTGTAAGTATGGAAGAATCAACTTTGAGAAAAGAGACGCCATAAGACGTCGAAGATATAACAGACTTTAATAGTATATCACCTTTGAAGCAGGGGAAACTAGAATCCTAAGACATCAAGAAACAATAATTCAGAGCATGACAGAGTATTTCTTAATTGAATTAAAATCAAGTGATGAGCAATTGCAACAAGCATCTAGAATCCAGAGTATAAGTGTCATTTAGAAAGTTTCTATAATTAGACCAGTCAACATGACTAAATTGTCAAATTAGTCTTAATAAACATAATTTTGTTCATATTTATAATAGGAATGATAGTACTTTTCATAAATAGAAAACTAATTTAACTAAATGAATGCAAATTACGAAACGTTGGATTCATTTGACTGATGTTATTAAACTAGCATATATTAAAATAACTTAAATGCAATTTTGGTCCTTCTAATTTGATGTTTTTTAACTTTTAATCCCCACATTTTAAAAATAAATTTTACATCATTAGTCTTGTAGATGTAACAGTGATGATTGAAATAAAAAAATTATTTTTAATGACATAACATTAATGACTAGACTTATTTATTAATTTTTTTATTGAATAAATTATTAAGTTTTTTATAATTAGAATTAACTAATTAAATTTCTTTAAAATGAAATTCTAGAGCCATAGTCAATTAAACTTTAAGATTGCCCAAGTACATGGCAATGAGTTAGGCATAAGATAACTATATAAAGATTTGTCACATTATATCAAAAAATAATGTGAGATTTATTTAAAAACATTCTGAAATAATCAGATTCCAACAACAATAAAGCTTGTCTTTCTCAAAACCCTGCAACTCTTCTTTTCTACCATGCTCACTTCATTATGCAGCTGTGTTTCTGAATCAAAAATGCAGAAATTCGATAGATTTTAGGTTGGATCTTTATTTTGAACAGTAAAGTTTTGATGCATTATATCAAACAAGTTATCTACATATGATAAAGCTATACTTATACATGTTCAATTTATTCAGTTTAGATTGCACTTTGTTACAAATGCATGGCTTTAGCTAATCGCTAAGAGTCCAAAGGAAATCTGGTTTATCTACTACTTCTCCATTAATGTGATAAGTAGGGATAAATGGACCGTTAGTTATAGTTTCCCATAATTCAAACTTAAAACTTTGAATGAAGGTTTTAAATATAGCTTTGCATAGTGTAAATCTATCACCATTAAATGGTGGAGGTGTGCTTAGGAAAGATCTCTTCTGAAGAACATCGTTGGAAGTCATCCTCCTCCTGAAATGATTAGTCTTTGATTAAGAGTTAGATTCTGATGACACTTGTCTGGCCACCTTGGGAGTCGATAACGGTTTGTTAACATTGATAGATCCTTTGAGAAGTGGAACACATAAGTAAATATGGTTGAAAAGAGAAGGATAGATATATTCACTAGATTAACTACTTTAGACATAAAGGGCTACAATCATAGATGATATTTGGAATGAAACCAGACATACATTAAAGTTATAAGTGGGACTTAGAGATTTGTCCCCTAACTTTAGTGTATATGTTACAAATGTTATAAAGATACACCATAAGATGATGTTCTGACTTCATTTGTCATGACAACGCATATCAGAATCATACATTAGATGAATTCATTAAATGGAACATTGTCCAACATATTCGTTCTCTCTATGTTAAACCTTAATTATCTTCTCTAATTTTTCCACTTTCTTAACCACGTGACACACACCATTATTTTATTACCTTTGCTCATGTTTACTTTACAACTTCTTGTATGAAAACCATTATGCTCAATACAATTTTTGCGGGATCGATATTTTTTCTTATCACTTACTACTAATTTGACCATATATACTTGCATTTACAAAAATGAGCCAACGTACACTTTTTGAAAGCTAAGATTGTTTTCATCTTTAACTTCCATAGTCCAAACTGTTGTCTCCAGAAAAGTTCTAGATATCCAATTTAGAACTCACGGTACTTATTTGTAAATATAACTCATTTGTAAACATGTCCAATTTTGAAAACTTAAAGGTACAACCACACGAATACCTTTTCGAATTCGACATGGATTTTTTTAAAACTCAAATTCAACTCATTTTAATTTCACGAACAACTCGATTCATCTCATTATGCTCATTTTATTAGATTCAACTCATTTGCTTCACAAATTTATAACATATTTTTCTAAAGAATATTAAAAATAAAATAAAAATTAGAAAATTAGAAAAAAAGAAGTATTTGAGGTGAGTCTTTAAAACATATTCTTATAATAAATATAGTAATATACTTAACTTGTAAATTTAGCCTACTTGTAACGCCATCAAATCTTAGTTTGATATATAATCAATATTTTAAATATTTTAATGTGATATTCAAAATGGTTTATTAAAGATGTTTAATTAGATCTTTCCTCAGATTTATTTTAAAGTGATTTTAGAAAGTAGAAAACCCTATAATTAAAGCCTAGAAATAAAATAAAAAGCTTATGTTTCCATAAATCTTAGTTTGCGATATGTAATCAATATTTTAAATATAATTTAATGTGATATTCAAAATGGTTTAATGAAGAGACTTAATTAGATCTTTCTTTAAACCTAAAGATTTATTGCAAAGTGATTTTGGTAAGTCTTTTAAACTAGAAAGTAGCAAACCCTATACTTAACCGACGCTTTGTGTTTCCTTTTTAGGATTCTATCTCAGTCTTCACTAACTCTCACTCTCCATCGCTTACGCACAAAAGCACCTTCTTGTTTCTCCAAACTCCGAAACCCTGCTATTGCATCGTCATCATGGTGAAATCTTCTTCACCTCCTTCATTTCATAAATTCAGAAACAGCAACAAGGATAAACAACAACGGTCTTCTGAATATGATGAGAAACGACGGCATGTCTACAAATGCGAGTTCTGTCCCAAAGTATTCAGCAAAGGCCAAGCACTCGGAGGTCACAAGACTTGTCATCGCTCCAACAAGCAACAGATACATGATGATAAGGCTCACAAAACTATCAAGATCACTTTCTCTTTATCTTGTTCTCCAAGTTATCCTAATAATCATGATCCCAAACTGAAAAGACATTCCTGGACTAGGGTTTTCAAAGGTACCGTTCATGATCCACCTGCTGCATTGGAACCTTGTCAACAAGAAGAGTTACCAGCTGTTGACTTGGTAAGTTTGCTGCCACCAAGATCGTATACTACAAAGAAAAGGAGCAGGAGATATCTTATTCATCATGGAGTTTCTAATAATATTGCTCCAATACCGTCGTTGGATATGTCTCGCGAATCAGTTGCGAATCTTGATTTGAATCGTTCTGAGTATAAGAGGATGAAAATTTCAAGCAATGGGAATGAAGCTGAGATGATGCAGAAATCATTTGTGCCGCTAACAAGTGATGGTATTGATGAAACAGTGGGGAAGGAGGAGAAGAACCTGAGCGAAGGTGGAACAGCGGAGTCAAGAGTTGTTGGAAACTTTGATTTGAACGAGCTCCAGCTGCATGATGTTGAAACAGGCGTGTCAAGAGTTGTTTGAGACTTTGATTTGAACGAGCTCCCGACTAATGATATTGAAAAAGAATGAGTGTAATTGTGCCACTGCTTGTCACTTTTTGATGTTTATGTTGAAAGAGAATGAATTATATTCTACTGTCATGTAATTTGATGTCTGAGAAGTTATATATAAGTTTTAGATTTAATATGATTATAAATTTTCACCTGTTGATTGTATTATTTTTATGTTATTGAGTGAATGTAGATGATTTGATCTTATAATAACTAGTTTTGTTTGGAAGTTTCAGTTTGATATTATATTCCATCTTTGTGCTAAGATTATTCTTTCCATTGCTTATTGTTTTGTAAGTTAAAATATTCAACTCATGACAAAGCCAAAACAAAGTTAGCATTCTGTCAAATAATTGATTGTGTCATGTTGTCATAAAAAGCTTCTGCTGAAAAAGTATCATCCAATTTTGCAGCTGTGAAAGATGTGAGTTACCACTGCTTCTCATATATAACTTGATAGGTATTTTTTATTATTATGAATTTGGTTCAATAACTTAAACATCTATTGGGACATTTAACTGTTTTGCAACGTAACAACTTATAACTATATTTATCAGTTAAGTTCCTTGCAATAGTCACGAGTCACGTCGTTGTTGTTAATTAAGGCCTTGCATTGATTCTCATCAGAAACCTGTGACTAATTTGGTTGTCCAAAGTTTTGCTTCAAGTCATTTGAGAGTTTTCACAAATGCAGCTAACAAAGTAAGAAAATATATTTTTATACAAAATTAATTTATTAAAAAAATTCAATGACCGAGATTTCGATCACTAATAATTTTGGTGGTTTTCTTTTTTAAGTTATTATTTCCCTCCTAATTTTCTCTCATTTTTAAATTCATCCTAATTTTTAAGTTTTAGTCAAGGTTTCACATTTTTATTTTTATAATATATAAAACATATATTTATATTAATAAAATTGATAAACATAAATTTATTAATTTAATAGAAAATATATAATTTAAATGACATCATAATAATTTAAATATATTCTATTAAGATATACCAGTTTAAATATGAAATTAACAATTGTTATGATGCATCTTAGTGGTAGCACGTATAGTTTACAACCCATGGGCATGTGTTTGATACTTGTATACAACAATTATTTTCATTTAACTTTAATTTATTTAACACATTGAAAATGGTGGCTAAATCGGTCACTAAATTTCAGTCACTGAATACATTGCTAAAGGTTAGCGACTAGCGTTTTTTCCACTGAAAAATTGTAGTCACTTTATTGGTCGCTAAAACATTATAGTGACCGATTTCTAAGCTTTCTCGGTCTCTAATTCAGTCATTAAACGCAGAGTTTTTAGTAGTGATTGTTTGTACTTGCTAAAAAGTACAGATGCGTGGCACCCCCTGTTCTGATAGTGGTGGCCAGAGACCTTTAGAGTTTGTGGTGGTTTAGGTCAAGCTCACGATTGTAAAAAATCCTACTTGGTAGTTTTTTCGGTGAGGTTAAAACTTGCTTACGAGGTTGAGAAGCTCTATATTTTCGGGTATTTCGTGGATTCAAAATATCCCTCATCAACCTTAAGGTTGAGGTGTTTATAGAACCTTTTAAACTTGAGTTGATAGAAGTTACTTCTGCTCCACTATTACATTATAGGGAGGAAAAATATATTCTTTCTTTGATCCATTCATCTATTTCGTTGTCATGTGACACAACATCTTCCACATCTGTTAGAGAAGTGGAAAAGAGTCCGGGTAGACTAAGTCCAACCAGACGAGCTATTACTAAGATCATGAAGGATTTATGGCCCATTTTGGGCGGCTGATGGTTTCACTGAGTAATTCTCTCCTCGCACATTTGTTGTCCTTCCTCACTTTTACGTACATTACCCCTTCTTAGAGCCTAATATATCGTTACACTCTTCAATTTACGAGTTTATAATTATTAAATGCTTTGATATTAAATGTTGATCTCTTTTCGCAACTAGAATTATACTAGTTAATTGGTGTTTTCCTAGTCATAATTGGATTAAGTGCAACACGAATAAATCTTCAAGAGCAAATCCTAGAATATCAACTTGTGATGGAATATTTAGGAATAATTTAGGAACATTTTTGTAAGCTTTCTCAGCTAAGATTGGAGTTTTTACCTCCTTTTAAGCTAAATTGCTTGGAGTCATGCTTGATATCTGTATTAGTATATTTGTGATGTGCCAACAAAGGGAGACGTGAGAGGAGAATGACGTAACACCTCACTCACAAGGTGTTCCTAATCGCCAATTTACTAGATCGAGCACCCATAATTTGGATGTGACGCCCATCTTTCAAATTGATTATCATTCCTTGGAAACATAGAAGTAACGTATCCCAAGTTCAAATAAATACGGAGAAGGAGTCAGTGGGAAACTAACCATACACTCTTAAATAGTGGATGGACTAATTGCCCCATTTCCACACTCTCTTGGAAATGGTTCCTACTTTTTGGGAGTCTGTGATCTAGACCCATGAACTGCTATAAATACCTTAACCCTGAGACTGAGAATAAATTCATCTCATTATAAAAAAACCACATACATGGCTTCCAACCTCCCTGCATGACCTAGTTATAAAACCTCATAACAAATATTAAAAATCTCTAGAGGTTGTCTCATTTTACTTTTATAAAGTATAATTGGTGTCTGTCGTAGGCCCCGGTAAAATAGACCCGGACCCCCACTATTGCACTCATTCAAATTCCTACCCTCGCGTCCAGTTCCTTTATCCATCATGGTAAATAAGAAGGTACAGACTCTGTCCAATAGTGAATCCGACAGAGGATAACACCATGGAAGATATGTAAGGTATCATGGATAATATACGCCGCCATAATCAAATCTTGGAGGATAACGTCATCCACATCCAGTAATGCCAGCAGGAGGTTGACCCTACAGAAAAGGTTGAAATACTGGAACCTCGACCTCTCTATAATGAAACATGATAGGCTCTAATGCCATAGAATTTCAACCGCCATGTATGAACATGTCACCTCCGTCAATATGCAGATGTAAATTATTGGGGCTCTTGATTCCTTAAAGTGTAAGATCCTCTCTAGTGTCTTCATAGGTGCGACTCTAAGGTGGTACATAGGGCTTTCTCGGCTCTTAACACTAGTTTTAAAGACTTCGTGAAGAAACTAGCCCATTAATTCATAGTAAGTATGCACAGAAAGATGATTGCCACCGCCCTTTTCAACATTCACCAAGGCTCCTATGAATCTCTGAGGGAGTACCTCGTCTTTTTTAATAAGGTGACAATCAAGGTCCTTCCCCTATCCAAGAAGTGCTCATATGAGGATTTCAAAATGGTCTAAGGACGAGACAATTTAATGAAAATTCTCACTCATAGGCCAACAACTTCCTTGGTTGAGGTGGTGACACGTGCATAATGTTATATAAAAGGCGAGGAAAGAAACGTTGAAAAGAAGGCCATATATGCAGAAAAAACGTACTTCTAATCCTAACATATCACAACACTCATTGTAGAATCACTATACCTCGACCACTAGAGATAAAACGATGTTTAAGGTCAGATACCTTGTTATAGATGCTCTTTCCTCATACAACATGATTACAGGGTGGCACGCTTTTATCTAGTTGGGAGCCACCCTATCTGCATTATATCTCTTCATGAAGTACCTACTCCTAGATAGGCAAGTCGAGGTCATCAGTGAGATCAATAAATCACCGTGAAGTTCTAGGTAAAGAGAATGAAGATTAAGAATATTAGGACCATGGGTGTGAATGTTGTATGCGTCAAGTTAGGGGCCAAAAAATGAAAGGAATCTCATGAGGATGAATACTTGGTTGTTCCATTCTTGTAAGATACGATGGCAGTAGGAAAAGACGTTTGTTAAAAAAAATTAATTGTTTAAGCTCCAAGCCATGTTTAGCTTAGTTTCATTTATTGTTTAGGTTTATTTATGCAAGTTATAATCTTTGCCGCTTGTAAGGCTAAAATTGTGACATTCTTTGTTTGGCAGGGAACACTAATTTCCCATACGTTGCCAACAAGGAACATGGGTTTTTTAATAAGACCCCTCATATTATGATATGAAATAGGATTATCGTTACTCTTTTGTAGGAAATAGAGAAGAGAAAGAGATCTTATTGAAATCACTTTACGAGGTGGCTGTATATGCTAGATACTCATGTAGGAATCTTTGTTGGCCTTTTGAGGAAGTTACACATGTTGGATCCTCACAGAGGAATCTTTGTCGCCCCTTGAGAAAATCATACATGATTTATCCTCATGCATGAATCATTGTGGCCCCTTTGGCAACATTGTTATCCTCTTTCTCTAGTATAACAACAAAAACTTATTCGAAGGACATTAATGACATTTTGACACTTTGTCATTGCATAATATTGATGAGAATTTTTTATCGAATCGGTGTAATTTGGAGATAAATATTAATTAAAGTGAAAAAAATGGGAAGAATAAAAGAAGTGAAGGAATTGTGGACTTAGAATAAAAAATAAGAAAAAGGAAGAAAAATATGTATTTTGGCTACTGGAATTACCATGACCGCGACGCCTCTATCATGGTCGTGATGAAAATCTATCGTGACTGCAATGCTTTTATATTTTGGTCACGATGGATAATTTAACTAACACGTTTTTTTCCGTTTAAAAGGAAAAAGAAGCCACTTTCCCAAGGGTTATGATTTGGAGATACATAAGTGATGACTAGGCAATATTATAGCTCAAAAATTGGAGATTTTCACCACTGAAGACCTTTTTCTTCCTTTATCCTCATGTATTGTTCATCTAAACTCATAGTAATTATCTGTTTAACTATGAGTAGCTAATTTACTCTTGATTAGGCTTTGATATACGAAGCTGATTAGAGTCGTTGAACCATGCAGCTGGCTTTGTACTATTCTATTGATTTGATATTTTAGTTTTATTCAATTATACTATATTGTAATTCTTTTTATGTGTTGACGAGTATATTGAAGTTGCATGTCCCTAATACATTTAGGGGGAGAAACCCAATACAGTTTTGTTGCTTGTCTTATCGCTTTCATTTCGTTTATTATTATTTATTGAGTCTCCTTCATGATTGCACATCTGTGGATCAAGTTTTGAATCAATTCAATTTTAGCATGCATAATTCAATTGGTATATTTGAGTTTGATCATGATGTTTTAGTCAATTGGTTGAGTTAGTGGAACAAGAATCATATGTGATGTTGGTTCAAGTTAGGTGGAAAGAGAAATCTCAAAGTATTTTGAAAAACATGAAAATTGATATTTCTTGTGCATGACTCAAATTATATACATATCCTGACTCAAATAAAATTGAATAGGAGCAAACAAAATATTTTCAAACTTTGTGACTCGAATCATAGTTTTAACTTGATCCCAATCAGGTGATTTTGTGACTTGAATCACAAGTTGCACTTGATTCGAATTGGACAGATCAGGTCAGCCTCTGCCTCATTTGATTCGAATCATACTTTATACCCGACTCTTCATATGTAGCTCATCTTTAACTTGGAATTTCATCGAATTCATCGCAAATACTCATAAAAATAATATAATGACAAACTGTCATCATGGATCTAAACATGTTATGTTTTGACCTAAGGACATTGTGTGTCGACACATAGAAGACAACAACTTTGATTTTGAACAACATTCAGTATGTGTCGACCTATGGCTTAGATGTGTTGACCTATAACCTTGTTTTTCACATAAAAACATAAATTTGACTTGTAAAAATGTTTTTAACCTGATTTTAAGTATCCTAAGATGAAAATGAATATCTAGACATAGAGGATAAGGTCCAATTTATGTAAATACTAAGTGTCTTGGTTTTGACATCATTCAAAACATTTATAAGAGGACAATGCACTCACACATTTTGATGTGTGAGACAAAGAGCAGTGACAACTAAAATAAATGGCCTCAAGAAAAATTAACGTACACATAAAATAATGTCAGCGACCACTTGAGTAAGAAACAGATGAAATAGGAGTACACATATAATTTGTTTACCCAGTTCAATCAAAATGACCTACTATGGGATAGAGAGAAACTCTCCAATTGATTATACTTCAAAAGTTATTAAAGGAGAATACAAATGAGTTACGATAAAATAGCCTTCAAAGATCTCAATAACAAACCGTATTTTCAACCTAAGTGTTTTCCAATCTCTCCAACTATAAATATATGAATCAAACAAATTCAAGGTATTTAAATGTATTTCTCAATCCCCATAGATTTCTCCAAAGGTCTGCTAAATTCTTAGAACAACGAATCTTAACAATTTCCACCACTGTCTCTCTAAGTTTTTCTCACTATGATGACCACATATTTAATTTTTATTTTGCATGTTAATAAAAGTGACAGAGATCCATATTTATAACCTTCAAAACCCTAAAGATTAAATTCAGACCCAAAACACGACTCAAATGAACTCATCTACAACCGAACTAACCTGTTACCTGACAACTTTCATCGACCATTTCTCGCTTATAAAACTCCATTTTTGCTGCAAGAAGAACTCCTTTTAGAACTCTTTCGTGGCTCCTTCATTGATCCACGACTCATCAGAAAAATTAGACTTTACAAATATGTTTTTTTAAACTTCATGACTCGAGATTTTGAGGCTTAGTTCTACAATTATCCACTTTGACCCAAAATCAATGGTGATGTCAATTATAATCAACCATCTTGGTGATCCTTGAAAATATTAAATTGTTATCCAAAAAATTGTTCAAGCCCAAGAAATACTTAAACCTTCATCTAGGAACTTGCATTCAATCACCCTTTGTTTCTTAGGTAGTCTCAAAAGTCTACACTCATGATTTTTCACAATTGAATCAATCACCAAGTTTAACCATCTTTGACTCTCTTTGCATTTTAATTCCTCCTTAAAGGTATTTAGTTTCATGTCTTGTAACCATTCACTTAAATTCAAAGTATAAAAATTAAATTCAGCATAAACATATATATGTGATGATGCAATTTCCTTCCTTATTCTATCACGAATCAAATGATAATAGCGGTCATTGTAAACTTCCCCTCAGTAGAGCTAGGAGTAGGAGCCTTACCTTCCTTTTTATATTTAGTATTCCTATAATGAACCTCCACCTCAATCTGAGTGTTCTCCATTAGAGTTTTGGATTCTTTAACCTTCAGGTCTTTACTCTTTTTCCTCGTACGGGTCTCATCGAAAGTAACATGTATGCAAATGATAAATCTTGATCCTCTAATTTCCGTCTTCCATACTTTGTAACCCTTTAAACCTTCATAATAACCCAATAATACACATGAATACTTGAGGCCCACAAATTATTTTTGAAAAGTCTTAGGATTCTTAATATGATTTGAAAGTATACAGGCTATAAAAATAAGAGAGGCTAGGTTGAGGAGAAATGGGAAAATTCGACAAAATCGATATTATCCCAACACCTCAAGCCTCCCAAATATGCATGTTAGTTTAAATTTCCATTGATCCTTAGTCTTGAACTTCTATTTGGTGGTAATCCTCGAGTAGTTTTTATATCCAGTCAAGCACCGTCTATAGTCGCACACCAAGTAGGTCGATGATGAGTATACTTTCACTACTACACTTCATTGTTTCACATGCTAGCTGACTTGCTTGAGGACAAGAAAGGATTCAAGTGTAGGGGAGTTTGATAACTCGAAAACATATCGCATTTCCGACTCGGTCTACATGTAATTCTGTGTCATTTCCTATTTCTTTTTATGGTTTTATGTTGGTACTCTGTGTCTATTTTAGGTATTTTACATGTAGGGGTCTCCCTGCGAGAAAACTATGCGAAACAACAAAAATGGGAGAAAAATACACTTTCTGCAATGTCATGACGGACCCACTACCAGCATGAAGATCAGCATGACGTGTCAAGGGGCAACATGTCAAAGCTAGAAGATAAAAATGGAAGAAAAGGTGTCCCAGCTGGATGACGGGTAGGTCGTCATCTGGATGACGTCCGTCATTCTTCCTCACCTCATGACAGCCAGGTCGTCATGACCATGACGTCCTTCATGGTCTTAATGGCAAGATTTTTACGCCCACTATTCAGACTCAACAATGGGCCAATTCCACCACTTTCTCCTACACTTTTCAAGACACCCAGTATGAAATTGTACATTATAAATAGGAACTTTCAGTTTAGAATTGAGGATCCAAGTTTTTAGTATTATTCTTAGATAAAAACCAATTTTGTAAAACCAATAACTTTCTCATATTGAGGAATTACTGCAAGTTTTATTTAGAGTTTTAAGATTTACTATTTGTATTTGGATCATTTGCACTGCAATCTTGCCGACATAGTTTTTCCGGATATTTATTCATGTTTTCCTCTGTAGCATTTTGAAGCAGTCATACTATATTGTTACATCCAGTTTACAAGTTCTATGTTTTCTCTTTTAATTATGTCTAACATGAATCATAATAATATTTCCAGTAGCTTTTACGTTAATATCATGTCTAGCTAATTCTGCTGAGTCTGCAATGTGAGAACCACCGTATCGACGCTGCTCGAAATAAGTCGTAAAAATTATAATTAATTGGGAATTATTTGGCTGAATTATTTAATTATTTTAACTTTAATGTTTACTGTGAAAATAGAAACGTAGAGATACCGATTCCGATTCGAAAGAACAAAACCTTATCTCACTATAGAAAAATTCAGTTTTCAATGATTAACACTATGAAAGTATTTTCCAGTTGTTCAGGAAAAATTAAGTTTAAAAAAAAGGATTTTAAGAGCATAAGCAGACACGTGAAAACGAACATATATGGGCTTAAAATCCGGTACTAAACAAGCGAAAGCCACTAGTACCTTTAAATTAATTTTTCTATCTTAAGCAACTTTTCAAGTAATTAAAAGCAATTCATTTTCAAAAAGACTTTTGCACTATAACATGTTGTACATGTGAAAGCGGAAAATTAGATTATAGGCGAAAATTAGGTTCCGGCTACGCGAAGGCGGACAATTACTGAAAAATTAATTCTTTTTCTACAAGAAAATATTGTCCCATATTAATTATAATTAACGACTTTGTGAACACTAACTATTGACGAGAGCCACATTCCGATCACCCGTCTCTTAATTAATTTCAAAACAACTTATTTCTTTTCCTTTTCAAACCAAAACAATCATTCATAGCCTTAGATAAACATAATAGCAATAGATAACGGTAGGTTGACATTGGTCTCTATGGATTCAACACTTTTTATATTATAATCGATATTTCCCTGCACTTGTGAACCTATCAAGAGGATCTGAGCATCCTGAGTATTTTCTAAAAATCGTGAGTTGGTCATCATCGTCGTCTCTCTCTCTCTCTCTCTCTCTCTCTCTCTCTCTCTCTCTCTCTCTCTCTCTTTCAAATCTGATGAACCACAAGGATTATGCTCAAGGTGGAATTCATCGGTGCCGCTGCAACACTTTTTGTCAGTTTGTTTTCTTTTTGTTTCCTATGATTTGATTTTGTGTGTGTGTTTGTGTGAGAGTGTGTGTGTGTGTGTGTGTGAGAGAGAGAGAGAGAGACTCATACAAGAACACAATAGGAGAGAAGAAAGTATGAGATGCACGAGAAGGAAAAAAGGGTTACCTATTTATAACAGAGCATTTTACGATTTTGGGTGTGTAAAACATGCAAACAACCACTGAGGATTCTCCCCAACAAACGTGGTAATCAAATCTTTCCAGAATGAGCTATCTAATCAATTAAATTAAGTTTATAATAGGTTAGATCCTGATATTTTCGGATGCTTCGCGCGTTTTCCATTAATTCACATATTTGATTGACTTGGAGATGAATTTTGAATAAGATTTGATCTGAAATTTGAAGCGCATATATGGCCTAATCGATTAGGGTTTTTCTCTTCAGCCTCCTTGATGATTTTTTTATGCCTTGGGTTGAACTTTTTCTTTGTCCTACTTCTTTTTGTACCCCAGACGAACTTGTCAGTATCTCTTTCTTGACAAAAACTAGAAAACTTATCTATTTGGATAGTAAAAATATTTTTAAAGGATGAGAAATTTTTAAATGAATTATTTTAAAGGGTTAATTAGAGTTTTCCGATTATTCCAGGTTTAAATAGTATACTACCTTAATTACCAAATAATCTTGATAAAATCTCCCCTTTTGAGGGAATGTCAACATAATGTGGCATGCCATTTTCTATGGATCAGATACGAGAGTTGGTAAAAAAATGCGAGATGAATATGTCCACTATATACTTATCTTATCAACCTAATAAAAGGCTAACACATAATCATAGAATAAAGATATTGAGGCCATCCTCCATGAAAAATTTCTTTCATCACGATCATTGATATACATCATCATTGAGCCTCCTTGAATCATAGACTTCAATTCAAACTATTGTATACTTGAAAGTATACTCGTTGCTTTACAAAATTTAATTTAATTTGAACTAAGGCTTTATAAAAGTTGCAAAGCATCCTTGTAAAACATACTAGGGTTTCATCTTTGGTATTCAAATTTTTATGGGTCCTAATGTGTTAGTAACTCTAAGAGGCATAGGGTTAATACCTTTAGACCTTCTTAATTTATCAAAATAAATGGCTTTAAATGGACAAACCTTTTGTAGTGAGAACATTTATATATAAGTCGATTCACTTTCTTCCTATTTAATTCTTTACTATATGTTCTACTGGACTTAAAACCTAATCCAATTTTAGTTAAGGAAGGCCTTTGACTTTATAGAATCAAGTCAATGTTCTCTTTCCCCTTAGTAAATTTACTTAGAGTTTTATGCAAATTTGTTACTTCCTTTTTATAGAAACTCAATATAATCATTAATGTTTCTAATATCCTTTACTTAATATAATCCTTCACGCCAATCTATTACTTCCTTCTTATAATCCTTTTTCTAAAAATTCAATATAATTCACAAGTCTCACACGTTCCAACTAGGTTTCTAATATTAGTTATTTTGTGCTTAAACGTTTCATTACTCTTATCTATAAACTCAATATAATCTTGAAGGTCTAAGTTACACTTCTTAATATTATCATTTCCTCGATTAACTTAGCACTTCATTTAAACAAATGCTTATGATAACTTTGTTACCTCATATTCATCTTCTTCGTGAGATACTTTCAAGCAAACTTCATCTTCTTCGCTGGGCGAAGATTCTTCAAAGGTTCTTCCCGAGGTGGACTATTATTTGTAAATGATTTATTCTCCTTTATTTTAATGAAGATTCCACTAGATGTTGGTTTTTCTTTACATCATCTCCTAGATGAAGTTCTTTCATTCGTTGTTGAACCCTTAGAGTATTGTTCAACGTATCGAGACTGTTCTTTCGAATATCACATGAGTTGTATTGCTTTCACACGAGTTTGTTGATAAAGTTGCTAAGTATTCTTATAGACTTGAGTTCATGCCTTCTTCTTTCAGTGGTTGGGTTAATTGATTCATTTTCTTGACAGTTTCCTCCTTTTTGGAATTTTCCCAAAATTCATAAACACTCTCATCTCTTGATTCAAGGATTGGGTCAAATTTCTGATTCCAATTCTTAATTATTAGATATTGGTTAGTGACCTATGTTCTACAATTATTTCCATTATTTCTAAACTTAGAGAGACATTTTTGAAGGAAGCATTCATCTTCTTCGCCTCTTGTGTTCATTTTCTCTTGTTCGACACTTGGAGAAACTCCATATATTATTTCAAGAGTGTCTCACATTTCCTTGGAGGGCTTACAATTATGAACATAAAATAATTAATTATCATCTAGAGACACAACTAAGAAATTATTTATTTTTAAATCAATTTCAAACTTTATCTTTTCCTTTATTGTCCAAAGGAAATCTGGTTCATCTACTACTTCTCCATTAATGTGATAAGTAGGAATAAATGGACCGTTAGTTATATGTTCCCATAATTCAAACTTAAAACTTTGAATGAAGGTTTTAAATCTAGCTTTCCATAGTTTAAACCTATCACCATTAAATGGTGGAGGTGCGTTTAGGAAAGATCTCTTGTGAAAATATTGTTGGAAGTCATCCTCCTCCTGAAATGATTAGTCTTTGATTAAGAGTTAGATTCTGATGACACTTGTCTGACCATCTTGGGAGTCGATAACGGTTTGTTAACATTGATAGATCCTTTGAGAAATGGAACTCATAAATAAATATGGTTGAAAATAGAAGGATATATATATTCACTAGATTAACTACTTTAGACATAAAGGGCTACAATCATAGAGTATATTTGAAATGAAACCAGACATCCATTAAAGTTACAAGTGGGACTTAGAGATTTGTCCCCTAAATTTAATGTATATATTACAAATGTTATAAAGATACACCATAAGATCATGTTCTGACTTCATTTGTCATGACAACGCATATCAGAATCATGCATTAGATAAATTCATTAAATGAAACATTGTCCAACATATTCGTTCTCTCTGTGTTAAACCTTAATTATCTTCTCTAATTTTTCCACTTTCTTAACCACGTGACACACACCATTATTTTATTACCTTTGCTCATGTTTACTTTACAACTTCTTGTATGAAGATCATTATGCTCAATACAATCTTTGCGGGATCGATATTTTTTCTTATCACTTACTACTAATTTGACCATATATAGTTGCACGTACAAAAATGAGCCAACACACATTTTGAAAGCTAAGATTGTTTTCATCTTTAACTTCCATAGTCCAAACTTTTGTATCCATCTTTAACTTCCATAGTCCAAACTTTTGTCTCCATCTTTAACTTCCATAGTCCAAACTGTTGCCTCCAGAAAAGTTCTAGATGTCCAATTTAGAACTCACAATGCTTATTTGTAAACATAATCCATTTGTAAACATGTCTAATTTTAAAAATTTTAAAGGTAAAACCACACAAATACCTTTTTGATGTGTGGGACAAAGAAAAGGAATCCAAAATAAATGGCCTTAAGGAACTCACCCCAGCCAATCTCAACTCGATAATAACTGGTTCAACTCAAAACTAGATTCGAATTCGACATGAATTATTAATTTCACGAACAATCCGGTTCATCTCATTAGGTTTATCTTGTTAGATTTAGCTCATTTGCTTCACGGATTTATAACATATTTTTTTAAAATACTAAAATAAAATAAAAATCATAAAATAAGAAGAAAAAAAAAGGATTTGGGATAAGTCTTTAAAACAGACTCTTATAATAAATATAGTAATATGCTTAACTTGTATATTTAACCTACTTGTAACTCCATCAAATCTTAGTTTGATATGTAATCAATATATTAAATATAGTTTATGTTGAAAGAGAATGAATTATATTCCACTGTCATGAAATTTGATGCATGACAAGATATATGTAAGTTTTAGATTTAATATGATTATTGATTTTCACCTTCTGATTGTGTTATTTTTATGTTATTGAATGAATGTAGATGATATGATCTTATAATAACTAGTTGTTGGAAACTTTGAGATTAATTATGTTGAAAGAGAAATGAGACCAAGAGTTGTTCGCGACTTTGATTTGAATGAGCTCCCAACTAATGATGTTACTCATGAAATCATTCACCATGAATGATATGCTTCTCTTTATGTGGAAAGAGAATGAGTGGTATATTGTGTTTGTTACTTTTTGATGTTTATGTTGAAAGAGAATGAATTATATTTTACTATCATGTAATTTGATGCACGACAAGGGGCCCGCTTGTTTCGCCTTTTTTTAAAAATGATTTTTAGTGTTACATATTTTAGTATAAAAGAAATTTACAAAGAAACTTTTCATAAAAGCTTCAAATAAAAATTTGATTTGAATAGTTATTCTTAAAATGTTATTTTAGGTATTTCATCATTTTATCGAAACTTTTTTTGGATATCAAATTTTCAAAAAATCACTTAATTTTGAAGCTATTTCAAATAGTTTTTCATAAAAATCATTTTTAAGATACAATTTTTTGAAAAAATTGTGATTTTGATTATGTTTTGATTTTCAATAACATATATTTATGTTATAGAATGAATAATTCAATCTTTTAATTTATAAAAAACAAATTTAGAAAAACTTGTAATATTTTGAAAAACATTTTTGTATAATTCATTTTCAAAAATATAAAGAAAAAATCCATTTTTCTAAAGCTAAAACAAACTGGCCTTAGATTTAATATGATTATAAATTTTCACCATCTAATTGTGTTATTTTTATGTTATTGAATGAGTGCTCCTCTATTCTACTGTTATATTCCACTGTCATGTAATTTGATGCATGACAAGATATATGTAAGTTTTAGATTTAATAACTAACTAGTTTTGTTTGGAAGTTTGAGTATAATATATGCTCCTTGCTATTTGTGTTTTCAATTCAATTCAAACCTTGTTGCTACCTTGTGCTATTCTGCATTTGTTTGAGTGAAGTGGTTATGAAGAGTAATAACATGAACTTTATATAGTTAATTATACTTTTGAAATGAATTGCCTCCGATGAATTGCAGGTAGCATTAATTAGATGGTGTTATCATTCTCACATATAAACTATAGTTACATGATGATGTAAAGACATTACTCGTGTATATAATGAACAAGTGATCCAATATGATTGTTTTGTAAGTTAAAATATTAAAATAGCCAAAACAAAGTTATCATTCTCTCAAATAATTGATTGTGTTATGTTCTCATATATCGCTTCTGCTGAAAAAGTATCATCAAAATTTGCAGATTTAGTGAGCCAGCACTGCAACATGTGAGATGTACTCTTTTTTTAATAACTACTTTCCATAACTTGATAGAGGTATTTTATTATTATGATATTGGTTCAATAACTTAAACATGCTAGGGATGCAAAAAAAATATTTTTAAAATGGAGGATTAAATCAAAATAAGAAAGCAAGAATGCATTTAAACCTACTAAAAATTAGAAACTCATTCCAATCGTTGTGTTCCAATTCAAAAGAAATGAAAAACACTAAACTAAGAGAGTAAAAGAAAGAGATGAGTACGAGTTTCGCAATAACTTTGTTACCAACTTTAAAATCCTTGACTCGTGGTTCAAACTTTAATACCTCCCCTTCTACATCAGCACCTAAATCAAAGTTCCACAAATGAACCTTAATTATATTGTAAGCATAATCCATTTTCAAAAATACAAAGAAAAAATCCATTTTTTTAAAACTAAAACAAACTGGCCCAAGATATAGGTAAGTTTTAGATTTAATATGAGTGCTCCTCTACTCACTTTTTGTTTGAGTGAAGTGGTTATGAAGAGTAATAACCCAGGTCCTAATCCATGGCATTCATGAATGTTACCGCTAGGCTGCTTTGTTAAACTTGTATTTCGATTCTGTTCATATCCATATGATTTTATTTTTACAGATTATTATGCCTTATTATTTAATCTTTGAATTAAATTTGTGCAAAAAAAATTAAAATTGATTTATAATGTTATTATTTTGTTAAGCAATTGTATAAGAGATCTTATTTATTTATTTTTGTTCTCTCATATAATTGAGTTACTATGTCTAGTGATAGTTATAATTTTGATTAATTTGGATTAGCCACCGCATCCTTAAATTAATTGAGATTTTTTTTTAAGTTTTGAGATCACATAAATTATTAGACATAAAATTATAATTAATTATACGTGGTATAATTAATTTTATCCTACATGAATTTTTATTATATTTGTATGATTAATTAGGATAAAATGTCAAAATATTTTCATAACTTGCCCACAGGAATTATGAATTGGTACATAATTTGATAGTTTTATCATAAAGTATTAATTTTGGATAAAAAACAAAATTATATCATGCACGTAAAGTGTGGGGTTTGAAAAATCTATCACAATTTTTTTAAAATCTTATTACATTAAAATTTAGCCCACAGGTAATTTTTATGTTGCAAGATTTATTTTATGGTATGTTTATATTGATAATACATACAATTTGGATAATATTTATGCCTCAAATTTTGACATCAATTTTGTTTATCTTTTTAGCTTCTCAACCTGCTAATTTTTCTGATATCCGATGTGATATTCTCGAGCTCAGAGGAGATAACTATAAGGTGTGGAAGAAAAGAATTCTCCTCCATCTAGGATGGATGGATATAGATTATGCTATTGGGAAAGACGAACCACCTGCAATTACAGATGAAAGTACTCCAGTTGCAATCGCACTATATGAGCGGTGGGAGAGATCCAACCGGCTCAGTATGATGTTCATTAAGGCTAAGGTCACAGGTGGAATATGTGGTTCTGTCGATCAACATGAGAATGTATGTGATTTGCTGAAAGCCATTGACGATCAGTTCGTCACTCCTGAAAAGGCTTTGGCAAGCACATTAATTATGAAATTTTCCTCCTACCGACTCACCAATGTAAAAGGTGTGCGTGAGCACATAATAAAAATGTGTGACATTTCAGCTCAACTTAATAAACTTGAGGTTGATATGTCTGACTCTTTTCTGGTGCATTATATTCTGAACTCTCTTCCGTCTGAGTATGAGCCTTTCAAGATCTCCTACAATGCACATAAAGACAAATGGTCAATCAATGAATTAATGACCATGTGTGTTCAGGAAGAAGAAAGGCTTATAATGGAACAGAGTGAGAGTGCATTACTGACAAGCACTCGCGAGAAGAACAAAGCTTTCAAAACTAATAAGTTACAAGCCAATCAGGAAGGGAAATTCAAAATACCACCGCAAGGTGATATCAAGAAAGAAGCAAAGTGTTACTTCTGTAAAAAGGGAGGATACGTGAAGAAGGAATGCCCTGGATTCAAAGAATGGCTTTAGAAGAAAGGGTATGCAAAACCTAAGGAAGCTAGTGGGAAGTGAGCGGACTGTCCTATCAGGAAGCAGGATGGGCTCACATGTGGAAGCTATTGGAACTTGCAATTTAATTTTGAATAATGATTTTGTTTTGAAATTAGAAAGGACCTTTTATGTACCAAGTTTCTCTAGACTTGTACCTTTTGGATATTCCTTTAATTTTAAAGACACCTTGTTTGAATTATTTAATAATTCGGAATATGTTGGGAATGGTATATTGTCTGATGGTCTTTATCGTATTAATTTACAAATCGAATCCATTTATAGTTCAATGCATGCTCAAACTGGCACTAAGCGGTGTAATATTAATGAGAATTCTTCTATGTTATGGCATCATAGATTAGGACATATATCCATAGAAAGAATTAAAAGGTTAGTAAAAGATGGGGTACTTAATACTCTAGATTTTGCTGACTTTGAAACTTGTGTTGACTGCATTAAGGGAAAGCAGACCAACATGTCTAAGAAAGGTGCCAATAGAAGTTCAAGTATATTAGAAATAATTCATACACACATATGTTGTCCTGATATGGATGCACATGGTCATAAATATTTCATCACTTTCATAGATGATTACTCACGATATATGAATATTTATTTGCTTAACAATAAATATGAAGAATTGGATTCCTTCAAAGTCTTTAAGGCTGAAGTTGAGAACCAGTGTGGAAAACAAATAAAGATAGTGAGATCAGATCGGGGTGGTGAATACTATGGTAGATACACTGAGAGTGGACAAGCACCTGGTCCATTTTCTAAGTTTCTTCAAGAACATGGGATTGTTGCCCAATACACCATGCCCGGTTCTCCGAACCAAAATGGTGTTGTAGAAAGAAGAAACCGGACATTATTGAACATGGTGCGGAGTATGCTTAGCAACTCTAATCTTCCTAAATCCTTGTGGAATGAAGCACTAAAGACGGATGTGTATATTCTAAATCGGGTTCCATCCAAGGATGTCCCAAAGATATTTGAGTTATTTAAAGGATGGAAGCCGAGTTTACGACATATGCGCGTTTGGGGATGTCCGTCTGAGGTGAGGATTTATAACCCACAAGAAAAGAAACTAGATCCAAGGACCATTAGTGGGTATTTCATTAGATATGCCGAAAGGTCTAAAGGTTATAGATTTTATTTTCCATCTCATACAACTAGGATTGTGGAGTTAAGAAATGCAAAGTTTCTTGAAAATCATTTGACTAGTGGGAGCGATCATATAGAGTATGAACCTTCCACTTCAAGTAATAGATTGGTTACTATTTACAACATCCCTTAAGTTCAAATGGATGTTGATCAACCAATCATCGAGAATCCACAAGCTACTGATGATCCCATAAATCAAGTTGGTCATCAAGATGATGAATAATTAGTGTTGATTCCTTAGGATTGACAGTAATTTTAGAAAACAAATAATGTAATCATCTCTGTTGTTTTAATATGTTGGGTTGAAGAAATTCAACATCTGGACCAACATGTCATGTACGATGTCACGACATCAGGTCTGTGACATCGAACATGTGTAGGAAACTGAATTAATTAATTCAGTATATGTTCTGGGATCAGCAAGGATATCTGGTGAATATCCTAACTTCCAGGTGGAGGTCTTGAAGACTCAATCAGAAGATATATAGGCTCTAAATATGGAGATATATATGGAGAGAGTTTAGGAACTTGAAGACCTTGTTTGTAGCAGAATTTTTCTGCTGAAGTTGCAACAACAAAGAACAAGTCTGCTGCAATTTTCTGAAGGCCCAAATCTAGTTGGGTGATTAGGTTATAAATAGCTGATTGTAATCTAGTTTTTGTAAGCCTCTGAGAATGAATTTTTAGAGGTGTGTGTAAGGTAAACCTCCCAATCTGTGGGAAGGATACCATGTGTATCTCAGTGGTAAATCCTGAGAGTTTTTGTAACTCAAAGCCTGTAGGCAAGAGTGATTTTGTTCTTGAATGAAGCTGTGAAGCAAGTTCAAGGTGTGGTAACATTACATTGTATTTGTAGTGATAGGAATGGAAACTGGAGGTTTCTATCTAGGAGTTCCTAGGTATAGATTGCATTGGGTAGGGATTAAGTGATGAGTTGTAAACGGGGGAGTTTAACTCTGAATTGATACTACTAATAGTGGATCTTCTTCCTGGCTTGGTAGCCCCCAGATGTAGGTCATGTTGGACTGAACTGGGTTAACAATTTCCTGTGTTAGTTTTCCTTCTGTAAGATATAATCATGTCTGCCATAACTAAGCATGTATTCCAGTCTGTTCATCAAGATAATAGCAGACCTGATACATAGCCTTCTGTTGGAATGTCAATCAGAATGTTTTGACATTCATCAACAACAGCACATACTGTTTAATAAGCTGATGATTTCAGTGCAGTATGTAGTGAAGTCTAGAGTTCAAAAGCATAACAGACCTGGCCAAAAGATCATTGTGAAACTGTCAAACTGGATGTCTTGACAGTTCCTCCAGTAAGCTGATACTGAAGTAGAGACTGGTTGGTCTTTTACAGTGCAGCAAATTTAGCACAGTCTGCTTTCAGGAACCAAGCAGACTTAGCATATGGTTCTGGACTTGGATGTCAAACGGAATGTTGGGACATTCACTCCTGACTGCATATGCTAAATTGTTGGATGGTTAGTTTTGCTGTTTCAGGATTTTTCTCAAGCTATTCTTCAGGAATCCACCAGCTGATCTAAAATCTAGGAAACTAACAACTAAGCTACAATTAATGAAACTGGCAAATAATCTATTTGTTAGCTCCTTAATAAGTGGAGATTAGTTTAACTTGTTACAACCTTTAATTTAGGAAATACAAGTACATGACCAACAAACTGGAACAATGTAACAGATAATGTCCAAAACAGGATTGCGACATCTTGCTGATATCTGTGTAGGAAAACAACAGAAGTGAATGATAAGGTGCACATAACTAGGTGTCCCTCCATTCTAGGATGACATAGAAGGAGAGGTCGTGACACTGTGAAAAGGTGCACATTAGTACAGAGTGTAATAACTGTCTTGCTGTAATAGGTATAATGTTAGATCAGATGTCATGACTTGGAGTAGAACATCTGAATACTGACTACGCCAGAATTTCAATTGGTATCAGAGCAGGCATCCTGTTCTGTTTCTGGATGAGATCCATGGGTGATACTTTCTGGTATCTTGCAAGGAGTTATGTTAGTACTGATGCTGGAACCTGTGTAAGGTTCTATAATTCCCTGAATGGTCCCTTGAAGTAGGTGGATGGACTGTTCATGACAGGAATGGTGTGTACCTGTCTCTGGAGGTTGGCAATTGGCCTGTGTGTGGGACAGCTGTGCCAGTACTAAATCACATTCAAGCCTGGTATGGTCTTGGAGGCCAATCTGGTGAAGTGTGTGTTCATAGGTTGAGTTGTATTATGATTTCCACTGCATAATACATGGCAAAACTCAAACTCTGATGTAGTTTCACCTCATGTGGATGAAAGGCTGCTGTGTTCAAGATCTCATCATAATCTACTGAAGATGTCAAAGATACTTGAGTCTCCTCAAGTCCACTCATCATGAAGTTCTCACTTCAGGATGGTAAGAGTCACTTAATCACTGATTCTCTTACTCTCTTGAGTAGTGTATATGAAGACCTTGAAGACCTTCAAGGAAGGTGTGTTCCAAGGAGGTGGAACCAATGTTCTATGTGATGTTAGAACATGTTATTCAACAAGTATGCAGCTACTGGTTGAAGAGCAGATGTTTTTAGGGTTCAAACAATGGGATAATACTGTTTGGAACCTACTCCTGACCTGGAAGAGGAGACATCTGTGTGTGCTAAGTTGACAAGAGCAGGGTCAACTGGGTGTGTGCTCAAGAAGGTCATCCCTAGAAGTTGAGCTGGTTGAGATGTGACTTTGTGCAATCTCCTGCTGTTAGGCATCTTCCTGCAGTTTGATCAGGATTGGATAGTTGTTCCCTGAAGTACTATGGTGTGTTGGAAGACAAGTCTCCTGGTTGTTAGCAGTCAATAATGGGGTAACCTGATTGTGATATCATTTAAGGGGGTTGGAACCATGAATCTTGTTATTCAAACACCACGTTCAGAAGTGGCAGTTCTTACTAGGAGTGAGAATATGAAGATTCAGAGGTTGGTTGAGGTAATATGCTCTGGCAATGCATATCTACTATCGACTGGTGTTGTGTGTCTCACTAGTACTTATGGTCAGCTGAAGTCTGATTGGTGTGATTGGAGGAGTTAGTTGCCACTGGTAAGGGATGGTGGATGTCATGTTGAGACATTTGTGTACAATGCATGGATATTGGTGTGGAGTTTCCATGATTGTTAATTTGAGGGGGAGTTTTGGTTAACCTCCTCACGTTTGGTCAGCCTAGGGTCTGGTTGGCTGTTGACCTGTGTCACATGGGTTCTGGTTGTTGTGTGACACATTTGCAAGGAAGGATTCATCTCTCTCATTCCTAAGGGTGAATCTAATCTGGAAAGAGTCTCAAGACTATTAAGGTGCTTGCAAGCAGAAGATGTTGACACTAGAAGAGTATCCTCAAAGCACTCTTATGGTGGAAGTATCTGAAAGGATAATTGGGAAAGGATTTAAGATCAATGTCTACTTGTGTCAAGTACAAGT
Organism: Lathyrus oleraceus; assembly: GCF_024323335.1. Taxonomy (NCBI): domain Eukaryota; kingdom Viridiplantae; phylum Streptophyta; class Magnoliopsida; order Fabales; family Fabaceae; genus Lathyrus; species Lathyrus oleraceus. The sequence goes on from NC_066585.1 coordinate 444,481,652, forward strand.
ATTTAATTGATTATCCTTGGAGCTCAAGATAACTGATGTTCTTAAAGATGTTGGAACATCTCTTCTTCAAGACCCTGTGCAGAATCACAGGAAGGATAGTACATTGGGGTATGATTTATCTCTTTGGTGGCAGCAAAAGCATATGATCTCTGAAAAGGTTTCCTGGCAAGAAACATGTTCAGCCTTGGTATGTACAAGAAGAAGAAGACATCATAGTCTTGATGGTGGTTACTTGGATCAGTTTATTTCTGATCTAGGTAAGGAAGTGCATTAGCTTATGCACACTGTGGAGTCAAGAACAAGTGGCAGCAGTCTTGACATCGTGGAAACAGCCTTGCCTCAGGATGTGGAATCCCTGGTAGAGCTGAAGGGTTAGTTTCTAACTGGTCCTTCTGAAGACTCATACATCAGAGTGTCTGATGTCTTTGGAGAAGAAGCAGGAATTCATCAAGGTGTGAGCTTGAATGACTTAACTGCAAACCTGCAGGATGGAGGTTGTTTACTCAAACTTGGTTCCACAATCAAGTCTATGAGAACATTGAACTCTAGTTCTGTGAAGGGAGGAAGCTCGTTCAAGTGGCAGAAGAAGGAGCTGAATTCAACAGCTAGATGTCAAAACACAATGTTGTGACATTTGGCCCAACATCAGACTCTTAGTTGGTGAAGTGGCACATCAACTTGAGATAGAAGGGTCTACAGGGTTGTAGATTGGATACTTCAAAAAGGTCGTCCTCGTAGCAGTACTTTGGAGTGGCTGGATGGTACATGTTCATGTCTTAGAAAAACTAAGTTTGTTCAACATGTAGCTTGGAGTTCAAGTCTCACTTGGAAGGTCAGAATATCTTTGGTAGAAGTCTGATAAACTTGGGGAGGTCAAAAAGCAGCATTTGATCTTTTCATATGAGAATTCATGAAGGAGGTAATCAACCAGTGGCAGTTGGTCTATCTCAGAAGTGAGTTCGAAGAATCAAGATAATCAACATAAGGCAGCTGGTTATTCTTGAGGAAAGTCTGAGACAAATTACTTTTGAGCAGAAAAGTAGCAAGTTGAAGACTAAAGGAGGTGTTTTCTATTCATCCCTTGGAGCTTGTGGTAGGAGTTCTGAGTCATCTATGGAAGATTATCTCATGTAATGGGATGAAAAGGTATATGTCCCAACTTATGTCTGGGGTCTTCTTGATCAAGCTGGTAACTCAGTGATATCTGAAGACTATCAGATGGTGTTCCCTGTTATGTGTGATGGATGTCCTAACGAATGTTAGAACATTTTGTGAAGTGGCCGTCTGTTCTGGTTAGAAGAGAGATTGACACTGGGTGTGGATGTGTTCAACCAAGAGGGTTGATCAGAGGGTGCGCTCTTGAAGACATGAAGATGAGTCTTATGTTTTCCATTCATCAAGTGGGTTGAGTTCTTTTTGAATCAGGAAGAAGGTGAAGGTCCAACCAAGTTGGATATGTGTGACCTCCAAGAGAGTAGGTGGTCCATGACAGGGGGAGTTGTGCCTTTGTGCTGCAAGCAATCACCAAGCTTGCGGTCTATGTGTTCTCAGATGACTAGGCTGAGTGAGCAGAAGAATGTCTGACCGGATGTCATGACATTGCCCTGGACATTGCTGTTAATTCCTTCTGAATTTTAAAGTCATTAGGAATTATGAGGGTGACGTGGCTAAGTCTGATAAACCAGAATAAGCCTGATGGCTACAGCTGTGTGGTACAGGGGGAGTAACCATCACCTGAAGTGTGAAAAGTTGGTTGTAGCAGTGCTAGGTGTCAAGTCTCTACTGGAGGTATGACAGAGGTCTTGGGAAACTGGCTGAATGCAGGAATGTTAAGACATCGCGTGCAACGTGTCTGACTGCATATATGGAATGGTCTCCATACACTGGAACGGCTGTTTTGGAAAAGAAACAGTCAAGAGCTATAAAAGGTATTCAAAGATAGTCTGAGATTTTGTTGGTGATTCTCTGACTGTTTCTCAGCAAAAATAAATGCATCTTGACCAAGCATTTATTTCTACCGGAAATTCCTAGGCACGGGCTGGACTATTTAAAGGATGCACTAACCCTCTTCCTCTCACAAGAAAAACACTCCATTCTCAGAATCATGGGGTATGTTAAGGTTTGGGCAAGCTGCGCCTGGATTTGGTTTTGTGAAGGGTGCCTTTACAAATGTTTAGCTAAAAAGGGGGAGAGAAATATAGTCCTAGGGTTGAGAATGTACCAGAAGAAAGCCAACTATGGATGTGGCAGCAAACAGAAGTTGGCATCAGGCACAAAATCCACCAACTGGGTTTACCACTTGTGTCTTGTGATCTGAGTTAAGAAGACAGTTGTGCCTTGTGATCTGAGTTACATTGTCTATGTACTCAGCATTACATACTCTTCAGGAAGCTCTCCGGTTGAGGGGAAGGGTTCTGGTACAACTAAGTCTTGTCCCTCTTCTTCCCCATGTACACCAACTTTGGTGTTTGTGGTGGTGGAGCCAATGACGGAGATGAAGAGCATTCCCAAATAGGGATGTGTTATCCAGTGTATTGTTTATTTGTTTTAGCTAAAATTTGCCAAAGGGGGAGATTGTTGATTCCATAGGATTGGCAGTAATTTTAGAAAACAAATAATGTAATCATCTCTGTTGTTTTAATATGTTGGGTTGAAGAAATTCAACATCTGGACCAACATGTCATGTACGATGTCACGACATCAGGTCTGTGACATCGAACATGTGTAGGAAACTGAATTAATTAATTCAGTATATGTTCTGGGATCAGCAAGGATATCTGGTGAATATCCTAACTTCCAGGTGGAGGTCTTGAAGACTCAATCAGAAGATATATAGGCTCTAAATATGGAGATATATATGGAGAGAGTTTAGGAACTTGAAGACCTTGTTTGTAGCAGAATTTTTCTGCTGAAGTTGCAACAGCAAAGAACAAGTCTGCTGCAATTTTCTGAAGGCCCAAATCCAGTTGGGTGATTAGGTTATAAATAGCTGATTGTAATCTAGTTTTTGTAAGCCTCTGAGAATGAATTTTTAGAGGTGTGTGTAAGGTAAACCTCCCAATCTGTGGGAAGGATACCATGTGTATCTCAGTGGTAAATCCTGAGAGTTTTTGTAACTCAAAGCCTGTAGGCAAGAGTGATTTTGTTCTTGAATGAAGCTGTGAAGCAAGTTCAAGGTGTGGTAACATTACATTGTATTTGTAGTGATAGGAATGGAAACTGGAGGTTTCTATCTAGGAGTTCCTAGGTATAGATTGCATTGGGTAGGGATTAAGTGATGAGTTGTAAACGGGGGAGTTTAACTCTGAATTGATACTACTAATAGTGGATCTTCTTCCTGGCTTGGTAGCCCCCAGATGTAGGTCATGTTGGACTGAACTGGGTTAACAATTTCCTGTGTTAGTTTTCCTTCTGTAAGATATAATCATGTATGCCATAACTAAGCATGTATTCCAGTCTGTTCATCAAGATAATAGCAGACCTGATACATAGACTTCTGTTGGAATGTCAATCAGAATGTTTTGACATTCATCAACAACAGCACATACTGTTTAATAAGCTGATGATTTCAGTGCAGTATGTAGTGAAGTCTGGAGTTCAAAAGCATAACAGACCTGGCCAAAAGATCATTGTGAAACTGTCAAACTGGATGTTTTGACAGTTCCTCCAGTAAGCTGATACTGAAGTAGAGACTGGTTGGTCTTTTACAGTACAGCAAATTTAGCACAGTCGGCTTTCAGGAACCAAGCAGACTTAGCATATGGTTCTGAACTTGGATGTCAAACGGAATGTTGGGACATTCACTCCTGACTGCATATGCTAAATTGTTGGATGGTTAGTTTTGCTGTTTCAGGATTTTTCTCAAGCTATTCTTCAGGAATCCACCAGCTGATCTAAAATCTAGGAAACTAACAACTAAGCTACAATTAATGAACCTGGCAAATAATCTATTTGTTAGCTCCTTAATAAGTGGAGATTAGTTTAACTTGTTACAACCTTTAATTTAGGAAATACAAGTACATGACCAACAAACTGGAACAATGTAACAGATAATGTCCAAAACAGGATTGCGACATCTTGTTGATATCTGTGTAGGAAAACAACAGAAGTGAATGATAAGGTGCACATAACTAGGTGTCCCTCCATTCTAGGATGACATAGAAGGAGAGGTCGTGACACTGTGAAAAGGTGCACATTAGTACAGAGTGTAATAACTGTCTTGCTGTAATAGGTACAATGTTAGATCAGATGTCATGACTTGGAGTAGAACATCTGAATACTGACTACGCCAGAATTTCAATTAGTTAAACAACAAGATCCACAAGAAAATGTTGATCAAACATTAAGAAGATCTACTAGGACAAGAAAATAAGTTATTCCTAATTATTACATTTGTATCTATAAGAATCGTACTATAATGCTGGAGCTGAGAATGATCCTGAGAGCTTTAGACAAGCCATGAGTTGCAAAGAGTCAAATTTGTGGTATGATGAAATGAATTCCATGAAAAACAACGACGTATGGGATCTTGTAGAGTTACCTAATGGGGAAAAGACCATTGGTTGTAAATGGGTCTTTAAAAGCATGAAAGATTCATTAGGCAACATTGAAAGATATAAGGCCAGACTCGTTGCTAAGGGATTTACTCAAAAGGAGGGAATTGATTACACTGATACTTTTTCTCCTGTATCTAAGAAAGATTCTCTTCGTGTCATCTTGGCATTAGTTGCACATTTTGACCTTGAGTTGCATCAAATGGATTTGAAAATAGCCTTTCTTAATGGTGATTTAGAGGAGGAGGTTTATATGAAACAACCTGAAGGTTTCTCTTCTAATAGTGGTGAGCATTTGGTTTGCAAGCTTAAGAGATCCATATATGGTTTAAAACAAGCCTCTCGTCGATGGTATCTTAAATTCCATGAAACGGTACCTTCATTTGGGTTTATTGGAAACCCCATGGATCAATGTATATACCAGAAGGCAAGTGGGAGTAAAATTTGTTTTCTCATTTTGTATGTGGATGACATACTACTTGCAAGCAATGATAAAGGTTTTCTACATGAGGTGAAACAATTCCTCTCTAAAAACTTTGATATGAAGAATATGGGTGAGGCATCTTATGTCATTGGCATTAAGATCCACAAAGATAGACTTCGAGGAATTTTGGGTCTATCACAAGAAACCTACATCAATAAAGTTTTAGAGAGATTTAGAATGAAAGTTTGTTCACCAAGTGTTGCACCCATTGTCAAGGGCGATAGATTTAATTTGAATCAATGCCCTAAGAATGATTTTGAGCGGGAACAAATGAAGAACATTCCATATGCTTATGTTATTGGAAGTCTTATGTATGCTCAAGTATGCACAAGGCTCGACATTGCATTTTCTGTTGGAATCTTAGGAAGATATCAGAGTAATTCATGGAATCTTAAGAAGATATCAGAGTAATCCAGGTATGGATCACTGGAAAGCTAAAAAGAAGGTGTCGAGATATCTTAAAGGAACAAAAGATTACATGCTAATGTATAGGCAGACGGACAATCTTGATGTGATCGGCTATTCAGACTCCGAATCTGCTGGTTTTGTTGATTCTCGCAAATGAACATCAAGATATATTTTTATGATGGCTGATGGAGCTATTTCATGGAGAAGTACTAAGCAAACCTTGTTTGCTACTTCTACTATGGAAGTCGAGTTTGTCTCCTGTTTTGAGGCTACTTCTCATGGTGTATGGCTTAAGAGTTTTATTTCTGGGCTTAGAATCATGGATTCTATTTCTAAACCTCTGAAGATTTTTTGCGATAATTCAGCAACTGTCTTTATGGCTAAGAACAATAAAAGTGGAAGTCGAAGCAAGCACATCGACATAAAGTATTTAGCCATTAGAGAAAGAGTTAAAGATAAAATAGTAGTTATTAATCACATTAGTATTGATTTAATGATCGCTGATCCTTTGACTAAGGGCATGCCACCAATAAAATTTAAGGATCATGTAGAGAACATGGGACTTGGGTCCTCCTTATGATTGTATACATACGGTTTATTAATAAAACTCTTATATTGTGATGTTTTCTCATTTTCATGCGCACATCAGTTTGAGAAAATATGTTACATTTGGACCAAGAGTAAACATTGGTTTATTCATCAAGTTAGTTACCACATTACAGATATATACTTGAAAATAGAGATGTTGTAATACATAGATGAGACTACTCGCTTTAAAAGGGACTATCTCTATGATTCATATATTTATTTCTTGAGTAAGTTTTCCATGACTCATTTATGTCAATAATCAGTTCTATGGACCAAGTGGGAGAATGTAACGGTTTCTGATTTTTATTATAATAAGTATTAATAATAAAAAACCAATTTAATGTGGTCCATAGTTTTGGGATTTTGGTTCTGAAAAGGGTGTGATATATTTTGGTTTTAATGTAAATTCATATGACTATTTAATTGGGTGGTAATGAGTTTTAATGGCTTTAAATTCTTGATTGTAGAATCAAGCCTATAAATAGTCTTTGGTCCCCAAAGCTTTCTCTAATCTCAAAATAAATACACCATCTATATTGAGAGAGCAAGAGCTTGGAAGAATCAAAGGCAGTGCACTCACAACACTGCAACAATGGCTGGAGGTAAAACCTCTAATTCTATTTCCGCATTTTGTTTTATTGATCTTGTTGTTCTTTTGTTATCAGGAACATAAGATCAATATATATATATTAACCTAACACCATTGTTGAAAAGTATATCTTCGGCAAATATTTTTATATCGTATCCACAGAGATTGGTTGATATTACCGCCGTTCTATAATCCGATTTGTTATAAGTTTAGAAAGTAACAAGGTTGTTTTGGTTGGAAAGTTATCTTGTGAGTAAATGTCACTAAAAACAGTAAAATGGTTTTAATCTAATGTAAAAGCTTGGCAAGATTGGAGTTCACTATTTCAAATGCTTATGATTCCTTATGATAAATAAATAGATTCAAGATTATTGATGATGTTCAAGTATCCTCTCAAAGTCATTTATGTCTAAATGATATTGTGATAATCACTATATTGATCCTTAGACGATCTCTCCACCTAACTATCAATATAGCAATCTTTAATGCTTAATACCAAAGAAGAGTAATGAATAAATTTATCTCTACAACTTATTCACTACTTGAAAATCTGTTTTATGTCAAGACTCAAATAATCTCTCTCGACAACTACTCAAATCTGGTTTTCAACTTAAGGTAAAAACAGTATTCAATACATCAACAATCTTTATCATATATAAAAATCAAATGGAATACATAAACATATGAGAATAGCTACTACCTCCAATCTTGACAAAAGGGAGTTTAGCTCCTCCTCATCATTGTTACAAAGCAGAATGTTAAAGAAGAAAAACTTTGTTTTTCTCTCTTACAAAAATCTCTTAATGTCAATGTGTGTATGATAATGAATGAATGCCCTAGAATAATGTAATTTTTCTACCAAAAAGGGTTGGCATTTCCTTAATTGGTCATTCTCATCAAAGGCAGAAAAGCTATTCCAAGACAGACACCAAAATGGCAAACAGCTTTTTCTAAAAGACATCACTTTTGGCCCTTAATCAGCTTGCTGGATTCGCAGCCTTCGCGGCGTGAAGGCAGTTCGCGGCGCAAATTGATACTTATCCAGCTTCCTTGTTTTGCAAGCTTCATCCAAGATGTGGTGTTGCATTCCAAAAGCTTTTTCATCTAAAAGTTCTACAAAACTGAAAAATCTGTGAAATAACTATTCAAAACAAAATAAATTAAATCTAATTGCATTTATACAAATTAATAAGAACAAAAGTGTGTAATTAAATCAAAGTTTGGTAAAAGGGACCAATAAAATGATATAAAAAGTAGTACTAATTGGTCCCTAACAACCATCTACACCCTGAGTCCATAATCCACGCCTTCCTAGAATTGTTGCTTGAAACTAAAAGAACATCATATGAGTCAAAATCTTCTTACACAACAGTTATTTTTCCATTATCCTTTCCTCCATGTTTATTCATGCGTTCACACTACAAAAAAACAGTCATTTGCGACGTGATTTTAACGCCACAAAGGTGAAAATCACGTCACAAAGCTACATTAGAATCTTAGTTATTCGTAAGGCAGAAGCAGTTGTGCCAACTCTTTTGTCACATGAATTTCACGTCACAACGTTGCGTCGTGATTTTCACGTCACAAAATTCTGCTGCAGTTCAGGTTGACAGGTTTGCCACGTGAATTTCATGACACAAATATCAGTTTTGCGTCCTGTTTTCTACGCCACTAAATTTAAAATTTATTATTAATTAGCGTCGTGTTTTCCATGTCACAGATTAATTATTTATTAAAAAAAATTAATAAATAATTAAAATACGAAATTAATAATAAACTTTTATAAATTTATTTACAATTAAAAATATTAATTTCAATTAATAATTAAAAATACAAATATTTTCAAATAATAATTCAAAATATAAATGTTGGTTCTTTGTGTTGGCATCAATTTTGGTAAAACTTAGTGTTATCACAAGTTGTCATGCGTGTTGTCCTGACATGTGATATCAGCTTCCTGCAGGATGATTAAATATGGTTGTGCATGATTTAGCTAAGATGTCAGACCCGATGTTAAGACATGTGTATACAAAACATTTAGTCTGAATGTTATGTATCTTAATATTGTGCTTTTCATGCAAAGCCGTGTGTGATTATGTGGAGATTGAATGCACTATTCAAGGAGTAATTTGATTTAAAACCAGATTGTTCTATTTTCCAATAAGGAATGACTAGCTGATGTTTCTTAGAAGATACGCAAGGAACACAGAATTAGGGTTTTATGCTGCCCAGGCCCATTCAAAAGCTTCTACTTAAAGGCCATGTAAAACCTGGTTTAAACACACAAGAGACGAACGATAAAGAGAGAGAGTTTTAGGGTTTTAGCCTTGTGTGAGCTTGTGTATTGTGAGCCATTCATTCATCTTATTGATGATTGAATTGGACTGATTTTTGTGTTGTAATTTGTCCATTCTAAGCTTTGAAGCACGAGTGTTTGTTTACTTGGTTGAAGCTTTTAAGCAAGATCAAGTATGTGTCCTTGAAGAGTATCTTCTTTCTTTGTAATATTTGTTTTTATATCACTGTTGTGATTGAGGGGGAGTGAGTAGGGTCTCATATCTAAGAGTTCGTAGATAGAAGTCACACGGGTAAAGATTAGGTGAAAAGATTGTAACTTGAAGTTGTTTACTGAGAGTCTTTGAACTAATTTTGTTTAGTGGATTTCCTTCCTGGCTTGGTAGCCCCCAGACTTAGGTGAGTTTGTACCAAACTGGGTTAGCAATTGCTTGTGTCGCTTGTTAATTGTTTCTTTATTTTTATCATGTTTATATTTTAGTTATTGTTCAGATATTAGTGTCGTGACATTACCTTCGACATCTCATATCTGATACCAGAATTTTAATTGGTATTAGAGCAGGCATCATGCTCTGGCTCTGGGTGAGATCTTGGGACGTTACTTTCTGGTACTATGGATAGAGACGGAGGATTTGTACACAGACCACCAATTATGGATGGATCTAACTATGACTACTGGAAACCTTGAATGGTAGCCTTCTTTAAATATTTGGATAATAAGGCTTGGAAGGCTATTCTAATAGGCTGGGAACATCCCTTCACTACAAAGGAAGGAGAAGTTACAACTGATAAGAAGCCTGAGGAGGAATGGACCAAGGAGGAGGATGAACTAGCTCTTGGAAACTCTAAAGCATTGAATGCTATATTCAATGGGGTTGATAAGAACATCTTCAGACTGGTGAACAACTGTGAGGTGGCTAAAGATGCTTGGAATATTCTCAAAACCAATCATGAAGGTACCTCTAGAGTGAAGATGTCTAGATTGCAGCTGCTTACTACTAAGTTTGAGAATTTGAGGATGAAAGAAGATGAAAGTATTCATGACTTCCATATGAATATCCTTGAAATTGCTAATGCCTCAGGAGCCCTGGGTAAGAAGATGTCAGATGAAAAGCTTGTGAGGAAAATTCTCAAGTCACTTCCCAAGAGATTTGCCATGAAAGTGACAGCCATAGAAGAATCTCAAGATATCTACAATATGAGAGTGAATGAGCTAATTGGATCCCTCCCAACATTCGAGTTGGGAATGAGTGATGGATCTGAAAAGAAAGTCAAAAGTATAGCCTTTATGTCAAACACTAAAGAGAAAGAGGAAGACAGTAGTCATGATACTGATGAAGATTTGGCAAATGATGTAGCATTACTTGGGAGACAATTCAACAAACTCCTGAAGAGGAACAATGATGCTGGAAGAAGAACAAAATCTGAGGAAAAATCCAAACAGAGCAAAGGAATTCAGTGCCATGAATGTGAAGGGTATGGACACATTAGAGCTGAATGTGGGACCTATCTCAAGAAACAGAAGAAGAGTCTTGCTGCTACTTGGTCTGATGACAATTCTGAAAGTGAAACAGAAGGAGAGTCTTCCAATCTTGTGATTGCCTTGACTAGAAGATGAGATTCTGATGAAGACTCCACTGATGATGAATTAACATTTGATGAATTAGTTACTACCTACAGGAAGTTATGTTTCAGAAGTGAAGAAGTGTGTAAACAAGTAGAGAATCAGAAGAAATTGATAATCCAACTAGAGGATGAGATGACAGAACACTTAGAAACCATTTCTAAGTTGAAGATCGAAGTCGTGTTCCTGAACTCCAAACTGGATGAGATGACGAAGTATGTCAGAATGCTAAACAGTGGATCTGACACCTTAGACAAAATCCTCCAGACTGGAAAGATGGAAAGAGACATGATTGGCCTTGGGTTCAATGAATCCTCTCTTGATTGTAGTCCTACTGGTAGCAAACCAAAGATGTCACGTCAAGTGTCTCAACATCACAAGGAAAGACAATATAAAGAAAAACACCAAAGATGGAGATGTCATTACTATGGGAAATTTGGCCATATAAAACCATTCTGCTTTAGGTTGTATGGTTATCCTAGTCCTACTCATCATCAACCTAGACCCAAACAACACATCCCTGTTAACAGAAAACAGTGGGTTCCTAGGGCTGGTGCTACTAACTTGATAGCTCACACCTCCTTCAGAGTCTCAGCCAAAGAAGATTGGTACTTTGACAGTGGATGTTCCAGACACATGACTGGAAGCAAAAACCTACTAATTCACCTCCAACCTCATGTCACCAGCTATGTAACTTTTGGTGATGGAACAAAGGGTGAAATCAAGGGGATTGGAAAGCTGAACTATCCTGGAGTCCCTAACCTTGTGTAACACCTCAAAATGTGCCCTGTCATGACCAAGAGATTCCAAATCAACCCTTGCCATGCATGGAAGAAGCTCACATGATCACTTGTTCATACATGTGCATTTTGGAGGGAAATTTAATAATTCAAATTTGGATGATCATGCAAGCCAAATACCATTCAACTCTTGTTTATTAGTTGGTATTAAGTGAATTTGAAGCATAACATGGTATTGTTCACGTGCTACATGACCATGCAAGCTCATTTTTGCATTTTTGCATTTTACTTCAAAATCCACTAATCATGATTAACCAAGGCCTAAGTGGATTAGCATTGTGATTAATACCTCATATAAAAGCCAAACCCTAACTGTTTTTGCTCAGAACTAAGTTTTTAGATCCAAAATCTCATTTTCCCTCCAAAATTCTCTCACTTTGATTTTCAATTTTTTCACATAATTCTTCAATATTCTTGCATAATCATGTTCAGCATGCTCCATTGAACAAGAATCAACCATTGGATTGGACAATTGAACTGGAATTCGAGCCATTCAAGCACATGAACATGTTAATGGATTTTTGAAATTCAGCTAGATCTAGGTGGTTTCAAGTGGTGATTTATGCTTAAAGCTTCAAGGCAAGGTTAAGGAAGAAGATCTGGAGATTGTGAGAGCCTAAGGACACGAATTCATCAACTGCCATTTCCAAGTAGGTTGAATTCGACCTCTCTTTTTTGCCAATTTCTTGTGATAATTGTGTAGATCTCACTTAGGTGATCATGCTAATATGTTTATATTTGAAAATGGATTAGAAATGAGCATGTGGTGATGAATTAAAGTTTTGATGTCAAATATGTTCTTGCTCGATCTGGAAAAGTTAGGAAGAATTAGGTGATTTGAATATGATATTTGAGATGTACGTGGAAAGATCTTTCAATTGGTATAAGCCTTGTCGGATTCTGCACTTTTGCACGGCGGCGCCACCGCCTGGTTGGTCGGAGAAGACGACCGGCGCCACCATCTGATACGTTAGGGGTTTAGTCCACTGTGGCATCCACGTGCGTGCTGGCTTGGCTTTTCCATTGGTCCTATTTTGTTTGCCCGTGCCACGTTATGTTTGAATTGTTGTGTGTGCATGTTGAATCAGCAAATGAAACGCGGCGTTTCATTTAACTGAGTTGGATGCTGATGATGCGCTTACATGTGCGTACCATTGGCATGCGTTTGTTTGACCTCGCTTGTGTGGCATTGACTGATGATGTGTGCGCCATGTCACTTAAGTGAAACGCAGCGTTTCACTTTGAGCGCTCTTGGAACCTGGCGTGCGTGAGTTCGATACCTGGCCATGGCATTTTCTGAATTAAGTTTGAATTTTCATTCCTTTGTGCATGAGTTCGATTCCTGGTGGTGAACATGTTGAATTTTATTCAAATTTTCTTTTCCCTCCATATTTCTTTTATTATTTCATTTTATTTCTTCAACTTTAAAAAATCATAAAATATGGAAAAATGCTTCAAATTGATCCCAATTTTTTTCACATTTTTGTTTTGATCTCTAGTTTTTTATAGCATTTATTTCATGAATTGTTTGATTCTGGATTTTTAATTTGGAATTTTTTGTTTGAACCATGTGCTAACTTGATATGTCATGATAAATGCTTTGTGAAATGCTCATCTTTTATCCAATTCATTTGAAATTTGGTGTGCTTGATCCTCACGTGTGATATGATTTTTGAGCTTTGGTTTGGGATTTTTATCATATGCTATCACTGTTTTGGACACATGAAGATATGTTGTGACAATTTGTGTCACATTTTGGATGTAGCATTTGTGCATTTTTGTTCACCTATCATTTAAGCTTTTCTGGATCTAATATTTTGCACATTGGTTATTCATGACATGAGTAGCTTGCATAAAAAATCTCAAGGCCATTAGATGCATTTCTGTTTTGATTTGGATTTTCTAATTTGGATGTCCAATTTATGCACATTGTCTTGTCTTTGCTTTACATGGATCATTTGAGCTACTTGCCTTGTGATTTGATCTTGGTCCTTTTCAGGACATTTATTGATTGTTTGAATGAGAAATATGCAAAAGATTGACTTCTGTTTTGATCATTTGACTTGGTTTTGAACCTAGTCTTTGTACTAGTGTTTTGTACATAAACTAATTGTGCTTTGTGTTTCAGGTTTGGACATTTAGCATTGATGTTTGGGTTTGGTCTCATCTTGTGAGATGCAAATACCTTTGAGCACTAACTAGTGTTGTTTTGTAGGTCAATTGATGTGATGAACTCATTTGAGTGCTTGCATTTGTGCCTTGCATTGAGTTGTAAAATATTGGAAAGTTCCACTGTTTGTCTGTTGGTTTTCTGATTGAGATATTAACTGTGTAGTTTTTGTACAGGTACATTAGTTTCTTGCTAGCTTTGCTTTTGCTTAAGCTTTGGATTGTGGTTGATACACCACTGAGGTAGTTTAGCCTTCTTACTCCATGTAGTCTGGAAGTCCTGTCACCTTTTTGGCAGGCATTTTGGTTGAAGTCCTCCTTAAGAGGCTCTGTTTGTGATTGTTTACATTTGTGCCAAAGACCTCTAAATGAGGCATGTTACTTGATAAGTCCTCCTAAGTGAAGAGGCAATTGACAGATAGAATGCATTAGCAATCAATCCCCTGTTATTCAGTGAGTCGTTCTTTATGCTCGCACTACGTGCTGATGCTCTAGAACATCTACCCAAGATCTCCGTATAGAGTCAGTCAAGTGGAATAGGGTCCCTCTTTCTGGATCCCCACGCTTTCATAGTCATGAGCTCACCCAGGCCAGGGTTAAGAGCATGAGGTCTCATCCTCCTTACCATTTTGATCTGCTCACCCTAACTCTCAATGTTAATGGTTAAGAGCTTCTGTTTACCCTTACAGTTTGGCTTGTTTGTCGAGGTTGACATGACCCCTCTTGACTAAAGCCTACCCATTGTTTGGGCCTCTTGTGTGGATATAGTGTGTGATACTTGTTCACTGGTGTTGATGTTTTTGAACTGACTTGCTTCTTGTGTGAGTTAGGTTCTAATTAGAGACCTTAACTTGGGGATTATTGTTTGCATGACAACTATTAGGCTCGAGTTAGTCTCCCTATTAGTCTGTTGTTTCCCTGGTCTCTGGTTAGGAGAGAGTTTCTCCCCTGTTAAGGGGAACTACGTCGCCCTGATTCTTATACCAGATGAGATACGTAGGCAGGAGATCGAGCGAGATCTCTCCGGGCAACCTTTTTGTTTCTTTTGACGTCTCAGCGTCTCTTTGTGTTTGTGTGACAACTATTAGGCTCGAGTTCCAGACTCCCTATTAGTTTGTCAATCTGATAACCTTTTTCTTTAGCGTGTGCTTTTGTTTGGAGTCGGATGTAAGTCCATGATTTGGCATTCTGTTTCCTTTTTGTTGTCAGGAGTCGGGTGTAAGTCCATGGGTTGGCATTCCGTTTCCTGTTGAGTGTTTCTTTTGACGTCTCAGCGTCTCTTTTTGGTGTTTTGTTTCGGCGTGCGTTAGCCGAGCTACGAGTGCTCTGATTCTTCCTCCGGATAGAGAAGATACGTAGGCATAGGATGCGAGGTCCTAGCGAGCATGTTTCCCATTCCCCGAACTACGTTGACTCTGATGTTTGTTTTTGACAAACTACGTAGGCCCAGGATGCAATATCCTGCCGAGTCCCCTTCCTCCGTCTTCTTTCACCTGTTTATTCCAATTTGTGCAATTTCTTTGAACAGTTTTTATTAGCAACCTTATCCTATTCTTTGAGCTATCTTTTGAGCGTGGATCCCGTCGAGTACGGCGGACGTGAAGGGTGCTAATACCTTCCCCTTGCGTAACCGACTCCCGTACCTTGCAATCTCTGGTCGTAAGACCGTTCCTTTTCCCTTTCTTAGGTTAGTTCTGCGCTTCCTTTCCGTCATAGGATGAATATCATCGGTGGCGGCTCTGTAAACAGTTTTTTTCCGCCGGTTGTTTTTCGCGTTGCGACAGATGGCGACTTTGCTGGGGATACAAGTTGACCTCTTGCTGGTCCATCTTCCCTAAGCGAGTCAATCCTAGCGCTCTCTAGGGTAGTTTGGGTTGCTTTTGCCATTTATTTATTGCATTTATGCTTATTATACTCTGATCGTATATATTTGCATGCATCATATTATCACTGTGCTGGATTCTGGACAGGTGTGGTTCCTTTTATTTGGGGTGGGTGTTCTGAGTGGGGCTAAAACCCAGGCCTGAGTATACACCTAGGATTAGCGTGGTCTCACGTCTCCTCACATGTTGGATCAGCATGTTGTTGCGACGTGATATGCCACAGCCGAACGGGGTTCTTTTGAGAGAATCCCTCCTTGTGAAGTATCCACTATGGTTGGGTTACCTCTTTTGAGTTGTTGACTTCAGTGACCTTTCTTTCCCGGATCTTTGGTTCAGATGATCTTATGAGAGTTGCAACGGCACACCCGAAAGGGCAAACCCGTTGAGTATCTTGTCCGATTGTCGAGACCATTATCCGCCTTAGGATGACCTTATTAGAATTCACCTGTGAGGGGAGGAGTTTGATTCTGGAAAACGCAGTTTCTGATGGTGACCCTGTGGTGGAGACTTTGGTTCAGTCGGATTTATGGATATTTATTTCTGAGACGCTGGAGTTCTGTCCGTGGTATTTATCGGCGGGTTCCGTTTATTTCGGATCCCCGGGTTGAATTTGGGGGTTGCTTGTTCAGAGGATCTTATTGTTATCAGATCAGTGGCTTTCCTGTGATGATGGTGATATATCCTTTGGTTCTGTTTATTTCGGAATTCCTGAGTTGGCTTTATGGTTACTTAATCCCTCAGATGGTTGTGATCAGTTCAGAGACCGGAATCCAGTACAGTTGATGTTCAGATGACTTGGAGGATGGCACTATGCATTGCATTCATACATCATCATCATTCCCATTTTGCATTTATCCGCATCTAACTCATGTTTATCCATATGCAGGGGACATTCTTGATTGAGATCCTGGGTGAGAGACATTCTTGTTCCAGATATGAGGACCGACCTAAAAGTTGATGTTGTCTACAGTTTCTTTGATCCAGAGATTGGCGTGCTGAAAGATATGATAACATTGATTACGCCTGACCATGTGGGGATGTTCCGTGAGGATTATGGTGGTATTCTGAAGATGGTTTTCAGGCTTACAGATGGGGATAGGAGTGCCATCCATACTTTTCTCCAGTTTTATGATCCTGGTTTGAGATGCTTTATCTTCCCGGATTACTTGTTGGGACCTTTGATGGAGGATTATGCCGGTATCCTGGGTATTCAGATCAGAAACCAGATTCCTTTCTATGCCACTAAGGGAGAACCTGATGTTGGTGAGATCTCCCGTGATCTTTATTTGAGCCCCGAAGTGACTAAGGGAGGTTTGAAGGAGAAGGGAAAGTTGCCCGGTTTTCATCTGGGTTTCTTGGAGGCTAAAGCCAAGGAGCATGCTGTTTTGGGTAATTGGAAAACTGTCTGTGCTCTGCTTGCTGTAAGCATTTATGGAATCATCTTGTTCCCTAATCAGAAGAACTTTGTGGATATTAATGTCATCCGGGTGTTTGCTCAGAAGAATCCCATTCCTACCTTGATTGGGGATGTTTATCACTCGGTCCATAATCGGAACGAGAAGCGGCGTGGGGGATTGATTAGATGTTGTGCTCAACTGTTATACAAATGGTTCATGGGATATTTGCCTTCCAGAGGTGCCTTTGTTCTTCTTGACCATACTATAAATTGGGCAACCAAGTTGATGGGTTTGCAAGCCAAGGACATAGCTTGGACTCACAATGGTGGGGCTGGACGAGATTGCATTTGCAGTTGTGGGAGTTTTCCCAATGTGCCTCTTATAGGAGTTCAAGGTTGTATTAATTACAACCCGACGCTTCTTAAGAGACAAATGGGATTCGCTATGGAGGTTCCTCCTCTCGAGTGTGAGATTCAGGAGTCCTTTTACTTCCCAGGTGAGGGTAATCAGACATTGTTGAGGCAAGTGTCTGGGGCATGGCGCCACATTCAGAGGAAGGGCAAGGTTCCCTTTGGTAGAGCTAACAACATGTCTTTTCCTCCATTTGATGATTGGCTCAGAAAGAGGGTTGAGCTCACGCATCTACCATTTCCTGTGGGTGATCCTTGGTATCCGTTAATTGAGGAGCCACGTTCTTCTGTCAGTATGGAAGAATTTCATGAGATGAAGAGGGAGAGAGATCAACTGCAAGCAGAGAAGACTGAGCTGGAAATGAGTGTTGCTAGATTTCAAATGGCTAATCAAGAAGTCAAGGGGAAAGCAGAAGACCAGACTAAGAGACATGCTCTGGAGGTGAAACGTTTTGAGATAGACACCGCCTATTATTGTAAGATCAACCAAGCTTTAGAGTCATCCACGAAGGAGCACGACCGCACCAAGGAGAAGTTGGCCAGAGCGTTGAAAGTCATTGAAGATGAGAAGAGGAGACAGGTCCTTGTGAAGACTCAGAGGGAAGCTAGAGCCAAAGCCCTCACCGCCGAGTGGGAAGCAAAGCTAAGGGTTAAGGAAGAAGAGAACGCGAAGATTATGGCCGAGAGAGATCATTATCTTGCTGAGAGAGATCATTATTTCCGACAGATGAAGATTCACCAGAAAGAGGTAGGAAGACTTCAGTAGGAGAATACTGAGTTCAGGTTCGCTATGAAGTTTACCAGGATGGTTGATGATGTAGAGCCTTCTGTGGGACCTTCTTTAGTGTAGACTTTTGTTGCAGTTATTATCCTGTGTTAGATTACCGTCAGGCATGTTGACGGAATTCACTTGCTTGAATTTCTTTCTGATTCTGGAGAATTGTAAATTGATTTGTATCAAGCCTGATGTATGGCTCTTGCACGGGTTGCGCACTTTTGATATATAGTGGCTATTATCATTCAGTGATTGATCTTCAAGATTTATTTGCTTTTCTGTGTACACTCACATAACACACACATGGCCGGGTGACGTCTTTGCTAAATCATAACTCTCTGATCTGTATGGTGAAGCCAAATGATTGATGTCAGAATGTTGCTATCAGATTATTATCTGTCTCGACGAAACCAAGATCGAAAGACAGAGTGTTCCTCATATGGATAGACATTGCATTCATGCATGAATCATAATAACTTGTCTTCTATTTTGCAGGTGTCGGTTTCTAACGTGTTTGATTGTTTGAGGAATCATTGCTCGCGCACGTAGAATCATTCCTTTGCACGTAGCTCGTCCGCACAGATACCCTACCAAACGCAACAAGTCCAAATTGATGGATCCACCCAATGCTGACCTTCTCGAGCTGAAAGAGAAGATGAGTGAGTTGATCAACGTCATGCAAGGGTTCGCCTTGGGGCAGAAAGCAATCGCCGAGAAGGTGGAGAGGATTGAAAGCTGGCTGAGAATGGGGAAAATACAGGGAAATGCTCCGTCGTCAGGAGTAAAGAAGCCCTTTGGTGATGGACAGCGCAAGAAGGAGGGTGAATCGAGTGATGTGTATGCCCAAAGTGGACACGGCAGGGATCGTTACCACCCGTATGCTGCGGCAGTTACGATTCCTGCTGGTAATCAATCTGTACAACGGCAACAACAGTCACCTAAGCAGAGAACACAAAGAGCTGGGTACCAAGTGAGAAGAAGGATGGCAGATCGTCAGTTTGATAGGCCACCCGTGACGTATGCCTTTCTGTTTAAGAGGTTGAAGGATCTTGGTTTGGTTCAGCAGAGGACGTTGGCTCCTGTAGGACCATATCAGAGGCCTGCAAGTCACGATGAGAACATCAAGTGCGAGTTCCATTCTGGTGCACCCGGGCATAACATTGAGGGTTGTAAAGCTTTTAAGCATATCGTTCAAGATTTGGTGGATTCTAAAGCCATCAATTTTGCACCGACGCCGAATGTTAATGCTAACCCCATGCCGATGCATGGTCCTATGGGGGTGAACGTGATGTCAGAGGATAAGAGAAAAATATAGGTGACGGATGTGGATCAGTTGAGGACTCCAATGTCTGTGGTCAAGAGACATCTGATGAAGAGTGGAGTTTTCCCTGGTTGTGATAATTGTTGTGCTGCTTGCACTGTCACTACGAATGGGTGTGTAATGTTGAGGGAGACGATTCAGAGAATGATGGATGGGGGACGTCTTCGATTTGAGAAAGTTGATTGGGGAGAGGATATTTTTGTCAGCCAATTGTCATCATTCAAATATGGGGAAATGGACGGTAAAATATTTGAAACACCCTGTCAGGCATTTGAAACCGTCAAGGTGGAGAATGCCATTGTTGCTGAGAAAGAGAAAAAGTCGTCCATTGCTTCTTATAGACAGGCTGTGGAGGTGGTGAAGAGTGGAGAAGCCCCAAGTTGGGGAAGAATGATAGACGTTGCGGTGAAAGGAGATATGTTTGGGGTTGGTTATCAGCCGAGCCAAGGCTCGTATGGGCAGAATAGAGGACGTCGTCAACCATTCACGTTCACCAGTGCTGGAATGCTAGATCCAGATCGCATCTGTGCGGTGGGTGAAGAGATTGACAGTGACTGCGAGCTCGACTCGTGGATAAAACCGTGCGTACCAGGGATGGAGATCCAGAACTGGAAGGCCGAAAAGATCATCACTGTCACTCTACGTGAAGAGTAATATTTCTGTTTTTCAATTCTGTTTGCATGAAAATCATACGTTTTGCCCGAAACGTAATGGTTCATTCTAAGGGCCACCTCATGTTTCATTTTGCAACATTTGCATCATTAATAAAATGATGTTTTTCACATTAAAAGCGGTGTTCCCTGTTTTTCATTTATTTTTGCAGTTTAAAATAAATAAAAATGGCAATGTTTGTTTTCATTTTTCTTTTAATTTATCTCATTCCGGCTCTAAAGCAATGCATGAATCAACATTCATGCAGATGCGATCATTCTCCGGATCTCATTGATAACAATCCTGTTACACCCTCATATGACTTCGACAATCCGAGCTATCATGCCGAAGAAGAAGGCAAAGAAGATTGTGAACTGCCGGAAGAATTAGCCAGGTTGTTGAAACAAGAGGAGAAGGTGATTCAACCGCACGAAAAGCAGGTCGAGATTGTCAATCTGGGTACCGAGGAGGTCAGAAAGGAAGTAAAAGTCGGGGCCGCTTTGGAGGGGAATTTCAAGAGCAGAATGGTAGCATTGTTGAAAGAGTATGTTGATATCTTCGCCTGGTCCTATCAGGATATGCCAGGGCTGGATACCGATATCCTTGTACACAAGTTGCCATTGAGAGCAGATTGTCCTCCAGTGAAGCAGAAATTGCGCAGAACTCGACCCGAGATGGCCATGAAAATTAAAGAGGAAGTACAAAAGCAGTTGGATGCTGGTTTCCTAGCTGTCACTAATTATCCGCCTTGGGTCGCGAACATTGTGCCGGTGCCGAAGAAGGATGGAAAGGTGAGGATGTGTGTGGACTACCGGGATTTAAACGAGCTAGCCCGAAAGATGATTTCCCGTTACCTCACATCGATGTGTTGGTAGATAATACAACTCAATTCTCGGTGTTTTCCTTCATGGATGGATTTTCTGGCTATAATCAAATCAAAATGGCGCCAGAGGATATGGAGAAAACAACGTTCATCACACCATGGGGCACTTTTTGTTATAAGGTGATGCCATTCGGTCTCAAGAATGTCGGTGCCACGTATCAAAGAGCTATGGTGACTTTGTTTCATGATATGATTCATCATGAAATTGAATGCTATATTGATGACATGATAGCAAAGTCCCAAATAGAAGAGGGGCATCTGGTAGATCTGGCCAAGTTGTTTGACCGATTGAGACAATTCAGACTGAGGTTGAATCCGAATAAGTGCACTTTCGGGGTGCGGTCCGTTAAGTTGCTGGGGTTTATTGTGAGTGAAAGAGGAATCGAGGTTGATCCTTCTAAAGTAAAAGCGATACAAGAAATGCCTGAACCGAGAACAGAAAAGGAGGTTCGTGGTTTCTTAGGTAGATTGAACTACATTTCACAGTTCATATCTCATCTAACAGCCACGTGTGAATCCATATTCAAGTTGTTGAGAAAAGACCAAACGGTTAGGTGGAATGATGATTGCCAAGCGGCATTTGAAAAAATAAAAGAATATTTGCAGGAGCCTCCGATTCCGATGCCTCCTGTGGAGGAACGACCGTTAATTCTGTACTTGACAGTCCTCGAGGGGTCTATGGGGTGTGTACTGGGGCAGCATGACGAGTCTGGTCGAAAAGAGCATGCAATTTACTACCTTAGCAAAAAGTTTACCGACTGTGAAACAAGATATTCACTGCTCGAGAAAACTTGCTGCGCTTTGGTATGGGCTGCTTGCCGACTGAGACAGTATATGCTGGTTCATACCACTTTGTTGATTTCCAAGATGGATCCGATCAAGTATATAGTTGAGAAGCCAGCATTGACCGGACGGGTTGTGAGGTGGCAAATGATTTTGACTGAGTACGATATTCAGTATACTTCTCATAAAGCAATCAAGGGGAGTGTATTGTCTGATTACCTCGCCCAGTAACCCATTGAGGATTATCAATCGATGAAGTTTGAGTTCCCTGATGAGGACATCATGTTTCTCAAATCGAAAGATTGTGAGGAACTGATCCCGGAGGAGGGGCCTGACCCTGAATCCGAATGGATTTTGATGTTTGATGGGGCCGTTAACGTGAATGGTAGTGGAGTTGGGGTTGTTTTGGTTACGCCGAAGGGATCCCACATTCCTTTTGCTGCCCGGCTAACGTTTGAATGCACCAACAATGTGGCTGAATACGAAGCTTGTATCTTGGGTATCGAAGAGGCGATTGATTTACGGATCAAGAACCTTGTCATTTATGGAGATTCAGCTTTGGTCGTGAACCAGGTTAACGGGAAATGGTATACGCATCAATCTCACTTAATTCCATACCGGGATTATACGAGGAGATTGTTGACGTTCTTGTTGACGTTCTTCACCCAGGTGGAATTACACCATGTGCCGAGAGAAGAAAATCCTTTGGCAGATGCTTTGGCTACTCTGGCCGCCTTGATTAAGGTGCAGTGGTGGAATCAATTCCCTAGTGTTGAGGTGGGACGACTAGATAGACCGGCTTATGTGTTTGCTGTCGACACATCGCCCGATGATGAAAAGCCGTGGTATTATGATATCAAGCGCTATCTGGAAACCCAAGAGTATCCCGATGGAACGTCTAAGAAAGACCGAAAGACTCTGAGGAGGTTGGCCATGGTATTCTATTTGAACAAAGATGTGGTTTTGTACAAGAGGAATTTTGATTGGGTTTTGCTTAGGTGTGTCGATGACAAAGAAGCAAGCCAATTGATGAAAGAGGTGCACGAGGGGTCGTTTGGTACCCATGCCAGTGGGAATGCAATGGTGAAAAAGTTGTTAAGAGCTGGTTATTACTGGATGACAATAGAGGCTCAATGTTTCAACTTCGTGCGAAAATGTCATAAATGCCAGATTTATGCTGATAAGGTGCATGTGCCTCCAAACCTGTTGAGTTTGATGTCATCTCCGTGGCCGTTTGCTATGTGGGGCATTGATATGATTGGAAAGATCGAGCCTACGGCTTCGAATGGGCACCGGTTCATATTAGTGGCTATTAATTACTTCACCAAGTGGGTGGAAGCGGCGTCTTATGCAAATGTGACGAAACAGGTCGTTGCCAGGTTCCTCAAGAGAGACATCATTTGCAGATATGGGGTTCCTGAAAGAATCATTACTGATAATGGTTCTAATCTCAACAACAAGATGATGAAAGAATTGTGCCGGGAGTTCAAGATCGAGCATCACAATTCTTCTCCTTATCGTCCAAAGATGAATGGGGCGGTCGAGGCGGCTAATAAGAATATTAAGAAGATTGTGCAGAAGATGGTCGTAACCTATAAGGATTGGCACGAGATGTTGCCATTTGCATTGCATGGGTATCGAACCTCGGTGCGTACATCTACTGGGGCAACGCCTTTCTCGCTTGTGTACGGGATGGAAGCCGTGCTAACGGTTGAGGTCCAGATTCCGTCGTTGAGAGTCCTGATGGACGTGAAACTGGAAGAGGCTGAGTGGATAAGGACTCGGTATGAAGAGTTGAGCCTGATTGAGGAAAAGAGGCTGGCGGCCATTTGTCATGGGCAGTTGTACCAGCAGCGAATGAAGCGTGCTTTTGACCGAAAGGTGCGACCTCGTGTATACCATGTAGGAGATATGGTGTTGAAAAGGATCCTTCCTCCTCAAAACGATCGTCGGGGGAAGTGGACACCTAATTATGAAGGTCCATTTGTGGTCAAGAAGGTTTTCTCTGGCGGAGCCTTGTTGTTGACGACCATGGATGACGAGGATTTTCCATCACCTGTGAATGCGGACGCAGTTAAAAAATACTTCGTATAAGAGACCCGTTGGACGAAAAGAATAAAATAGTCCAGGCAAAAATGGTCATCCCGGCGAACCAAAAAAGAAATGAATGAAAAGGTTCGGGCAAAAATTAGGGATAAAAAGAGAAAAAAACTGTACACCCGGCAAGTCGAAAACCCCATGAGGGCGACTTGGGCAAAAAAGGGTATCACAGTGGACTGAATACCCGAAAGGGCAATCCAGGAAAAAGAGGGAATGAAACGAACAACTGCGTCTAGCATGATCGTTTATACTGTGGATATGATACCGTGGATAATCCCCGGCAGAGATCGGTTGGAAGCGTCTTGTTCAGAAGGCAGAAAGCGCGGAGAGTCTTGAGGACATATGGGTTGTAACCGGGTTGGAACTCAATGAGATCACGAGTTCACATTGCCATTATGATAGATTTTCCTTTTGTGCGCAATTGCCTCCTTTTAGGGATTGCTTCATGTGTATTGCTCAGTTACGAGCCACCTTTTTCAATCAATAAAATGCATATTCAGTCAAATAATTTTGTTTTTTATTTTCATTATCGCTTTGATTGCAAAATCATCCGTTTATTTTGATAAAGAATCTTTGCATTTTGCGAACATACGGGTCCCTTCCAATGCATGTTTATAGGATTGAGAATTGAAATCTTATTCGGAAGGTTGAGTGATCTGGGTGTTGAAATTTTGGCACGCCTAGGGCACGTTTTTATCTAACGATCTCTTTTGCAGGTGCTCTTAGATATTTTCACTCACTTGCAGGTTGTGAGGTGAAGCTTTTTGACGAAAGGTTCCTTGAAGTCCGATCAGGGACAAGGAGTTGAAGAATGGTGTAAAGACGGCGAAGGAATTGCGACGATCCTAGAGGGTTAATCAAAAAGACTCTTCAAAGTCTGAAGAAGTGGAAAGTTGACACTATGGTTAGAGGGTGAATGTCGGTGTTCGACGAGTCGACGAGTGTTCCGTGTCAAATATTCCGTATCTCCCCAGCGGATTCGAGGTCGGTGTTTCCTCGGCAGCCAAGTCTGAAGGTTGTTGTTTCCCCTAGCAGGGTTGAGATTGTTATTTCCCCAGCAGGTCTGAAGATTGTTGTTTCCCCAGCGGAGGTTTGTGTTGGTAGCTGTTTCCCCAGCGAAGTCCCCAAGCGGATCGGGTTCAGTGGAGGTCATCCTTAGTAAGGGTTGTCCTTTCCCCAGCAGCGGTGTTATCCCAAGCAGGGTTGGAGATTGGAGCGATATCGAGTTCCTCGGCAGAGTTACTCGTGTCGTCCCGTGAGGGGGATACTTTTTATACATTCATCATTGAGAAAAGCATAGCATATTGCATAACTCATTGCGTAGCATTTCCATGGTTATGGAGCATTACGCTGTAAAAAATTCACGCATCAGCATATAAAGCATAAACTAGTCTCGAGCCGTGGTTACCGTTTGAGAATTGGTTTAGCTGGTTGATGAAGATGTTACTCTGAGGAGCTTAGCATCATGACGTTGGATCAACAACATTCCCCAGTAGCGCGATATTGGAGGAAGAGTTTCTGTCGGGCGGAGATGGAAATGAAGATCATATAAAAGCATAAGCTAGTCTCGAGTCGTGGTTACCGTTTGAGAATTGGTTTTGCTGGTTCATGAAGATGTTACTCTGAGGAGTTCAGCATCATGATTCTGAATCGACAGTATTCCCCAGTAGCGCGATATTGGAGGAAGAGTTTCCGTCGGGCGGAGATGAAAATGAAGATCGGAGAACGTTACGCGATCAGCGCGACAATCGGGGTTCAAATGGAGAAAAGGAAGTGCTGCGGCATTTTCTGGAGAACGGGGTTCAATTGGAGATGGAGATTGAAGATTGCATCCGGGATGAGGTCCTCAGGATTGTCTTCTGATCATATGTCACCTTAAACTTTGGCTCAGGCCAACAGAAGTCGTTATGGGTATCTTCTGAGGAAGAAATGCACATGTTACCTTCCTTTCGTGAAGGTGTACCCTCTGGTATGTCACCATCAGAGTGGTGTTTGGTGTTATTTCCGGCGTTGCCAACGGAATTAGCACGAGCAAATGGAGAGCAGGGTTCAAATGGAGAAAAGGAGACATGGGGTGTTTTCTGGAGAATGGGGTTCACAACAACGATCACAAGTTATCGTCAGGCGACTGGGGTTTAAATGGAGAACGGGGTTCATTGTTTAGCAGCAAGAGTGACATGAAGTTTTCGGGGTTCAAATGCGGTGATCAGGGATCATCCGCGCGAAAGAAAAAGTTTTGGGGTTCAGCTAAAAAACAAAAAAACAAAAAAGAATAATAATAATAATCCCCAGCGGATGCGGCATTCAGGCCGTGGTTATTCCTGTGTTACCATTTATTTTGGTATCCAGGTTAAACATTCTTTTTCGGTATTCAGGCCGACTCTCACCGTACCAGACGAAGATTTTTCTTTCAAGATCACTTCTTTTCCGATTCTGACAGGCATTGTTATTTAATTCCCAGCGGAGTGCAAATTGTTCGTCTGTTCTTTGGTATTCAATCACTCTTCACCCTGATCATCTGAAAGCCGAGGCTGTTCATATCGACAAGTTCACAGTGGATTGAATAGGGGCAGCTGTAACACCTCAAATTTGCCCTCCTCTTCTTGGGACTAGTTTGACACATTGCATTTCATATTTTAGGGCATTAGGCATGGCATAATGCATATCATATGGAAATAAGATAGTCATTCTCCAAAGTCTTTTCAAAGATGGAGAAGTTATATGATTCAAGCCTGAGGGTTTTTATGAATTGGTGATCAACCATCTGAGGGTTTGCACTTCAATTAGGGTTTTACTGGTTCTTCAAAGGTTGAGCATCATCTTGTTTGCAGGGATATATTACCATCATCATGGCTCTAGCATCATCAAGGGTTTCATGATTCATTCTCAAGTTCCTTTGGATTAGGGTTCTGACCTCTGGTCAACCCTAATCAATGCCAGTCTTCCAGCTAGGGTTTCTCAAGGAGATGAGGTATTTCCTTGGGATGAGGATCACATGGTTGTCATAAGGAGCTTACATGAGCTAGGGTTTCATTTTTGAGCAATTTCCCCAAGTGGTGGAGGCTCAAGCTGATCAGGGCATTTCAAGGTCATTTGTGGATCAGAAAGTCAACTGTGCAGTCAACTGAGGGTTATGAGGTGGGGAATGAGTTGAGACACCTCAATCATGTTCAAAAGAGGTCCATTTTTCATTCTAAACATTTATCTTAAAGATTTTGAAGTCATGGCAAAAGTTTCCAAAAATGGAAAGTGACCTGTAATTTCAAGTTTCCAAAAATGGCAAGTTTTTGGTTCACATTCAATTTGACTTTTCAAAATCAAATAAGCTTCAAATGGATTTTTGGTGAACATGAAATTTGAAGATCTTTCTCTCCCCTTTTCAAAAAGTCCAATTTCATGATCATCTGATGATTGGTTGGGAAGTTATGGCCAAATTATCACAAAGTATGCATGGAAGTTCAACATGGCATAACTTTTGATTCAAAACTCCAAATTGGTCCACTCTTTTTGCAAAATGCTTGTCATGACCAAAAGATTCCAAATCAACCCTTGCCATGCATGGAAGAAGCTCACATAATCACTTGTTCATACATGTGCATTTTGGAGGGAAATTTAATAATTCAAATTTGGATGATCATGCAAGCCAAATACCATTCAAATCTTGTTTATTAGTTGGTATTAAGTGAATTTGAAGCATAACATGGTACTGTTCACGTGCTATATGACCATGCAAGCTCATTTTTGCATTTTTGCATTTTACTTCAAAATCCACTAATCATGATTAACCAAGGCCTAAGTGGATTAGCATTGTGATTAATACCTCATATAAAAGCCAAACCCTAACTGTTTTTTCTCAGAACTTACTTTTCAGATCCAAAATCTCATTTTCCCTCCAAAATTCTCTCACTTTGATTTTCAATTTTTTCACATAATTCTTCAATATTCTTGCATAACCATGTTCAGCATGCTCCATTGAACAAGAATCAACCATTGGATTGGACAATTGAACTGGAATTCGAGCCATTCAAGCACATGAACATGTTAATGGATTTTTGAAATTCAGCTAGATCTAGGTGGTTTCAAGTGGTGATTTATGCTTAAAGCTTCAAGGCAAGGTTAAGGAAGAAGATCTGGAGATTGTGAGAGCCTAAGGACACGAATTCATCAACTGCCATTTCCAAGTAGGTTGAATTCGACCTCTCTTTTTTGCCAATTTCTTGTGATAATTGTGTAGATCTCACTTAGGTGATCATGCTAATATGTTTATATTTGAAAATGGATGAGAAATGAGCATGTGGTGATGAATTAAAGTTTTGATGTCAAATATGTTCTTGCTCGATCTGGAAAAGTTAGGAAGAATTAGGTGATTTGAATATGATATTTGAGATGTACGTGGAAAGATCTTTCGATTGGTATAAGCCTTGCCGGATTCTGCACTTTTGCACGGCGGCGCCACCGCCTGGTTGGTCGGAGAAGACGACCGGCGCCGCCGTCTGACACGTTAGGGTTTTAGTCCACTGTGGCGTCCACGTGCGTGCTGGCTTGGCTTTTCCATTGGTCCTATTTTGTTTGCCCGTGCCACGTTATGTTTGAATTGCTGTGTGTGCATGTTGAATCAGCAAATGAAACGCGGCGTTTCATTTAACTGAGTTAGATGCTGATGATGCGCTAACATGTCCGTACCATTGGCCTGCGTTTGGTTGACCTCGCTTGTGTGGCATTGACTGATGATGTGTGCGCCATGTCACTTAAGTGAAACGCAGCGTTTCACTTTGAGCGCTCTTGGAACCTGGCGTGCGTGAGTTCGATACCTGGCCATGGCATTTTCTGAATTAAGTTTGAATTTTCGTTCCTTTGTGCATGAGTTCGATTCCTGGTGGTGCACATGTTGAATTTTATTCAAATTTTCTTTTCCCTCCATATTTCTTTTATTATTTCATTTTATTTCTTCAACTTTAAAAAATCATAAAATATGGAAAAATGCTTCAAATTAATCCCAATTTTTTTTCACATTTTTGTTTTGATCTCTAGTTTTTTAAAGCATTTATTTCATGAATTGTTTGATTCTGGATTTTTAATTTGGAATTTTTTATTTGAACCATGTGCTAACTTTATATGTCATGATAAATGCTTTGTGAAATGCTCATCGTTTATCCAATTGATCTGAAATTTGGTGTGCTTGATCCTCACATGTGATATGATTTTTGAGCTTTGGTTTGGGATTTTTATCATAAGCTGTCACTGTTTTGGACACATGAAGATATGTTGTGACAATTTGTGTCACATTTTGGATGTAGCATTTGTGCATTTTTGTTCACCTATCATTTGAGCTTTTCCGGATCTAATTATTTGCACATTGCTTATTCATGACATGAGTAGCTTGCATAAAAAATCTCAAGGCCATTAGATGCATTTCCGTTTTGATTTGGATTTTCTAATTTGGATGTCCAATTTATGCACATTGTCTTGTCTTTGCTTTACATGGATCATTTGAGCTACTTGCCTTGTGATTTGATCTTGGTCCTTTTGAGGACATTTTATTGATTGTTTGAATGAGCAATATGCAAAAGATTGACTTCTGTTTTGATCATTTGACTTGATTTTGTACCTAGTCTTTGTACTAGTGTTTTGTACATAAACTAATTGTGCTTTGTGTTTCAGGTTTGGACATTTAGCATTGATGTTTGGGTTTGGTCTCATCTTGTGAGATGCAAATACCTTTGAGCACTAACTAGTGTTGTTTTGTAGGTCAATTGATGTGATGAACTTATTTGAGTGCTTGCATTTGTGCCTTGCATTGAGTTGTAAAATATTGGAAAGTTCCACTGTTTGTCTGTTGGTTTTCTGATTGAGATATTAACTGTGTAGTTTTTGTACAGGTACATTAGTTGCTTGCTAGCTTTGCTTTTGCTTAAGCTTTGGATTATGGTTGATACACCACTGAGGTAGTTTAGCCTTCTTACTCCATGTAGTCTGGAAGTCCTGTCACCTTTTTGGCAGGCATTTTGGCTGAAGTCCTCCTTAAGAGGCTCTGTTTGTGATTGTTTACATTTGTGCCAAAGATCTCTAAATGAGGCATGTTACTTGATAAGTCCTCCTAAGTGAAGAGGCAATTGACAGATAGAAGGGATTAGCAATCAATCCCCTGTTATTCAGTGAGTCGTTCTTTATGCTCGCACTACGTGCTGATGCTCTAGAACATGTACCCAAGATCTCTGTATAGAGTCAGTCAAGTGGAATAGGGTCCCTCTTTCTGGATCCCCACGCTTTCATTGTCATGAGCTCACCCAGACCAGGGTTAAGAGCATGAGGTCTCATCCTCCTTACCATTTTGATATGCTCACCCTAACTCTCAATGTTAGTGGTTAAGAGCTTCTGTTTACCCTTACAGTTTGGTTTGTTTGTCGAGGTTGATATGACCCCTCTTGACTAAAGCCTACCCATTGTTTGGGCCTCTTGTGTGGATATAGTGTGTGATACTTGTTCACTGGTGTTGATGTTTTTGAGCTGACTTGCTTCCTGTGTGAGTTAGGTTCTGATTAGAGACCTTAACTTGGGGATTATTGTTTGCATGACAACTATTAGGCTCGAGTTAGTCTCCCTATTAGTCTGTTGTTTCCCTGGTCTCTGGTTAGGAGAGAGTTTCTCCTCTGTTATGGGGAACTACGTCGCCCTGATTCTCATACCAGATGAGATACGTAGGCAGGAGATCGAGCGAGATCTCTCCGGGCAACCTTTTTGTTTCTTTTGACGTCTCAGCGTCTCTTTGTGTTTGTGTGACAACTATTAGGCTCGAGTTCCAGACTCCCTATTAGTTTGTCAATCTGATAACCTTTTTCTTTGGTGTTCGCTGGTTAGCGTGTGCTTTTGTTTGGAGTCGGATGTAAGTCCATGATTTGGCATTCTGTTTCCTTTTTGTTGTCAGAAGTTGGGTGTAAGTCCATGGATTGGCATTCCGTTTCCTGTTGAGTGTTTCTTTTGACGTCTCAGCGTCTCTTTTTGGTGTTTTGTTTCGGCGTGCATTAGCCGAGCTACGAGTGCTCTGATTCTTCCTCCGGATAGAGAAGATACGTAGGCATAGGATGCGAGGTCCTAGCGAGCATGTTTCCCATTCCCCGAACTACGTTGACTCTGATGTTTGTTTCTGACAAACTACGTAGGCCCAGGATGCGATATCCTGCCGAGTCCCCTTCCTTCGTCTTCTTTCACCTGTTTATTCCAATTTGTGCAATTTCTTTGAGCAGTTTTTATTAGCAACCTTATCCTATTCTTTGAGCTATCTTTTGAGCATGGATCCCGTCGAGTACGGCGGACGTGAGGGGTGCTAATACCTTCCCCTTGCGTAACCGACTCTCGTACCTTGCAATCTCTAGTCGTAAGACCGTTCCTTTTCCCTTTCTTAGGTTAGTCCTGCGCTTCCTTTCTGCCATAGGATGAATAGCGTCAGTGGCGGCTCTGTAAACAGTTTTTTTTCCGCCGGTTGTTTTTCGCGTTGCGACACCTTGATAACGTGCTGCTTGTTAAAGGATTGACTGCAAACCTGATCAGTATCGGTCAACTATGCGACCAAGGTCTAAATGTGAACTTCACAAAAAGTGAATGCTTGACTACTAATGCAAAAATGAGGTGATCATGAAAGGAGTCAGGTCTAAGGACAACTATTATATGTGGAATTCTCAAGAAACTAGATATTCATCAATGTGTGCTCTAGCTAAAGAAGAAGAAGTGAAATTATGGCATCAAAAACTGGGTCATTTGCATCTTAAAGGAATGAAGAGGATTATATTTGTTGAAGCTGTCAGAGGAATCCCAAAATTAAAGATTGATGAAGGAAGAGTTTCTGGTGAATGTCAGATTGGAAAGCAGACAAAGATGTCACATCAGAAGATCAAACATGACACCACATCTAGAGTGTTGGAACTTCTCCACATGAACTTAATGGGACCTATGCAGGTGGAAAGTCTTGGTGGGAAAAGGTATGCTTATGTTGTAGTGGACGACTTCTCTAGATATACCTGGGTGAATTTTATAAGGGAAAAAATGATGTGTTTGATGTGTTCAAAGATCTTTGCCAAAGACTTCAAAGAGAGAGAGAGAGAGAGTCATGTTATCAGAATCAGAAGTGATCATGGGAAAGAATTTGAGAACAGTAAATTTGCTGAATTCTGTTCATCTGAAGGAATTGGACATGACTTCTCTTCTCCCATTACCCCTCAGCAAAATGGTATGGTGGAAAGGAAGAATAGAACTCTCCAAGAATCTGCTAGAGCTATGATTCATGCTAAGAAGTTGCCTTACCACTTCTGGGTCGAAGCCATGAACACGGCCTGTTATGTTCACAACAGAGTAACCTTGAGGAAAGGGACCCCAACCACTTTATATGAAGTCTGGAAGGGAAGAAGACCTACTTTCAAATACTTCCATGTGTTTGGTAGTAAATGTTATATCCTGGCTGATCGTGAACAAAGAAGGAAAATAGACCCCAAGAGTGATGAAGGAATATTTATGGGCTACTCAACAAACAGCAGAGCCTTTAGAGTTTTTAATTCCAGAACAAAAGTTATGATGGAATCTATCAATGTTGTTGTTGATGATCAAGAGACTGATGTCACAGACGATGTTGAAACATTTCTGAATGATGTCCCAGCTGATTTCCTGGACAAAAGTAATGAGAGTGAGTCCACTCAAGCTGAACCTGAAGCTGATAAAGTTAATAAGGGACCCTCTATCATAATTCAGAAGGATCATCCTAAAGATCTCATTATAGGAGACCCAAATAAAGGGGTCACCACTAGATCCAGGGAAATGATCTCACAGACCTTGTTTTTGTCCAAGATTGAGCCTAATAATGTCAAAGAATCCTTAACTGATGAATTCTGGATCAATGCCATGCAGGAAGAGTTAGGCCAATTCAAGAGAAATGAAGTGTTGGAATTGGTTCCAAGACCTGAAGGAAAAAATGTTATTGGTACAAAGTGGGTTTACAAGAATAAATCTGATGAAAAAGGTGTGGTTACTAAAAATAAAGCAAGATTGGTAGCACAAGGATACACTCAAGTTGAAGGAGTTGACATTGATGAAACATTTGCTCCTGTAGCTCGCCTGGAGTCCATTAGATTATTTCTAGGAGTGGCATGTATTCTGAAGTTTAAACTGTTCCAAATGGATGTGAAAAGTGCCTTCTTAAATGGCTACTTAAATGAGGAAGTGTATGTTGAACAACCTAAGGGGTTCACAGACCCAAATCTTCCAAAGTGAAATTCTGGTATCAGATATGAGACGTCGAAGGTAATGTCACGGCACTAATATCTGAACAATACAAGCAGGATAAAAGATAAAGAACAGTAATACAAGAAACACACGCAACTGTTAACCCAGTTCGGTGCAAACTCACCTACGTTGGGGGCTACCAAGCTAGGAAGGAAATCCACTAAATAGAATCAGTTCAAAGACTCTCAGTAAACAACTTCAAGTTATAGTCTTTTCACCTAATCTCTACCCATGTGACTTCTACCTAAGAACTCTTAGATATGAGATCCTACTCACTCCCCCTCAATCACAGCAGTGATATAAAACAAGAATTACAATGAAAAGAAGACACTCTTCAAAGACACATACTTGATCTTACTTAAAGCTTCAATCAAGTAAACACACACTCATGCTTAAAAGCTTAGAGTGGCAAATTACAACTCAAAAATCAGACCAATTCAATCATCTATGGATGTATTGAATGGCTTATAGTTCACACGACCACACAAGACTAAAACCCTTATTCTCTCTCAATATTTCGTTCGTTATTTCTTGTGTATAAAATCAGGTTTTCCATGTCCTTTTTATAGAAGCATTTGGCTGGGCTTGGACATCATAAAACCCTAAAACTATTTTCCATTCATATCTTCTCATGACAGTTGATTAGATCTCTTTGGAAAATAAGTTAATCTCGTTGTAATTATTGATTGATAGCGTGTTCAATCATCTCATCAATCATACACAGATTGGCATTAAAAACGCAATCACATAATACATAACATTCAGACTGAATGTTCTGTATACAGATGTCATGACATCGGGTCTGACATCTCAGTAAAAGTCCTGCATAATCACATTTTAAACATCCAGCAGGTACAAGTTATCTTATGTCAAGATAACACATGTGACAACTCGTGAACACTCTAGGTTTTACCAAAATTGCTGCCAACACAAGAACCAACACAAAGCATGTGTATAAGTTGAGGAAAGCTCTCTATGGGTTGAAACAAGCTCCTAGAGCTTGGTATGAGAGACTCACAATGTTTTTAATTGACAATGGATACAAGAAGGGAGGCATTGATAAGACTTGATTTGTCAAAGATGAAGGAGGAAAGCTCATGGTGGCTCAGATATATGTGGATGATATTGTGTTTGGTGGAATGTCAAGTAAGATGGTTCAACATTTTGTTGAGCAAATGCAGTCTGAATTTGAAATGGGCCTTGTTGGAGAACTAACCTATTTTCTTGGCCTGCGAGTCAAGCAGATGGAAGATTCTATCTTTCTATCTCAAAGTAAATATGCCAAAAATATTGTTAAGAAGTTTGGCATGGAGAATGCAAGCCACAAGAGGACATCTGCTCCTACTCATCTGAAAGTGTCTAAAGATGAAAATGGTGTCAGTATGGATCAAAGTCTCTACAGAAGCATGATAGGGAGTCTGCTATATCTCACAGCAAGCAGACCTGACATTGCTTTTGTTGTAGGTGTATGTGCTAGATATCAAGCTGAACCAAAGGTGAGCCACATAAACCAAGTGAAAAGGATCCTGAAATATGTCAATGGCACTAGTAACTATGGGATACTATACACTCATGGATCTGAATCCGTGTTGTTTGGATATTGTGATGTTGATTGGGCTGGAAGTGCTGATGATAGGAAAAGCACATCAGAGGGATGCTTCTTCTTGGGGAACAATTTAATATCATGGTTTAGTAAGAAGCAAAATTGTGTGTCTCTGTCTACTGCTGAAGCTGAATACATGGTAGCTGGAAGTAGTTGTTCTCAACTGGTGTGGATGAAACAAATGCTAACTGAATACAATGTCACGCAAGATATCATGACATTGTACTGTGACAACCTGGGTGATATAAACATTTCTAAGAATCCTATTCAGCACAGCAGGACAAAACATATTGATCTCCGTCACCATTTTATTAGAGAACTCGTGGAGGATAAGATTGTAGCCTTAGAGCATGTTGCTACTGAGATGCAGTTAGCTGATATTTTTACAAAGGCATTGGATGCAAATCAGTTTGAAGTCCTGAGAGGAAAATTAGGGCTTTGCATTTATGAAGACTTGTAGCAATTAATATGGAGTGGGAAAAGTAAGAAAAGTAGTGTCTATGTGGCTAAAATAAAGCGCCCCCATTATGGTAAATCATCACCTAGTTTTGGAAATACCATCTATTACCTTTTCACACGTAACCCCCACAACCTCACTACCTACTCCAACTCTTCCAACTTCCTGCTTCTTCCTCACACTCCTCTGATAGGGCAACCGCAACTTTTCCACATAAACGTCAAAATGTCACAACATCAAACTACTTCTGCTTCAAAAACTACTAAGTCCACTCAAAAGGTTAGCGCTCCTTCCATGGACTTTCACGATGATGAGATTCTGGATGTGGTTCCTCTATCAGTCATTCCCTGCGAGGCCCTTGATTTGAACCATCCCATGGATGCATCAACTTCTGCATGCCCCAATCAAGGTAACATCTCTAGTATCCCTTCTAACTCAACTCATGCCACTAGTTCTAAGGAAGATATACACCACACTGATCGTGTCATAAGAAACCTAGTCACTAGAATCCTTAATGAAGGACATTATGTGAAGGGAGTCTCTACTCCCCTATTTAAAATGTACCTCTCTCCTGAGGTTGAACAACATAGTGAGAAGAATGATGATTCCTCCAGTTCTGAGAAGGACATGGCTGCTAAAGGTTTGTGCTCCCTAGGGCAAACTGTGTCTGGTAAAGGAAAATTTGTGGCATCTAAAACTGCCAATGCTTCCCATTCTGAGAAGCATGATGTTGCAAACGATGCGATTGACCTAGAGGACGATAGGTCTGATGATCAAGAGGATAACTTACTTCATCACTTAAAGTCAAGTGTGGCTAAGCGTATGAAGAACAGAAAAGGAAGATTTGTGGCTGAACTGATGTCAGCTAGAACAACTAAGAAGGTTGCTGGTGTTGGTCCTTCAAAATCTTGGAGCAAGGTTGAAGTGAAGAAGAGGATGGTTAGAGAAGTTTCTGAGTATGAAGAGGATGTCGAGGAAGATGTCCCTGACATCTCTCCTGTGAAGAAGACCCCTGTGAAGAAGTCCCATGTGAAAGTTGTTGCTGTGCATTTGGATAATATTTCTTTCCATCTTGAGGATGGAGCTGCCAAATGGAAATTTGTGATTCAAAGAAGGGTGGTTGTGGAAAGGGAGTTAGGAAAGGATGATGTTGAAGTCAAGGAGGTCATGGAACTGATAAAGACTGTTGGGTTAATGAAGACTATGTTTGGGTTCTCTCAGTGCTATGAGGGTTTAGTTAAGGAATTCATTGTCAACATTCCTGAGGATATTGCTGATAAGAACAGCAAGGAATTTTGCAAAGTGTTTGTGACAGGTAAGTGTATCACATTCTCTCCCACTGTCTTTAACAATTTTCTGGGAAGAAGAGTTGAGGGTGCACGTGAATTGGAAGCTACAGACAATGAGGTCTGTAGAAAAATTACAGCAAGGCAGGTGAAAGGATGGCCTATTAAAAAGCATCTTCCTGCTGGGAAGTTGACTGTCAAGTATGCAATATTGTATAAAATAGGAGCTGCAAATTAGGTGCCTACCAACCACATTTCCACAATTGCTAATACCCTTGGAAGATTTATTTTTGTTGTTGGAACCAAAATGAATTTTGACAAATTATCAAGCATGCATCTACTAATACAGTTAAGCTGCCTATTGCCTTTCCCTCTATGATTTGTGGGATTATCCTGAATCAACACCCTGGTATTCTGAGTTCTAATGACTTACCAAGTAGAAGAAAACCTGCTTTGTCAATGCATTATAAATCGTTTGAAGGCAGTCATGTCGAAGTCATTGTCATGACATCTGCTATGAAAAAGCCAACCTCAAAAGTTGGAACTATTGCTGAGCTGAATGAGACTTGTAAAGAGCTGGGTGAAGGGATAAGGGTAGCAACAGCTAGGAAAGAATCGTTGGAAGCCCTGATTGCAAGCTTGGAGCAAGATGAAGGTGAGAATATTGAACATGCTAAGGAAGCTGAAGCCCACACCTCTAGTGAGAGGTCTGCAAATAATGATGAGATAAGTGGCAATTTTTTTTTTGATGCTGATGAAGCTGCAAGCTCAAGCTCCCCTGATTAGCTCCTTTGACTTTGGTCCCTAGTGATGTGATGGTGTTTATTGATGTGGTGGTTTTTGTTGCTATTTTGATGGATTTTCTTGATTTTGGCTATTATGTTTTGCTATATTCATGTTTTGTTGGTTTGTATCTCAGCTTGCTTACAGCTGAATATGTACTTGGTTTTGCAACCCTTAACTTTTGAAATTTTGGTTTATGAGTGAATAGACATTTATTTTGTCTCTTTAGTCTCTTTTGGCTAAAAAGGGGGAGAAGTAGCTATAGCTATAAATGATGTTGGATGTTTGATACAAAGAGGGAGAGGAGGGGGAAGTGTTTTGTCTGTGTGAAGCAGATTGGTGCTTGGTGTGGACTAGCTGAAGGGGTGGTGTGTTGTGTTCTGAGCACAAACGCATGTGTGTTTACTAGTTGCTATTTTTGCTAGCAATGTGTGTATGTTTACTTCAGTTTCTGCTGAACTGATACTTTGATTGATTTTTTTATGAACATATGATCTATTGTATGTTTTAGCCAAAATTTGCCAAATGGGGAGTTTGTTGGTTATTTGTGTTGGCATCAATTTTGGTAAAACTTAGTGGAGATTGAATGTGCTATTCAAGGAGTAATTTGATTTAAAACAAGATTGTTCTATTTTCCAATAAGGGATGATTAGCTGTTGTTTCTTAGAAGATACGCAAGGAAAATAGAATTAGGGTTTTATGTTGCCCAACCCCATTCAAAAGCTTTTATTTAAAGGCCATGTAAAACCTGGTTTAAACACACAAGACACGAACGATAAAGAGAGAGAGTTTTAGGGTTTTATCCTTGTGTGAGCTTGTGTAGTGTGAGCCATTCATTCATCTTATTGATGTTTGAATTGGACTGACTTTTATGTTGTAATTTGTCCACTCTAAGCTTTGAAGCATGAGTGTTTGTTTACTTGGTTGAAACTTTTAAGGAAGATCAAGTATGTGTCCTTGAAGAGTGTCTTCTTTCTTTGTAATATTTGTTTTTATATCACTACTGTGATTGAGGGGGAGTGAGTAGGGTCTCATATCTAAGAATTCTTAGATAGAAGTCACACGGGTAGAGATTAGGTGAAAAGACTGTAACTTGAAGTTGTTTACTGGGAGTCTTTGAACTAATTCTGTTTAGTGGATTTCCTTCCTGGCTTGGTAGCCCCTAGACGTAGGTGAGTTTGCACCGAACTGGGCTAACAATTGCTTGTGTCGCTTGTTCAATTGTTTCTTTGTTTTTATCCTGTTTATATTTTAGTTGTTGTTCAGATATTAGTGTCGTGACATTACCTTCAACATCTCATATCTGATACCATAATTTCAATAAGTTTTAATTAAAAATGGTTAAATTCAAAATATTTATAAATATTTTACAAAAATTATTATTTTAAAGTAAAATAACAATAAAAAAATCAATCAATATCAGCATCCTCATCCATAACTTCGTCCACGTCATCATCATCATCCACATCACCCCATTGAATTATTTGTTTGATTCCCTCGTTGTGAGAATAATTGTCTCATTATTTTCTCCATCTCAATTTGTCTCTTCTTCACTTCCACCATTCGGGCATTTATCGCCGCCTCACGTTCTGTCGCCTCGCGTCTCGCCTCAGTTAACGCCAATTGTCGCACTATTTTCATCATTCGGGGTGTCAATTGTTGTGGATGTGACTTTCCTTCCCCATCAGCAACTCTTTCAACTAATGTTCTATTCCCTAGTCTGTAGTTTTTTGCCAAAGATCCAACACCAAATAAACATCGTTAGGCCCTCTCCCGCTAATTACTAAATTCTAAAAATAAAGACCCACACGATGACCAATCGAGTTTGAACCTATTGGATTATACTGAGGATTTTGAACTAAAAATTCTGCAAGCAATGTGTCATAGTCCTTCTACACATACTAGAAAAAAAATTTAGGGAACTCTATATATGATCAATTTACTGGACGTATGTCAAGATGTAAATTATGCTGAAAAATACTCGTTTCTTCATAATTTCTTCCCGATTTCTTGAGTTTGCATTGTTTCTTCATACTTCTTCATATGTAGCTCATCTTTAACTTGGAATTTCATTGAATTCATCGCAAATACTCATAAAAATAATGTAATGACAAACTGTCATGATCGATCTAAACATGTTATGTGTCGACCTAAGGACATTGTGTGTCGACACATAGAAGACAACAACTTTGTTTTTGAACAACATTCAGTATGTGTCGACCTATGGCTTAGATGTGTTGACATATAACCTTGTTTTTCACATAAAAACATAAATTTGACTTGTGAAAATGTTTTTAACCTGATTTTAAGTACTCTAAGATTAAAATGAACATCTCGACATAGAGGATAAGATCCAAATTACGCAAATACTAAGTGTCTTGGTTTTGACATCATTCAAGACATTTATAAGAGGACAATGCACTCACAACTTTTGATGTGTGAGACCAAGAGCAGTGGCAACCAAAATAAATGACCTCAAGAAAAATTAACGTACACATAAAATAATGTTAGCGACCACTTGAGTAAGAAACAGATAAAATAGGAGTACACATATAATATGTTTACCCAGTTCAATCAGAATGACCTACTATGGGATAGAGAGGAACTCTCCAGTTGATTATACTTCAAAAGTTGTTAAAGGAGAATACAAATGAGTTGCGATAAAATAGCCTTCAAAGATCTCAAGAACAAACCGTATTTTCAACCTAAGTGTTTTCCAATATCTCCAACTATAAATATATGAATCAAACAAATTAAAGGTATTTAGATGTATTTCCCAATCCCCATAGATTTCTCCAAAGGTCTGTTAAATTCTTAGAACAACGAATCTTAACAATATCCACCATTATCTCTCTATGTTTTTCTCACTATGATGACCATATCTTCAATTTTTATTTCTCATGCTAATAAAAGTGACAGAGATCCAAATTTATAACCTTCAAAACCCTAAAGATTAAATTCAGACCCAAAACACGACTCAAATGAACTCATCTACAACCGGACTAACCTGTGACCTGACAAATTTCATCGACCATTTCTCGCTTATAAAAATCCATTTTTATGCAAGAAGAACTCCCTTTAGAACTATTTTGTGGCTCCTTCGTTGATCCACGACTCATCGAAAAAAATAGACTTTACAAAAATGTTTTTTTATACTTCAAGACTCGAGATTTTGAGGTTTACTTCTACAATTATCCATTTTGACCCAAAATCAATGGTGATGTCAATTAAAATCAACCATCTTGGTGATCCTTGAAAAGCTTAAATTGTTATCCAAAAAATTGATCAAGCCCAAGAAGTACTTGAACCTTGATTTAGGAACTTGCATTCAATCACCCTTTGTTTCTTAGGTAGTCTCACGAGACTTCACTCATGATTTTTCACCATTTAATCAATCACCATGTTTAACCATTTTTGACTCTCTTTTCATTTTAATTCCTCCTTAAAGGTATTTAGTTTCATGTCTTATAACCATTCACTTAAATTCAAAGTATAAAACTTAAATTCAGCATAAACATATATATGTGATGACGCAATTTCCTTCCTTATTCTATCATGAATCAAATGATAATAGGGGTCATTGTAAACTTCTCCTCAGTAGAGCTAGGAGTAGGAGCCTTACCTTCCTCTTTA
Organism: Lathyrus oleraceus; assembly: GCF_024323335.1. Classification (NCBI taxonomy): domain Eukaryota; kingdom Viridiplantae; phylum Streptophyta; class Magnoliopsida; order Fabales; family Fabaceae; genus Lathyrus; species Lathyrus oleraceus. The sequence continues at coordinate 444,522,397 of NC_066585.1, forward strand.
TATTTAGTATTCCTATAATGAACCTCCACCTCAATCTGAGTGTTCTCCATTAGAGTTTTGGATTCTTTAACCTTTAGGTCTTTACTCTTCCTCCTCGTACGGGTCTCATCAAAAGTAACATGTATAAAAATGATAAATCTTGATCCTCTAATTTCCGTCTTCCATTATCTGTAACCCTTTAAACCTTCATAATAACCAAAAAATGCACACGTCACATCCTTAGAATCAAGTTGGTATATATTGATTTATGAAACAGAAAAGCTTTGAAGACCTTTAAGTTAGAGTACTCTACTGGTTTCCTACTATAAACCTCTAAAAGTGTCTTGAATTCTTTTCTTGTAAATGGACATATGTCGATCATATAAGGTAATTCATCACAAGCCTTGCCCCGTAAACTCTTTGGAACCCAACTTTAAGAAAAATGCCAATAACAATTCTACGCCTCTTTATAATTTATTTCCTGCAAAACTGATCAAAATACTCTGAAATAACATCCAAGACCTTTGTTAGATTTTCTCTCAATAACATGCCCTGATCTCAAATCCCACAAATTGTTTTTTTCCATGATAGTCTTCAATAGCTAATGATGTATGACCAATACAAAAGTGGAACCATCTAAAATATATAACTCATACATTTTAAACCCTTCAACCATAGTCCATGCACCATACAACTAATTCAACACCCCATGTTCAAGTCTAGTGCAATAGACTAGATCATCAACACACCTCACACTATGAAGAAGGAACTCACGATCATCAAATATATTAAGTATGATTGTATAAATACCATGAACTTTGCAAGTCTTATTGTCACCGAGTTGAATGACTTCACATACTTTAACCTCTAGAGTATCAAGGTATTCTTTCATTCGGAACATCTAATAAGAACATCTTGAGTTCTTGACACAACTACTTTTAGTATGTAAACTTGACACCACTAGTACGACAACTCTCTCATAACCATCCAAATCTGAGACAACTACAATATGAACAAAAGCTTAATTTCCCTCCCTTAGGATATCCATCATGAAGAGGCCAATTTTATGAAAAATAATACATTTTAACCTTGACTTATCAAAACCCTTGGATTTGGACTTCCCTCCACTCTTACCCCCCATCTTAAGATACCTAAGTCTTCACAATTATTATTGACCTTCAAATATTTCATAATTTAAGCTCCTTGGACATTGTAACTATTTTAATTTCATCCATGATGATAGTATCTTCCTTACAATAAATAACAGTATCATATGAATGCTCAAAGGATCTGTCTAATAAAGTTAATAATATTAGATTCTTGTCCTCATCATCAATCTTCGCTTCAATATTCTCCAGGAAAATGACATTGTAAAATTCTATGAATTACTCCCAAGTGGATTTGTTCTCTACCATTTATAACGAGTATACTTGTTGTTTCAGACATAATTTTTGAGCCAGGAAATTAGTTATATACAATGATTCAACTTGACACATATCAAAGTCTTAGTCTTCTCTCTAAAAACATCCCTTAAAACTCCATTTTTGAGGTGCAAGATATTGGAACTTAGAGTCTTATCCATTATTTTGGTTTTTCCTGATTGTGCTAGGAGTGTGAACATCAATGTCTCATCCTACAATGCTTATGCACGTTATTTTAAGTTAAGATTGCTTTCATCTTTATCTTCCACAGTTTAAATCTTTGTCTCCATAAAAGTTCTAGATGTCCAATTTAGAACTCACGGTGCTTATTTGTAAACATAACTCATTTTCCCTCGGTGGGTGCCACTTGTTGTAAAATTTAAAGGTTCAACCACACGTATACCTTTTTTATGTGTGGGACAAAGAAAAAAGGTAACCAAAATAAATGGCCTTAGAGAAAATTAATGTACATGTAGAAGAAAGTTATAACGATTAAATGAAGATTACACAAAGAAATTATTTACCTAATTTCATTAAACCAATATACTATAGAGGGGAGTAACTCTAAATTTCACTATACTTAAAATGTTATTACAAAAATATTACAAGAAATTAGCCTTAAATATTCCTAAGAACAAATTCTATTTTCATCCAAGTGTTTCTTAACCTCTTCAACTCTAAATATATAAATCACTTAAACACATGATATTTAGAAGTGTTTCTCAATCCCCTTAGACATCCCCTATAAATTTCTCTTACTAGGAGTACCATTTCCCCCCTCTTGCTTTCTCACTAAATTATGAGTTAACTAAGCAAAATTAGAATTAACTAAAAGGGGATTTTGTAATTTAAGTTTAGGTTGATATAATTGGAAAATAACAAAAGTAAGGTCATGTATGATAAATTAACTAATCCATTGATTTGACAATCTCAAACATATCACTAATTATTTAGGATTCAATTTTTAAATGAGATTCTATTTCTATTTAACTATAGAATTGATCAAATAATCATCAATAGATCCTTTATGTATATCTTTCCTATGATTGGACTAAGCATCACATTGGAAAAAAAATCATAATTAATGATCTAACATCTTATAATTATGATTGAATTAAGGAATAAGATTCCATGAATATCAGAAGGTAAACTATCCACTCCTTAAATCATTATTATTTCTAAGGAAGTCTAAGATTTATGATCAACATGAGTATAAATATTCCATCATCTTGAAGGAAAAAAAAGACCTAACTAAAACATGTAAAACACAAATATATAAATCTTTTAACCTCATGCGAGATAGCTCTAAATCTGACAACATATGACAATCACTAGAGGTTCTCTTCATCTTCAGTGTTGGATACAAAAGTTATGCTCTTATTCTTCTTTTTAGATCTTTCACTAATACCCAATTCAAAATTTTGGAGTAACCCAACAAGTTAATCTACTCTCATGTTGTCGATGTCTCAGGCTTCTTCAATGGCTATGACCTTCATATCAAATTTCTTAGGTAGGGACCTGAGAATTTTTATAATATGACATCTTCTCTCCAAAGGCACTAGATGAATTTACAATTTCAAGAACATTCATGTGAAAATCATAAATACTCTCATCATCTTTCATCTTTAGATTCTCAAATCTGGTAGTGAGAAGCTGAAGTCTAGACATCTCCACTTTAGATGTGCCTTCATGGGTGATTCTGAGAATTTCCCATGCATCTTTGGCCACAATACATGTGTTTATTAACCTGAATATGTTTTTGTCAACTTCATTGAATAAAGCATTCAAAGCTTTGGAGTTTCTAAGAACCATTTCGTCTTCTTCCTTAGACCAATCCTCTTTAGGCTTCAAGTCAGTAGTAGTCTTCCCATCTTTGTCCTTCACAATAGGATGTTCCTAACCCTTGATGACATCTTTTCAAGTCTTGCTATCCATAGATTTTAGGAATGCCACCATATGTGCCTTCCAATAGTCATAAAAACACAGAACTAACAAGTACCTTTAAATTAATTTTTCTACCTTAAGAAACTTTTCAAGTAATTAAAAGAAATTTATTTTCAAAAAGACTTTTGCACTATAACACGTTGTACATGTAAAAGCGGGCAATTAGATTATAGGCTAAAATTCGGTTCCGACTACGTGAAAGAGACCAATTACTTAAAAATTAATTATTTTTCTACAAGAAAATATTGTCCCATATTAATTATAATTACCAAATTTGTGAACGCCAACAATTGACGAGAGCCACATTCTGGTCACTCGTCTCGTAATTAATTTCAAAGCAACTTATTTCTTATCGTTTGCAAACCAAAACAATCATTCATAGTCGTTGATAAATATAATATCAATAGATGACGGTAGGTTGACATTGGTCTCTATGGGTTCAATACTTTTTATATTATAACTGATATTTCCCTGCATTTGCAGACTGTAAGACCCCAATTTTGACCCTAAGATCCCTCATGCCATCATATCATTGCATTTTGCATTTGCCTCAAGGATCATAATATCTTGGCTCCTTAACCTTTAGGTTGGGACTTGTGTGAGTTGGTTTGAGACCACCAAGCATGCTTGAATTGTATATTATTGCTTTTCTTATTTTTTTTACTAACCAAAAGCACAAAAATATGTCACTAACATCTCTTGTTTTATAACTTGAGCAATCATGTGATCCAAGGCTCCTAGGAGGCCCCTATGCCCATTGAAGTGGCCAGTTGAGGTGAAAGCAAGCATGACAATGGTTCCCAAAGCTCTCAATCATCATATAGGCCTCCCAAGTGTCTCAATTTTTCAATTTTATCAAGATAAACCAAAGGGCTTGAGGATTGTTTCCCAAGGAAACCCTAATTCAACTGTGCATTGATTGTGCCTTGCTCATGAAGCAACCTCAACCCATGATCAAATACAATCACGGGAAGTCCTTTAATTCATCATATTATGCATATTTGAGCTTATGTGAGTGTCCTCAATCATCAATTCATTAAGATTTGAAGTTTGGACTTGAGAAGTTGATCAGTCAATTCATCTAACTATTTTGAAATCCACTGAGACCTACCTTTTTATGTGTTTGTCAAATGAAGATGACCCCAAGCGAAAACATGTTCTTACGAACCATATGAACAACTTTCATGTTCATCAAAAATCCATTTGAAACTTGGAAGGTCATAGTTCATTTCAAAACATTATAGGTCATTTTGACTGAAACCCTAATTTTGGGTCAACTTCCCAAGGACCTAACTCCTTCATTTTTCAAGATTTTGAGGTGGGATTAAACGCATTGGAAATTTTAAGATGTTTACTTCATTTCTTATGTTGGACAAAATTTCATAATCCTAAAATAAACACATTTTCTAATACAAAACATTATAGGTCACTTTGGACCAAAGCCATTGAATCTTGAAAAAGTCCAACTTCAAGTGCCCATAACTTTCTCATAAAAACTCAAAATGATGCAAAATTTAAGTCCAAATTGATCATCTTGAAAATATATACAACTTTTATGTTGAAGGTTTTGTCATTTGAGGCTTGCATCATTGAAACAGAAGGGCTTGAAGTTGGTCCATTTTGGCAAAATTCTCATACACATGTTTTGCACCTTGAACTTCATGGCCTGTTTTCATAAATTTCCCAACTCCAAATGGATTTTAGTTCAACATAACATTTGTTCCTCATGTCAAGACATTTCCAACCATTACCCACATGGCTATGTTTCAATTTGGAAAGTGGTATTTTCGAAGAGGAGAAGATTTGTGTTCAATTATGCATGACATGATTAAATTGCTTGCACACCACATTGCCTTACCATGTACACGTCCAAAATCATTTGTTTCATCATCCGCATGCAAAACCAATCCTGCTTGGGCCTCCCATGCGCCTGTACAAGCCCATGTATGGAGGCCCCAACTTCACATGCACATGAGCATTTCATTGCTTGCATCATGCTTGGCTATAAATAGAAGCCTCCTTCCTCTTCAAAATACAACCTCAAGGCGCCTGAATTGCTGCAGAACTAAAATCCTAACCTCCATTAAAAGGAATTTTGCTTTTCTCTCTCAATTTTCAAGTTCAATTTTCAACTTCATTGGTTGATCATTGAACTTCAATTCCTAGACCTTGCTTCCTTGCCATCTCAAGAACAAGCTGCATCAAAGAATTGGAGTAGATCAAGTGTTTGAAAGCTTCTCTTCAAAGGTTTGCCCTCAAACTGTTTTGATTCGAAACTCCTTGGATATTGATCATTTCTCGTGTTTGTTGGTACCTCTGAAGTACTCATGTGAGAGGCAATTGATCTGTGCATTTAATTTCACGAATTGAACAAGTTCAGTATGAACACCACAAATTTCTATCTCAGATTTCTCTCTATATAGAGATCTTGAGTGGAAACCAATGGCACAGGGGTGATGTACATCACCCCAGCTTTCCAAAGATATAAGGATCGTGCAAAATGATGAAGGTTTGAAAACCTGCAAATTCTGGCCGGACGGTGAGTCTCACTAGAGAAGACGGTGGTTTCCACCACCGCCCCCACGTGGACGAGTCCATGGCCATTGGATCCTTGGCTTCTAATATAATCCCGACGCTTGGTTTGTTTGACCTCATTTAATGCTCCATGTTTCGTTGCTGACTTTGGATCACCATGAGCGCGCACTTTACAGCCTCCTGATTAGCCACGTCATTTAATGAGGCAAGATCAGACGCTCCATGATTTTTCTTAATTTCTGAATTTCATTTTATTTTCTTTAATTCCATTTTATTTTAAAAATTCATAACTTCTTCATTTTTAATCCAAAAAATATGGGACCAATTGCATCATTTCCCTTTTTAATTCTAGTTTCTGAAAATGATTTTTAATATTTTTTATGTTTCCATTTAATAATTTTTGTGAATTTTCTCTTTTCTGGTTATTTTTAATTCATTTAAAATAGTTTCCAATATTCAAAAATGCCAAAAATATTTTCTTAACATCTTTGAATGATGATGAATCTATGAAAAATATTCTCATCAATTTCTTAATTGATTTGAGATTTATTTGAGATTTTAGTTCAATTATGTTACATTTTCTTCATTTTTAATTGTTTAAAATTAGTTTTCTGGTTTCTAAAAATGATGAAATTTTTTTTCAAACCTTGTTTGACCATGTTGAACTTAGGATGATCCAATTGGACTTTTCCAAGTTGATTTGAATTGGATTTGAAGTTTGACCTTTATTTGTTTATTTTAATTCAAGTATTATTTTAATTCCAAAAAACACCAAAAATATTCTTATTGTTTCTTGACTTCTAAGCTTCATCTCACTTCTGTTTACCATTGATTGGTGTTGATCCATTTCATATTTGGTCAATGTATTTTGCTTATGTCATTTTGAATTTGAATTATGTACATTTCCATTTCTTCTTCTTCTTCTTCTTCTTCTTTTTTCTTTTTGATCAATGAGTTAATGATTGGTGGTTAGCCTTGACATATGAGGGGCTTAACCTTCTTTAATTCAAATAAAATTCATCTTGATCAAAGATCAAGTGAACTGCTTTGCATTAGAGTGTAAGACCCCAATTTTGGCCCTAAGATCCCTCATGGCATCATAACATTGCATTTGCATTGCCTCAAGGATCTTTAGCATCTTGGTTCCCTTTGCCTTTGGGTGGGACTCCTTGTGATTGGTTTGAGATCACCAAGCATACTTGAATTATACATCATTATTTCTCTTACTTTTGTTTACTAACCAAAAGCACAAAAATGTGTCACTAACATCTTTTGTTTGAAGCTTGAGTATCATCCAAGACACTTTGTGGGTTCAATTTAGATGATCAGTCAACACAAGGGAATGACTTGAGATACTTCCAACATGTCAAATGGGGTCTGTTCGTCAGTCAAAACGTTAATCTTGAAGGAGCAAAAGTTTGTTCATGAGCTGTCATGCTCGCTAGGCGAGCAGAATGGATCGCCTAGCGAGTCCCAAGAAAAGCCACCAGAATCACCTATGCTCAGAGGAATTTCTTGAACTGTCATGCTCGCTAGGCGAAGCCCACGTGTTTAAAAAAAATAAAAAAATAAAAAAAATGAAAAAAATGAAAAAATAAAATAAAAAAAACGAAAAAAAATATAAAAATAAAATATAAAAAAATAAAAAAATAAAAAAAATATAACAGAAAATTTTTGGACTTGGGCCTCTCTCATTTGAGCCCACAGGCCCACAAAAATCAGGTTATAAATTCAGAGTTTCAGTGAAACAAAATTTAATTCTATTCATATTACCCTGGCAGGAAAAAGATAGTGAGAGAAGAGCTAACAGAGTTCAGAGCAACCTCCAGAGACTGAAGGGAACTCATCTGCAAAGAACCAACTCCCTCTCATATAAACCCTAAGAGTGCTTTGCAAACCCAACCGGGCAATTCAATTTCATTCGGTCTCTCCAATCAGGTTTGCCCTTATTCCCATTACTTTATGCTTTTAATTTGAATGCTCTGAATGTATGAGGTATTATGGGTGAATTTGATACCCTTTTGATGCATGTGTTTGACAAGAGGTTTAGGCCTCCTACCCTTGGTTGCTTTTTGTGAGCTTTTTGTGAATTTTAATGGCATGATTCATGTGGCTACATTTTGATTTGGGGGCAACTCTTGATTACCCTATCTTGTCTCTCTAACCTGTTTGTTGAGTTTTGTTTTGTGAGGGCTCATATGACTCTTGCAGAGATGGCTTGCCTGGTGTTCCACTTTATTTGTGGGATACCACCTGGAGGTTTATTCTGATTACCTGTACTGACTCGCTTTCTTTGATGGTGCTAGCTTGAGAGATCTCTGGGTTTCTTATCTCTTTATTTGCTGTTGCTTCGGATCTTTATCCGTGTGGTAGATCTCTTAACCCCCTTTATCTTTCCCGCATTTTACTACTTTTTGCCTAAAGACCTCCATGAAGAGGCAATTGACGGATAAAAGGGATCAATAGTCAATCCCCCGTTATTCAGTGCGTCGTTCTTTAAGATCACACTACGTGTCGATGCTTCAGAACAAAAACCCCAGATCTTTTGTCCGGTCAGTCAGTGGAGAGGGTTCCACCTTTCTGAACCCCCACTTTTTGTCATGAGCTCACCTTGTCTTGGGTTAAGAGCTATAAGGTCTTATCCTCATTACCCTTTTTGCATGAGCATCCCTAAAACCCAAACCAAACTCATTGATTTTTCTTCTCCTAAGAACACGTTATCTCCTTCTACTACAGGCGAGTAAGTCTCCAAAGGTCGAGCATCCGGTAGATTGCGTAGTAACGTCGTTCACCCCAAAACACAACCCTTACCCCATAGGTGGTCGAACTACGTTTTACTCTGATTTTCATCCCATATGAGATACGTAGGCATAAAACGCGATGTCTTAGCGAGCACACTCCTCTTTAACCCCTAGGTAGTCGAGCTACGAAGACTCTGATTCTCAGATTCAGATGAGATACGTATGCAGTGGATGCGATGTCCGTGCGAGTCATTTTCTTTTGACCCTTCTTTTAGTAAGTAGTACATTAGATAAACATACACGCTTTTCTCATCCCTTCAGTCATGTTTGCACAAATGAATTTTCAAAAAAAAAAAAAAAACCTTTGCAACAAATGTGAAAAGGGCTCCCTAGGAGTACCTAGGATGCTTTGGGTGCCTAACACCTTCCCATTGCATAACCAACCCCCTTACCCAGATCTCTGACATTTTTACCAGTTTTTGATTCGATAAAACTTTTAGGTTTTTGATCGCTTTCTAACCATTCCTTTGGATAAATAGATGTGCGGTGGCGACTCGACTTGTATGATTTACCTTGGATTTAGTCAATATCTCTAATGGTAACGAATACCCCGCTACAGAAAAATGGCGACTCTGCTGGGGACACAAATCTTCCTAGTGGGTTTTGCCTACTTTTCATATTTGTTGTATTGTATTGTATTTTTTTTTGTGACATATTTTTGTGCAATTTGGGATTACTGTATTGTATGTAATGATTGAATTGTTTGAATATTAATTCCTTGTATGCTTGGTGATCTTTGTGAGATGAGTTCTATACCCGGACTCGAGTGCACTTAGGATAGGAGAATGACGTAGTCTTGTTGACTTGTGTGGAGTTATTCCTTAGCAAGTTGACTTGCAAGTCCATTCACTTGGTGGAGGTTATGTTGGGATCAATAATGTCACACAAGTAAGTTGTGGTTAGACATTACTCTTTCCAATATAGACCTTAGATGCCAAGGACCTTAGTTTACCAAACTCATCTTGGCCTATTCGTAGGATGTAGTGTGAAGGTCGTTCAAGTGTAAGATTTGATAGGATTGTTACGCGATACTACACTCATAAGAGTCTCTCTTGAGAATATTGTTGGACTACGAGTAGTCGTTTCTCCGATAATATCTGAAAGATGGGATGATGACTATGGGAACCTCTTGTAGAACATGTTTGGCAGGTTTAAACCTTAGTACACTCCCTTTGGGTGGTTCTTAACCTAAACTCCATGCTCGTGACTTACAACAAACCCTTGATTCATGGTTGATCCATTCAGGTATCCTTAATATCAATGGAACTTGGGTGTTGATAAGGTGTAAACCATAATCCACCAAAATGGATGGTTGATATTAAGGATAACATGATCCATCCCATGACCTTTATTTGGTGTGCTTTGCTTGATCCTTGAGTGTGATTTATGCATTCATGCATTCATGCACCCATTTGCATTCATATCATCAATAAATAAGAAAATTTTCAAGGAACTTAAGGGGTTTATTTGCAAAATTTTCAGACATGGAAAAACAAAGAAGGAATACAAAGAAGTACAGTTTCAGACAACCAGACTTGAAAGAGTTAAGGAATCTGACATCCTATGTATTAGATCCTTTGGGTTTCAAGACTCGTTTTGGGAAGCTTCTTCCTCTTATGACTACTCAGGTGGATGAAGGATTGATGAGGGTATTGGTTCAGTTTTATGATCCCTTGTACCGTTGCTTCACGTTTCCGGATTTCCAGCTTTTGCCTACCCTTGAGGAGTATGTTTACCTTGTGGGTATACCTATTCTAGACCAGTTGTCGTTCAGTGGCTTGGATAGTATTCCTACTTCTCAAGAGATAGCTGACATGTTACACATAGACGAATCTCTGGTTGGTACTCATATGACTACCAAAGGTGGAATTCAAGGTCTCCCTTCTGAGTTCCTCATTGCTCAAGCTACTATGTATGGAAAGGCCATGAGTGAGGAAGCCTTTGAAGCCACATTTGTACTTCTCATCTATGGATTGGTATTGTTCCCCAACATCGACAAGTTTGTGGATGTGAACGCTATTAGGATCTTCTCTACTCTTAATCCCGTTCCGACTCTGTTGGGCGATACCTACTTCTCTTTGCATATGAGGAACGCAAAGGGTGGTGGCGCCATTGTGTGTTGTTTGCCTCGGTGGTATAAGTGGTTTATTTCTCACTTACCTCAGACGGTCACTTTCAAGAAGAACAAGGAATGTCTACGGTGGTCCACGAGACTTATGTCTCTCACTAATGATGATATCTCTTGGTATAACCGTGTGTATGATGGTGTGCAGATTATTGACTCTTGTGGCGAATTCTCCAATGTACCTCTTCTTGGTACATGTGGTGGGATTAACTGCAATCCTGTTTTGGCACGTCTGCAACTTGGGTTCCCCTTAAAGGATAAACCCAATAACATTCTGTTAGAGGGTGTATTCTTTCAGGATGGTAAAGATCCCCAAGGCTTGAAAGCTAGGATGGTCCGCGCTTGGCGCAAGATTCATAGGAAATGAAGGAAAGAGTTGGGTCCTAAGAATTGCATCGCTTTGGAGCCTTACACTGTTTGGGTTAGAAAGAGGGCGTATGAGTATCTCATGCCTTACGAGTATCCGAGACCTACACCTATGATTATGGCTGGGCCTTCAACCCTCTCTAATCAAGGAGTAGAGGAGTTGCGAGACGAAGACCGTTCACGTGCCTGGATCCGTGAACGTGAAGAGTTGCTTCAGCAGATTAAGGAGAAGGATGCGTTGATTGAGTTTCTTGAGCATCAGGTTATTGATGACCCTGATGATGTATGGACTTCTCCACTTCCTCAGTCTTCTAAGTTCTGGAAGAGGAAGTATGATCGACTCGCCAAAGAGAAGGCCGATATGGAGGCCGCCTACGAGAGGGAGGTGAAGAGGCTTCGCGCATCTTATCTTCCTGTGTCCCGAGCTTTAGATGATTGTTTCTAGGGATCCATAGGATGATTATTTTCCTTTCCTCTTGTACATGATTGACAATACTGCATTTCTTTTCTCTGATACTATCTGATGAGATATTTCCATATGTGATAAAATGCTTAATATTTCCAAAATTTGCAAATAAAACTCTAAAGTTCCTTTGAAATAAAAAATAAATCATATGCACAAACATTGCATGCATCATATGCATAAGCAGGTTTTGTTTCCGGTCCCTTGCCCTGTGGTCTAACTCTGTGTCCTTCATTTATTTTGAAGACAAGTTGACTCACCGGTACTACATTAGAGCCAACATTTCAAGACTGATGGATCACATAGAGCAAGAGAACCGCGAGCTGAAAGAGGAAGTGGCCAGATTGACTGCCCTAATGGAGTCACCCACGGCTGCCCAAAGCCAGTCTTCTCTGACACCTTCAACTCCTCCCCAGAGGACAGTTATCTCCGAGATTGTCTCCTCTACTGTGCCCGCTGCCAGTGCACACTTTGTTCCAACAGCCATGCCAACCGGGTTCCCGTGGGGGATGCCTCCCAATTTCATGCCTGAGGGTCCTGTTCCCGCCTTTGCTTCTCTGCCGGCATCTAGCCCGGTCCTTGCCGTTCCTCCTCCTGTCGTGCATACTTTTCCCAGGGTAGACGACACCATCTATCATTCTGATTCGTCTAAGGGTCCAGATGTTTATGAGAAGATGGATGCTATGAACGATCAATTTCCTGAGCTTCGCAAGGAATTGAAAACTCTCAGAGGGAAGGATCTTTTCGGCAAGTCTGCTGCCGAACTCTGCTTGGTTCCAAATGTGAAGATCCCTGTGAAATTCAAGGTCCCTGATTTTGAAAAGTATAAAGGAAATACTTGTCCTCTCAGCCACCTGGTCATGTATGCCAGGAAGATGTCGACTCAAACCGATAATGACCAACTACTCATCCACTACTTTCAGGACAGTCTGTCCGGTGCCGCTTTGCGTTGGTACATGGGTTTAGACAGCGCGAACATCCGATCCTTCAATGATCTCGGCGAAGCCTTCGTCAAGAAGTACAAGTACAACGTGGATATGGCTCCCGATAGAGATCAATTGAGAGCCATGTCCCAGAAGGATAAAGAAACATTTAAGGAGTACGCCCAGAGGTGGCGAGAGGTGGCAGCACAGATCGTGCCTCCGCTAGAAGAGAAAGAGATGACTAAGATCTTTTTGAAGACTTTAAGTTCTTTTTATTATGAGCGGATGATTGCTAGCGCTCCTTCTTACTTCACCGAGATGGTGAATATGGGGATGCGTCTAGAAGAAGGGGTCCGTGAAGGACGGTTAACCAGAGAAGAAGGCTCTTCTGCCAAACGTTATGGGGCGTTTGCAAAGAAGAAAGATGGAGAGGCACATGCTGTGATCTCCCATGAGAAACCAAGAAGACCCTCTGTGAGGAGGAAGACTGTGCGTCTCGCCAGTAACCAACACCAAGTGGCTCATATAGCACCTATTTTCAGAGACAATCAACAGTATCAGCAACATAGTAACAATCAACAACCACATCCGCAATATCAGCAACAACAGCATCGACCGCAGTAGCAGGCCTACCAGCCTCGAAACAGTAATCAAACCAGCACGAGTTACGAGAGGAAAAGGGTCACCTTCGATCCTATACCTATGACGTACGCAGAGTTATATCCCTCTTTGATAGAAAGGAAGCTGATTACTCTGAGAGACCCACCGGCTATACCTGCTAACCCCCAGTGGTGGTATAAGCCTGATTTACATTATGTTTACCATTTTGGTGCTCCCGGCCACGACGTGGAGAATTGTTACCCTTTGAAGACCAAGGTTCAAGACCTTGTGAGGTGTGGTATTCTATGTTTTGAGGACGTAGGCCCTAATGTGAAGAAGAACCCATTGCCCGAACATGGGAAATCTGTCAACATGGTCCAGGGTTGCCCTGGAAAATACAAGGTCAAATATGTCAGTCATATTCAACAGTCTCTGGTCTAGATGCATCGTTTGTTGTGTGACTACAATCATTATATGCATGACCATGATAGATGCCGAGTCTGCTATGTTAACTGATTGGGTTGTTGCCAGGTGCGCAAGGATGTTCAGGAAATGCTGGATGAAGGAGTCATTGAGATCCTTCAAAACAGGAATGTTGATGAAAATGAGCCCGAGGTCAACGTGATTTCCCCAGTGTTCCGGATACCCGAGCCTGTTATCATCAAGTACAATGGTAGCGAGCAGAAGGCTTCTCCCGCTTTGATCATTAAGCCTGCTGGTCATATGCCTTAGTCCTCTGAAAAGGCAGTCCCCTATCGCTACAACGCCGTAGCAGTAGAGAATGGGAAAGAGTTGTCCTTGCCCTCTTCTTCTGTTGTGAATATTGCCGATGTTAGCGGTTTGACCCGTAGTGGCCGTGTATTTTCAGCACCGCCGAAGCCTCAAATTAATGCTGATTTTGTTGAACGCCCGATTGGGAACATTGTGAATTCTTCGAATCCGGCACTTGCTGTTAAGCCCTCCTCCGTACTGAAAACTCCTACTTCTGTTGGCCCGAGTGGCAATGTGAAAGAAGACTGTGATGAGATGCCGAGACTCATCAAGAAAAGCGAGTACAATGTTGTAGACCAACTTCTACAAACGCCATCCAAGATATCCGTGTTATCGTTACTTCTGAATTCAGAACCACATAGAGAGGCTCTGCAGAAGGTGTTGGATGTGGCATATGTGGATCACGATGTCACTTTGGAGCAATTCGATATCATTGTTGCAAACATTACTGCTTGCAACAACCTGAGCTTTTGTGACTCTGATCTCCCTGAGGAGGGAAGAGACCACAACTTGGCTTTACACATATCTATGAATTGCAAAGACGACGCCATGTCCAATGTGTTGGTGGACACCGGGTCATCATTGAACGTATTGCCAAAGTCCACTCTCTCAAAGCTATCATATCAAGGGCCTCCCATGAGGCAGAGTGGAGTAGTTGTGAAGGCTTTCGTTGGGTCTCACAAAACTGTGATTGGGGATGTTGATCTCCCAATCAAGATCGGACCAAGTGATTTCCAGATTACCTTCCAGGTTATGGACATTCACCCATCATATAGTTGTCTCTTAGGCAGACCATGGATTCACGAGGCAGGCGCCGTGACGTCCACCCTACACCAGAAATTGAAATTCGTAAAAAACAAGAAGTTGGTAGTGGTAGGGGGAGAAAGGGCTCTCCTGGTTAGCCATTTGTCTTCCTTCTCTTATATAGATGTTGAGGTTGAAGTTGGAACTCCTTTCCAAGATTTATCTATTGCTGAGCCTATTGAGAAGAGAACTCCTTTATTTGCTTCCTACAAAGATGCAAAGCTGGCCATTGAGCGTGGTGCAACCACTGGTTTAGGAAAAATGATTGAGTTAGAAGACAACGAGTCCCGGGCTGGCATAGGTTTTTCTTCTGGTACTTTCAACAAGCAAGGGTTATTCAAGAGTGGAGGTTTCATCCACACTGGTCTAGATGAGGAGGTTGATGCCGTTTTAGAAGAAGATGTAGAGGATTCTGGCAATTTCGTCATCCCTGGAGGGGTCTGCAACAATTGGGTCGCTGTGGATATTCCAACAATTGTCCATAAGTCAACGTAATAATCACTTTGTTTAAAAACCCTTCTCCCATGCCAAAAGGAGGAGTGATGACATTGTTGGCGCATCAGTACAATGATATTTTCATTCAATAAATTCATGTTAAATGTTTGTTTTTCCCATTTATTTTCCCTTTTTGCTTTTTGCATGAAATTGGTGATCACATAAAACCCTAAAAAATAGAATAAAATCAATCTTTTCATCTGCATAATGATTTGCCTTGTTTGATTTCTAAAAGCTTTTCATATCCAAAAATCATTATGCAGGTTGATTTCTAAACCCATTGAACATAATGACCCAACACCATCTCCCAATTTTGAATTCCCTGTATTTGAGGCAGAGGAAGATGATGTTGAAGAGATTCCTGACAAGATTACCCGTCTACTTGAGCATGAAGAGAAGATCATTCAGCCGCATCTTGAGAATCTGAAAACAGTCAACTTGGGGTCTGAAGATTGTGTGCGAGAGGTAAAGATTGGGGCACTTCTTGAAGAATCTGTTAAGAAGGGGTTGATTAAGTTGCTACGAGAATATGTTGACGTCTTTGCCTGGTCATATGAATACATGCATGGTCTAGATACTAATATTGTGCAACATTTCCTACCTCTAAAGCCTGAGTGCATGCTTGTAAAGCAGAAGCTCAGAAGAACTCATCCTGATATGGCAGTGAAGATCAAAGAGGAAGTTCAGAAGCAAATTGATGCGGGGTTCCTGGTGACTTCTATATATCCTCAATGGGTGGCCAATATTGTGCTCGTGCCTAAGAAAGATGAAAAGTCCGGATGTGCGTGGACTATAGAGACTTGAATAAAGCTAGTCCAAAAGATG
This sequence comes from Lathyrus oleraceus, assembly GCF_024323335.1. Classification (NCBI taxonomy): domain Eukaryota; kingdom Viridiplantae; phylum Streptophyta; class Magnoliopsida; order Fabales; family Fabaceae; genus Lathyrus; species Lathyrus oleraceus. The sequence continues at coordinate 444,538,449 of NC_066585.1, forward strand.
ATTTCCCTCTGCCACACATTGATATGTTGGTAGATAATACAGCTAAATTCAAAGTCTTCTCGTTTATGGATGGATTTTCCGGATATAATCAGATTAAAATGGCACCTGAGGATATAGAGAAGACAACATTCATCACACCTTGGGGAACATTCTGTTATCGAGTGATGCCCTTCGGTTTGAAGAACGTCGGAGCCTCGTATCAACGAGCTATGACTACCTTATTCCATGATATGATGCATAAGGAGATTGAGGTGTACGTTGACGATATGATCGCTAAGTCAAGATCGGAGGCTGTACTCCCTGTAGAGGTGGAGATCCCATCA